>NC_090800.1:57385669-57985669 GCF_036512215.1 Solanum lycopersicum | reverse complement strand
AGGGTAATATGACATTAGTATAGTATGAGTGTTTCTCTGAAATTTTGGACATATATTGAAAGGGGATACTTATACATTACGTAAGCAAAATTGTGTACGATCATTATATTCTCTCGTAACTTCAATTAATTTACTGTTACATAAAAGGACAATCTCAAATAATGTATTTTTCCTAAAAAAAAAAAGATATTGTATAAAGACAAATCAATGAAATGAGTAGGTTATGATCAATTAAATTGTTGAGTCAAAATAATTCAAACAATCAAGATTAATATTATATAATGTACTATAACGTATGAAATTAATTCATTAACATATTAATGTATAGAGAAACGACAAAATCACTTTAAAATATTTTAATATTGACCAAGAAAAAATTTATTTATCAATAATAATTACAAAATATTTTTTCAATGATCTCATTTATTTTCATTAAGATTAACGTTTGAATTTATTGATTGAAATATTATTTCAAGATTTAAATACTAAACAATTTAGATTATTGTGTTATAAGCACCTAAATATGTATGAGTTATTTAAATGGAAAAAAGGGTATATATCTCGTTATATATATACCTTGGAATCATAAAAGAATTGAAGTGTTGTAGAAGAGGGCTTGTACTACTCATTCACGAACCGTGAAGGGATGTATGATTTAACTCAGTATCTAAATTTTTTGGAGGTAAGTTTCATGAATGAGATTACAAACGGTGAAAGCTTTCACAGGTCATGTACTGGTCAGTGAACCAGACCCAAGGACTAATGAATCTTCTTTTTCACTGGCACTTGTATGGGCCATGGAAACTTGTATGATTCATAGAAGCTTCCGTGAAAGTTTAAACTCAGGAATAAGAAGCTCAAAAACATTCTACACACCTTTATGGTCCATATTGTACAACCTGACCTAATAAGGAAATCGATCCGATTAAGGTAATCCATCTAGAACTTCTATCTAAAACCCTAAGTGTGTTTTTGAATGTGAATAATGATGTCAATCAATTTTGACTCCTAAAATATTACTAAAAATGAATTAGGCTAGTGGGATAAAGAAAAGACAAAAACACCCTCCTTAATTTGGATGGATTTCCTTATTCAGGCTAAACGGAAACGGGCGTATCTATCTTATATGAACTTAGAATTTAGCAAACTCTCTGGAATTGGAAAGAGGACTCAAAGATCTTTCATTTGATATCTCATGAGCCACTTAATTCATCATGTACCGAAAGTTATGGACGTTTAAAGTTGACCCTAAACTCACAATTTAAAACTAACTTGCAAAATTCTCGATTTAGCTCTTTCCAAATGGTTCTTGCTACTTTTAGACCGAGGCATTACAGTAAATCAGTATTTATGGAATTTTACTTACAAGATTTTCATAGACTACAAGGTATGAAATCGAAATATTAATATATTTATCACGCTTTGAGCCTATACTCTGGGCGGGACTGACACTTGAGAATCATTGTTGACCCAAACAAATCCTTGACCTAACTTACTACTCAATGGAACACTTGGTGAAATTTGTTGAAGAAGTGTTTTTCTCTAACTTTGTTAGCAATAATAATATATGCAATTACTAATTTGATTGTTATACTTTTCAACTCGAATATACCCATAATGAATTTCAGTTCATTGTAAAGAAATTCGACATGTATTTTGGTTGTGTTTTACAATGGAGAAAATATTTTCCCAGAAAAAATGAAATAAATAATAAATCATTAAAAAATGAAAAAGATAACAAATCATTCTTACATTTGCTAAAAATACGTTTTCCTATTAAAACAATTAAAATGTTTTAAAAGGAGTATTTGGTTAAGCAAAAGTGCTTATCACCAACAGGGTGCAAAATAGACAAATTGAAAAGGGGTTTGATATCAAGATAAAGCTAACCGATTTGTAGCTAAAATTTGGGAACGCTAGAATATACAATTACTATTTGCCAAGGAATATAACATTCAAAGCACTTAGCTTCAAAAATTCAATCAGTAAAATGTAGCCACAAAGAGATATTTTTCATCATTTACAGTTGCCCATCTGCAATCTACTCTCTATTTATTCTACAGTTCCAAGTGTATCAGCATTAATTCTGTGATTCTGTCTGTGTTGCTCAATTTATGCACCCAGACATAGTCTTGCAGCATGGACCAATATACCCGGTAAACGGAAGAAGATGGAGAGTGTGCGATTGACAAAGTTAATTTCTCCAAAGTGAGCATCATACAATATCTCTTGGCTATATACCACAACGTATCCCATGAACAATGCAAACACAATGTATACCTATCACACAAGCAGTACTCATCATTAAATCAGTCATACTATTCATTCATTAGATAGAACTAATGATTTATAGGATGTGTGTGAGCACACTGTATGCATACAACTGCTTGCCTTTAACATCCGATGAGCTGTATGGCTGTCAATGTATTCTGAATTACTAGCATTAAAGGTGGAGAAAATTAGAAGAGAAGAATGGAACAGGCTGCCCAGGTAAAGTGCTTTCCTTTCCCTCGTAAACATGGATCCAAACCAGATAATTCCAATGCCAAGTGTTGGAGGTGCCAAAAGGTGGCAAACAAGCCTGTAGAGAAAGCAAGGAATGCTTTTTCAAATTATCAAAATATTCTTCAAAGAAGGAACACAGAACAACAAGAGATATCAACTAATGTCTGTGTCATACTAGAAATGACTTGAGGAAATCAGTGGAAATTTTTTTAAGTGCACTCTTCATAATTTGGTCATGTTTCTTAGTTTCACTTACTTATGAGCACTCTTCAGAACTCCTTCACATATACTGCTAGCTAAGAATACACATAATGGTGAGATAGAATTTTCTAACTGTAACATCCCCTAAACCCATGGAAAATATAAGTAATTACAAGTCATCAGTTTACAAATCTCAACAACCTAACAACAGACCAACATCCCAACACCCATATTGCTCAATATTTCTCATTCATATGCTAAGTATAGTCCAATTCTGAACTGTGAAGACCTAGGTGATCAATCATGCCATTCCAGATTCTCCAAAACCTATGTGATCCATTTAGCTAACTGCATGCAAGAATGATACAAAATGTCAAATTCATCTACTCCAGTGCCATTCTAATTAAAGATGAGAAACATCGCAACGACCCAATTGCAAGAGCGGAGCGAAACAATACTAGTTTCTACCATGATACCATTTTTCCAGTAAGGATCTAATTATTAAGGATAAAGTAATTACTAGTATATCTACCAATCAGCATCAAGCCTTTCTCTGTATACAATTGAAGACTACAAAAATCAGGTTTCTGATAATATGATATGAATGAAAGCAGTAAAAGCAATCATATAGAACATCAACAACAGAAATATGCCGTCTTTCTAGTCTTACTCTTGATCCATTTCAAAGAAATATTTGGTAAAAATGCCTATAGAAGCACCGATGGAAAAGGCAGCAATCATCAAGAGTAACACCCTCGTCCTCTGCATTGACAGAAAATTTACGACTTCAATAATAAATCATCAACTTGGAAGAAAATTTATTAGACACAGATCACCTACCACTCTCAATGGTGATATAAAGTAGAGACAGAGTATACTTGCTACAGAAGAAAGGATTGTGGAATGCCCTCCCACTTCCCAAATCCAGTGCGAGAAGGATCCAGAAGTAAAGCTCCACATGGCAAAGAAGAGAGTAAGATATACCTATATTTCAGCAAACAAATCAATTACAGGAAATATGGGGAATTAAATACTTGGAAGCAGAACTGAAAATGCATCTTCTCCAGCTAACTAGGTTTTGCAAAGAAGAAAACATCAAACACAAGATGATGAAACCAGAAATTGCATGAAACAAATTAATCCCTCCATCAGAAATTATACGAAACAAATTTATTTTGGGAAGCTTGAATGCATTTTCATCCAACACAACTTACAAGACTGCAATACCTAACTTTACTCAAAATGCTAGAGGAAGTCACAAGTTATGCCAATCGTTTTGTGTTATTATCATTAACAGCATAAGCAAGTACAAAAGAAGAGAAAAAATTACGGTAATACATTTAGAATATTCAGAAAAATCGAAATTCATCATGAATCCTGAAGAATTAAGTAAAGCAAGTACAAAAGATGAGAAAGAATTACGGTAATATTCAGAAAAATCAAAATTCATTATGAATCGATTCCAAGTAGATCTCTCGATTACAAGATAGAAATCTCTGGATTACAATATTTTCTATATTCAACTGTAAGAATGAATGTACCCTCTTCAAGCTTGCATAAGCGTGCTCGGTCATTTCACCAGTATTCATCAGGTCTTCTCTTGTCCAATTCCTTACGAAGTAAGCTCTCACAGCATTCATATCTGAAAACTTGATGTTTTTTGCTTCAGAGGGAAAACGAAATCGGAAATTTGATGAAGAAGAATGAGGAACGAGAGCTATATTTATAGTTCCTTATACACACAAGAGTTTGTTACCAAAGACTGCCCCTCGCCGTTAGTTAGTTATTAGCTCAGTTTTGGTGAAACCGCAGCGGTAATTTCGTCACAAAAGAAAAGGAGAAGAATCTTCTGACTTCTCTGCTCAGTTGTTGGCGGGAAAGGGGAGAGGTCTGGGGATATAAATTTGTTAGGAATTTTTGTTTCCCTGTCCTCTTTTTTATTGTTAAAAAAAATTAATCTTTACTCAAAAAAATTGTTTGCCGGCTATTTTTGTTTTTTTTTTGATCAAATGTATATTTTTTGCTTTTACATCCCTAAAAATATCAAGAACACATAAGAATATTAATAATTCTTAAATTTCAAATTTATTTAATTCTTAATGAATTGCCTCAAATTTCAAGAATAGTTTCACTCTGAGCTAAATATCAAAATTCAATTTCTGTTGAGCTCGAATTCAACCTAACTCAACAAGAGCCAATTGAAATGTCTTCAAAGTTTCTAACTTCAACATTCTTAATGGTAAATTCTCCACAACTTCAAATCATTCGAAATTTTGAATATAAACTCAAAAAACACTAGTCAACAAAGATCTAATGTAAAAAATTACAAAAACAAGAATCAATTTTTTTTTTTGAAATTTTGGGACTACTTTTCTTTTTTTGGAATATAATTTTTAGATACGGATGATGTTAGAATTTTAGTTTTTTAAAATAAGAAATTAATGATGTAGCCGAAATTTGAGATGATTTCGTGAAGAATTTTGAAGATGTTGAAAATTTGGGAGTTGTTGATATTCTTCATGTGTTCTGGTGTTATTAAAGAAAAATAAGCAAAAAATATACGTCTATACAAAAACACCAATTGAAAAGGGTCATTACCTTGTTTGGTGTGTAAAAAATGGTTTTGCAAAATTGGAGTTAAAAAAATGGCATGAATGAGTCTTTTCTTTAATAAAAATGACATAAATTAATTAAACTTTTAACGGATAACATAAATAAGGCCTTTCTAAAAGCTCAACAGCATATTTGAGCCTTTTTCCTAAAATTAATCTCACAGTTTACTAAAAAATAATGTTTGCCGTCTATTTATAAAATGCAAAATTTATACGGTACTTTCTCCATTCATATTTGCATGTCATCTTTACTACAAATAGATCATATATATATTTATACAAAAGAGAATTCTAGGCACGCCTACGTGGCTCCACCACAAGCAAGAATTTCCTTTTAAATTTATTTATTTTTAAAACTAGCTTTCCTTTTTTTTAAAAGGTGCAACTTTTTATGACAAATTGCAACTTTACTAAAGAGCTGCGACTTTTTTCAAAAGTTGTGACTTTTATCAAAAGTGTGACTTTTATCTGTGACTTTAATAAAGAATTGCAACCTTTATAAAAAGTTGTAACTTTAAGAAGAGTTGCAACTTCATAAAAAATTGTGAATTTTATGAAAGATTTTGAACTCTCCAAAAGGTTGCAACTTTTCAAATAGTTGTAACCTTTATAATAAGACACAATAACCATTTTTTCACACTACCCTTTGAAGTCTATAAATAGAGAGATTTCCTCTCATTTTTAAACTACAGAAATACTGATCATCATCATCATCTTCTTCTTCTTCTTCTTCTACTTTCACAAAATTACATATTCGTGCACTTTACTCCTGTTGAGTGACTTTCTAACGTCAGTGTTTTTGTATCAATAAGTTGATGAATAAAATTGTTCCCTACTGAGAGGATGTAATTCTTTAAACCTATGGTATTAGAGGGGAATAGTTTTCTTAAGGGGACATTGTGCATTCAATGGACTCGTTTTTTTCTATTCTATTTCATTCTTTTATTACATATCTTGGTATTTTTTTTACACTCATTAATTTACCCTTATAATATTAAATTGTTGTTTTTGAGTACATGTTTTAAAGTTTATTATTTATGTTTCTACAAATTTATTGTCTCTGGTTATATTAAAAATATACACATGTAGTACGTATATTCATTGTGCAGAAAATAATTATCGTATTTAGTTCCAATAATTCATGTTTTGATATACTATATTAACTTCTATAACTTAAAAGTACTATAGATAAGCTTATATATTATCTATTGGTACATAGATATGAAATTTTCTCACTTATCAATTGAAGAAATTCATTATGCAATTTCAAAAGTTATAATTGCTTTCATGTTCAAGCGTAATTTCTTTTCTGAATATGTTAAAAATATTTGAATTTTCTCCTAAGACATATATCACAATTGTATAATCTATGCAACTGAAATGTTTCTTTTTATTTCGAAATGCCTTGCATATATATATATATATTCTTATTTCTTTTTCGTTTTAATGTTGATAGAGAACTAATGATTTTATCATTTCGTGAATAATTCATTCATTAGAGGTTCTTGAGTTATGTAATAATGACAATCAAATTCAAGTTGGAATATTGCTAATATTTTTTAAGAACCTATTTTCCGATTATTTTTAATGTATGTATATTTGTAAAAATTCATTTGCAAGTTTAATGCAATTATTATTTGTGAGCTCGCGAAGCGCGAATAAATTACCTAGTGTTTCTATAAGAGTACAACTTTTTCCTGCCAACTATAAAAAATGAATAGTCATGTCAAATGTATTTTTTCTATATTTCTAAATAAAGATAATAAAAAAAAGGTGTACTTTTTGTTTAGCATTATTAATATCTCATGAGGAATTTATGTATGTTTTGTATTTTATGTTTAGTAATCCCAAAAGAAAAAATATTTAAACTATTTTTTAACTGAAAGTAAACTCAGAAACTGTGACAAGACTTTCTCCTTTAAGTAATTTTATTGTATAACTCAAACATATTATTTAACTTAATAATAATAAATGTTAATGTTTTCCCAAAAATATATAGTTTTTTACGGTGTTCTCGTGCGAAGCACGTGTCCCAAAATGTGTATATGTATGTCAATTAAATTGTCTAGGGCCTCTCATGGTTTTATAAGTGTACTTTTTGTTGTGATAGTAACAGATTGTTAATAAAGAAATAATATAAGAAATTGGACATCAATGCAAGTAGCTATAATAAAACATACCATTAAAATCGGGTACATTATATATAAAACACAAATATAAATCTCAGAGGAACAGAAGCAAATGAAGAGATAAAAGAATCTGAAGTTCTAGGAGAATAAGGGGTTATTTCTAGGAGAATGAGCTTATTTTTGTTTTAAAATTCTCTATGTGATTCGAGGTCCAGGCTACACAGTCTTTGCATGTGAGTGACTCTTATCATTTACTAGCTAGGGAGGCTATCGATTGTCGGCTCTAGAGTGACCACGATCTATTCTTAGTAGTTATAGCTATTATTCGTACCCATTGAGCGTATGAGGGTTTGTTCAGGTTTTTAATTAAATTTGTGCATAAGTGTACTTTCAAGGCTTATGTGTCCAGGTAGGTTCAATTAGTCATACTTACTTCTATTATGTTCTCACTACGGACGTGTGCATCTCATTCAAATTCCACTGTTTTGACCTTTGTTTGTGTTTATTCTTACATTTCTTATTGCTTTTACTTTTTTTTTTGGCTAAATAGGCCTATGAAGCCTATTTAATATATGTTCTTTGGTACTCATGCTACACTCTTCATCTGTTTCATGATACAGTTCGATCAGCAATCACCAATGCCGATATTCTAGAAATTTATAACTTCAATTAAGAGGCAAGGGTGATCATATACGTTCTAGACTTGCCTAACTCTATCTTTATTTTGTTGGCTTGTCAAAGTCATTTTATGATAAGCCTTATATTTTGGGTTCAGTTTCGGGAGTGGTACATTTTTATATTAGTAGCTATGTTCTCAAAACTTCCACTTTGGATTCGTGGGAACATACTTAGAGAAGTACATGACTCCTCTCCACTAGGAGAACGGAAACTATATGCGGAGTTAGAGGCAGAGGGACTTGTAATGGGGATCATATATATATACACACACACACTAGTTTATATATATGTAATGAGTTTGTTTTATTACTCTTAACATCTTATTATAAATAAGTTTTTTTTACTAGTATATCATTTGGTTAAAGTATTCACAATTTCTCTTTCTTTTCCACCATCTTAAATTTTCCCTTACCCCACCCATCCTTTTTTTGCTTCCTTAATATTCATATGTTTACTCGTGATAAAAGTACTGTAAAAGTAAACTAAAAAATCTCAATAAGAACTTAGAATGAATAGACCTGTTCACTCGCCAAAATGGCACTCAATTCTCAATCATCAAAACATGAATGGAAAGACTCAAGAACTAACATCAACAACTGTCTATTAAAGCCTCTAACAATTGAGATGGACATCGGGACAAGATCTACGACATGCTAATGAACTAACTAATAATGCAATAAAAAGGGAATCCTCCGGAAGCAAGGATGCTCACCAACTGACTTTGAGTGCTCAACTGGATCAATGAGGTGTTAGATTCTGATCATGGTTACCATATCTGCATCATAAAACGACGCAGGCCAAATTACATTAGTAGTACATGGAATTTAAGAGTGAAGTTTTAAACAATGCATAAGCTATTGGATGCTGAAAGAAATACTTACCCAAACTTTACTCAAACTCATGGAAACTCAACTCAAGTGCAGAATTAAGCCGCATTGAAGATGAAGTTTAATTTATATGAAGCATTAAAAATAGTAAGAAACAACTCAATATACATATATAAAAAAGTAATATAACTTTGTGGGAGTTTGTCTAACCAACAACCATCTCTATGAGCATGTGATAATACAACGTCACGCCCACACGACTAGAATTGTCCTACAACTTGCCAAAATATAGAATTCCTCAACTAAGTGGATCTACTAGTGTATGGTAAAAATCACCAAGGAATCATCTAAAAAGTACAACCCTTTCTAGTCACGATGGCGATATAGTTTATGAAGACATTGATTTGTCATGAAATTGTCCTTTCATCAATGCTCATTACTAGTGTAACAACCAGAGAGCACCCCCAGTCCTTTCTGGCGTATTAAGCCTTGATGAGATCTTATACAAGCCCTTACCATAATCGTCACTACATAATGAACTCGAAACAATGCAGAATTTAAAACCTTTTACAATAGAAGTTCAAACTTCATTTTCAAAAACAAAATAGTAGGAATCTAATATCATTGTCACACATACACCATCTACTAATACGAATACAAGATAAAGTCTTCGAATATGGTCCTTAGGCCCTATATACACGATAGTCTTATAGAAAGAAAGTACATAGGAAAGACCAATAAGTCCATTTCATCAATAGAGAGACCATAGGGTGACATCAAAAAGCATTAGTCCTCAGATCTTTGAGGACCTACCACAAGTCTTGGAAATAAGAAGTCCAAGCTTTCTTTAAGAATGTAGAAGCCAACCGCTTGAACAAAACGTACACTCATAATAGAAAAGGAGAAAGGAGTTAGTATAATCAATGCACTAAGTATGGAGAAATGCATAAAAACCTTAAAGAATGAGAAAAGGACAATTATATGAAAAGTTTGCATTTATGAGGTTTTTGAAAGCCATTTACATCACCAACACAATACATAAGGAAATACCCTCAATAATGTCCAAACTACAACGAAGTCATGACTTTAGAACTTCCTAAGGTCCACTTGTGCAATGTAAAGTTATTATCCCATAATACCGACCCTACCAAGCATACCTTAGAAACTACCTTGGCCACACACATTACCTTTATATTCCACCACATCCATAATCATAAGTGAAACATATGCATCATGGATCACATTTCAATACAAGGATATATTCATCACAACCATTATCCATTCAACATAGATATTATCATAGAATTTAATAACTACAAAGAACCAGCCAGAATACCCTTCTAAGCCTACTAGTGCAATTTACAAGTCTAGTCCCATACCCCCACTTCTACTTAGTAAACCTATTAGATATTGTAGACTAGTTCATATTTCATTCATTACTTCATTATTTAGGAAATATAAACCATAACTGACAAAGATCATGAGAGATTGGATGGATTCCGGTGTCATAGAGCCCCACACTGAAAAAGGGTGTTCCACTTGCCAAGGTAGAACTTACATACTAGCTACTATGTGGATCCACTAGCTAAGTCCTCTGGGGTCACGTAGTTATGGATAAGGATATTTCTTCTAGGGACTCTACCAATTGCATTAACGGAAGTGTTCCATCTCATTAGTATCTCTAGGATGACCCCACCTCTTGCATTAACAGAAGGGTCTTTTCCTCATTGTCCATATCCTCTCGGTGCTTAGTATACTTTCCCAACTTACTTCCATTAGTCTTTTTAATTGTATCTACACGTTTGAAGAATTATTCCCTCTTCATTCAATATAATTCAACATAAAGCTCGTAGATTCATTAGGTGAGAATACACTTTTATCCTAGAATCAACATACATATGTGAGTAGCACTTTCACAATATCATAGTGTTTTCATGAGGACTATACTTTCAATTAACACAAGATATTAGCCTCATTATACATAATTCATGCAACATAATAGGTAAGGTTAAAGAGAGTGGATACCACCCAATAATACCTTACATGCACCTTTTCATAAGCCATGTACTTTTCAAGCAAACTCAAAGTTCATATACAACATTCTCTAACATAGATACAAACTCTATAATTTACCCCCTTTTCAATATCAAGAATCAAGTATCACAATTACACCCATAGACATCGAAATAGACACAAAAACAATATTCTATAACTAAATAATCATCAATCACAATTCACCATGTTCATATCTACTCAATTCATTTAACAACATTCATGAAATGAGGTCATAGGGTGCACATGGATTCTTGGGAGATTTTCACAATAGAAATCATCAATTAATCCCAATATATTCACAATATAGGTCACATAACATAACAAAAATGATTTTCGAGTGAACCTATAGCTAGATCACAAGCCCTAGTTTTGGGTCACAATATAAATTCCAAATTAGAAGTTTTGAAGGGCTTCGTTTAGAAACCAATCCATGAATCAATATCCACATACCTTATTTGATTTTATTCCACGAGTTTTATATACAAAAAAGGTGAGTCTTGATTGCCCTAGCTTGAGTTCTTGCTTTTTCTTCAATGGTGGGTTAGAGAGAGAATTTGTGAGAGAGGGAAAATGGTTTTGATTTTATGATTAGAGTTATATGGTGGAAGACTTGTTTTATTGTTTTAATACTCTTTAATATACCTAACTAACTAATTCTAGTTGTAATTAAGTGTTATTTAAATAATTAACTAATTACCTAACTAACCCCCTGTGTGTAGACATTGAAGACAATGCCCATTGACAAGTTCCCATTGACGGGGCTTCAATGCATTGATGAACCATACTGGTCACTCGTTAATTAGGACTGAGACTGGTTTTTGGGGGACAATTTGAGGAGAATAATTATGGACTCATGACTCCCATTGAACCCAAGAGATTCTGACAGCTTTTTGGACTCTTTCTTGGGTCCTCTCATGGGTCCTTGGGAGGGTCCTAGGGTTGTCGTGCCTTGACGTTTTAGTATTAGAACCTTTGTTTGCATTTATTAAGATTAGTTTAGGACCTTAACCTAACATTTAGACCACATTAGCACATTAGGATACGACTTATGCTTTAGCAGTCATTAGACATATGGGGTGTTACATTATCCCCCCTGGGAACCTTCGTCCCCAAATGTCGACCAATGCACCAAACTAAGTTTAAAGTTTCATACCAACAGCCCACACAACTTATGAAATTAAAAATGTGCACAACTAAATTTTGTACTATTCACCACTTAAACATTGTTATGGGATAAAATTCCCATCAAACCACAACATGGCCATATAACTTAAGTAGGTAAGAACTACTTCTACCAACTTAATATGCAAGCACTCACTAACACACATAAGTATGAGAGGAAGTAACTTCTCCAACATCATTTATGCTCTTCACAACAATTTAGAGAAACAACATGATCTCTTCACACTTCTACAACATACTCACCTCATGAATCAAAATGCAACTTTCATACTACAAGCGATTTCAACATTAGAAACATAAGTATTATGAAAAATCAACATATATTATAAAACATGAATTTCGCTAGAACATGCAACATATAGGGAAAATCATGAAAATCTACACATAACACACATGACTCCAAAATCACTAAATTAAGGAGAAAGTTATTACCTCAACTTGGAATAGGAGTAGAAGGAAAAATATGAGTATAATGGGACATCATAGCGGCCTCGACCTCCCAATTAGCGCTTTCCACAGGATGGTTCCTCCGTAGAACCTTAACGGAAGCTACTTCCTTATTTTTCAACCTCTTTACTAGCGATCTAAATCTCGACCGGGACCTCTTCATACGAAAGGTTATTAGCATCAATCCCAAAACCTACTGGAGGAAGGATATATACTGCATCGACTATGAACTTTTTGAGCATTGACACATGGAACATCGGGTGCACCGGAGCCAATTTAATAGGTAATTTGAATTCATAGGCAACATTTCCAGGGCGTTGCAAAATTTCATAGGTCCCCACATACCGGGGAGTAAGTAATCCTTTCTTCCCAAACCTCATCACCCATTTCATGGGTGATGTCTTTAAATATACCAAGTCATCTACCATAAATTCAAGGTCCCTCATTCAATTGTCGGCATAGGATTTTTGCCGACTTGGGCCGTCTTTAATCTATCCCTTATGAGTTGCACTTTCTACACGGCCTCATAAACCACTTAGGGACATATTAGAGCAAACTCACCAACCACAAACCACCCAACCAGAGATCTACATATTTTCCCATAAATACCTCAAATGGTCCATGTCAATACTTGAGTGATAACTATTATTGTAGTCAAATTCAATCAATTGTAGATGGTCATCCTAGTTATCCTTGAAGTCAGTGACACATTCCCTCAACACATCTTCTAGGGTTTGGATGGTTCGTTCCACCAAACCATCTGCTTGTGGGTGAAATGTTGTACTAAGCTTCATTGGTACAAATTCCACTTTGTAATGCCCTCCAAAAGTGAGAAGTCAATTGAGTACCCCTTATACGAGAAGATAGACAAGGGAACCCCATGTAATCTCACAATATCTTTAAGGTAAAATTTAGCATATTCTTCTGCCGAATATGTAGACTTGACAGTAATAAAGTGTGCCGACTTGGTCATCCTATAAAAAATGACCTAAATCGAATCATTCTACCTTCGAGTACGAGGCAAGCCCACAACAAAGTCCATATTGACATCTTCCCACTTCCAAGTGGGAATTATTATGCATTGAGTCAAGCCTTCTAACCCTTAATGTTCGGCCTTAACTTGTGTACAATTTGGACATTTAGCCATAAATTTTGCTATGTCCCTTTTCAAATCATTCCAATAATAGACCTCCCACAAGTCGCGATACATCTTGGTGGCACTCTATGAATGAAATATCGCGAAGAATGGGATTCTCCAAAAATTTTCCTTTTTAAGTTGTCCACATCAGGTATACACAACTTGCCTTGATACCTAAGTATATCATCTCCCCCTTGGGAGAAAGCTTCAATGGATTTCCCATATAGGGAGTCTTTCAGCTTTATCAATATAGGATCACAGTGTTGCTTGGCTTTAACATAAACCACTAAAGAAAACTTGGAGTTAGGTTGGACCATAACAACTCCCTTAAGAGAATCTACCAGGTGGACTCGCAACCAGGCCAACCTATGTGCGTCACGGGCTAACTCAATTTTCTCATGTTTTACATGAGCAACACTACCCATGGACATGCGACTCAAAGTATTATGACCCTAAAATGAAATAAGGATAACTAGAGCCTCTCATGTTTTTAAGAGTCAGTAGCTCATGTGTAATATGTGTCAAAACTTGTAGAAGTTAGTTTGAAGAGGCTTGAGGTCAAACGTTAATGGATGAGCAAGACGTTTGTAAGTTAGCCTTTGTGTGTGCTAGTGCGCCTTAGTATGCTTCATGGGATTTTTAGTGTTGATTAAAGTCTAAAATGATATGGGAGTAGCTTAACATGTATATGGTCGTGTTTAGGGTTGAATCTACAAGGTAACAATTCCAAAGGAACACCCTAAGGTTCCTTGAGGAGGACCCAAGAGCAAGCAAAAACATTGCCTAGGCAGTGTTAATTGACGCCCACAATCGACACCTCATTGTTTGATCGACGCCACGTAGATTGGGGGCATAAATCCACATTAGTGGTGGGAGCTTATCCCCCAAGAATTGAGCCTCTGATCTAAACAACAGCCTGCAGGACGGCCTGTTATCCAAACAATTCCCCTTAGATGCTATCTGTTGATTGACACATGCAACTTTCTGTAGATGTCTCGGCCTAGGATAGGGCATTTTGGGATATTCACCTAGACTCCAAAACAAAAACCTTTCCCTCTCAAAACTCTCTCAAGATCACCATTGAAGAAGAAGAGAAAAAGGAGGCAACTTCTAGGAAGAATTTCACCAAGGTTTCAATCTTAGATTAACGCTTTGATTAAAGGTATGTGAAGCTTATTCATTTATGAATTCTTCCATCCATGAAGTCCCCCTAGTTTCCCTTAATTGTGAATCCAAAATAACCCAATCTAGTTAGGGCTGTGATTGCATTGTGGGTAAGGCTTGTTTATGATTCTAATCTAGTGGGTAGGTGATACGCTCAAACTTACTTCTCAAATAAGAAGTAAAGCAGTCATGTCAAGTAAATAACCCAACTAGTGAGGTTGGGATCGTTCCCACGAGGAAAATAGTTTAGACTTAACTTCAATCTATTGTTACTATTGTTCAGTCAATTACTTCCTTGGAAAGCAAAAATGAGAAAAGGGGGTTTTCTATTTCTAAATATATGAAAATAACTAGCAAAATTGAAGGAGACAAATAACATCTTCAATTGTTGGAGTTTAATCAATTAATAAAAGTAACTAGGGTTTACGTGTTCCCCACAGGTTCATAACTTGATAATTATAACTATAACAACTCTTTCCTAGTATCTTGCTTGCAAAGTGATAAGTTATGTATTTCTATATCCTTGGTCCGGCATCTAGAAAATTTCACTCCGTACCTTGGTTCGGCTACGTGTGTTGCTATACTAACCCTTATCTTTACCTCAAATTAAGCATCGTATTCGATATTTGACTAAGTTATTACCTCGTACCAATTAATACTAGCCTATTAGATAGTATACACTAAATCTATGTTGATAATTATTTTCCTATTATCTACCTCCTTGGTCCGTCAAGTAGCATTAACGTGAGTTCTAACGCTCGCCATCTATTAAAAAGACTTCTAAACGAAAGAATTATCAATACATGCAAGACACAATTCTAAAATTGTTATTTTAGTTAGGTTTTACCTCATTATTCGCCTATGGTTCCCACAACCCTAGTTATGGAGTTTAGTTACCCATAGTCATAATCACAATATTCAAACATATGATATAAGAATTCATGCACTTGCTTCAATGATAAAGAGTAAAATCCAAAAGGTCGCTTAATTAATCAACAAAAATCACCTACAATCAATTACAAAAGTCTCAAAAAATTCAAGAATCTCAAAATAATCAAGAATCTCACAAAGAGTCTAAAAAATAATCAAGAGTCTAACTTGAAAAACGAGGTTTTTCAAACTATTTTTAAAAAATAAAAACCTAATTAAATAAGGACTCTATTTGCTGGAAATCTGTCAAAACGTGGCTGGATCGATGGACCTCGCGACGGATCGTCGTGGTCACGACAGACTGTCATGAACTCCGTCATCCCATACTTGTGCAATTTCTTCTTCTACTCTCTTCATTACCCTCGACGACAGGTATGACAGATCGTCACAGGCACAACAGTTCGTCGAGGGTCTCCATTCCAAAACACTTGAACTCTTGGAATTTGGGTACTGGGACTACTTCTCTGATCTTCATGACGAACCAGCAGGATGGACCTTCATGGCTACAACAGTCCGTCACGCACTTCGTAACCCCACACCTGGTCAGACTTCCCCATCTTCCTTCAGCAGTTGCACTACGATGACACCTATGGACCGTCACGGGCACAATGAACCATCAAAAGCTCCGTAGGTGGTACTTTTCTGTATTTCTCGCTAAAGAACATCCGCATTCATCTTTTAGACAAATTTCCCGCAAATAAAGAGAAACTTACATAAAAATTAGTACAAAAAGGCTTTTGGACCCACTAAACTTAAGGAAAAAGCATTTAAAATACCGTGAAATCATGGTATATCAGTAGCATTAAAATATATTCATATTATGATTTTATGATACTTTTCATGAGATTTCCTTGATGAATTTAGTATTTTATGATGAAGGTGATCATGGTGATTTAGTCCATTAAGAATAAGATTTAGGGTTCTAGATTGATCTTCTTATTCAATTATCTTGAATACTAATTCATCATAGTAGGATCATGGAGATAGGAATTGAATTAAAACTTATTGATTAGTATTGATGTTGACTTGATGTGTTTGCATTTAACCTTAAAGATTAATTATGGCTAGATTTACCTAGTAATGAAAAATGTGAGAAGAAGCCTACTACTTGATAGTCCTATAATCTATATATGATAGAAGATAGAATGAAGTAAAGAATTATGAATCTTAGGTTGTTGTGTTGGATGTAGATTTATAAATTTAATGAATGAAAGAGGTAAAATCACTTGAGCATGGAGGTTTGGTCTAGGAAATCCCTCCATGAGATAAAAGTGTTGAGCAAGGCTTGACAAGGAAATCTTGTAGTATATGCTTGACTCCAAGTGGATATGTCAATAAGAAGTATTGTCACACAAGGGACTGGACTCCAAGTATAAAGGAGATCCACACCTAGTTATTGTGATGCCTATCCAGTTTTAAGGGGGAACTCTTATGTAGTAGAGTGTGGGTTTCCCCTAAGTTAGGTCTCATGAGGCGGGAGTCCTTCACATAGTGGAGTAAAGATTTCCTAGTAGAGATATCCTTATCCTATGAACTAATAAGTGCTTGAGAAGCATATCATAGTGTTCAAACCATAATAAACTAAGACTTACTTAATGAAGTAGCTCGCAGTATTCAAAAATGTGTGTATGAACTTAGACATATCCAAGAGGGTATCTCGTAGTGTTCATGATTGTAAAAGTAACATAGACATACTTAAAGAAGTATCTCATAGGGTTCAAACTAATAATGAACTAAGACATGCTTGAGATAAAGTACTTCATAGTGTTTAAAATATAAAGAGAGGAACTAGGTTCCAAAGTATGAAGAAATAGAAAGAGGACCTAAAAGTAATACTTTGCATGAAAAGTATTATATGGTTCTATGACTGCATTGCACAAAGAATAACCTAGGGTCACTGAAGAAGAGACATGTGATATGATTGGACTAGAGTTGCCTTTTTTCCAAGTTATAGATGACTAGACATGAGAGATTCTTAGAAAAGAGAGTTAAGTTAATGATGAGAGTAAGGAGGGTGAAAATGTTAAGCATGAGTTCAAGACATGCTTAGTGTGTGAGGTAGAATAGGATGCCTCATACGCATTGCACAAGTGTGGTTTGAGGTGATAAAAAAGGTATAGTACTTTATGTATGAAGAGCTTAGGTCTTAGTTATGAAAGTGGACTATGATCAAGAATGGACAAAGAAGTACTTAGCTAGGTAGTAGTATAGGATGATACCATGTCCTTGCAGAAGAATATTTGGAGGTAGCTTGTGAGGTAGTTCACTTGAGTAAGGATGACAAAGGGTAGAAGTATGAACTTAAGTATTCTTTATGATGATTTACTATGCTTATGGTATTCATGTTATGTTTATGCTATTATCTCTTATGATTATGTCAGTTAACCTTTGACATATCTTATGTTTTGTATGTTAGCTTTCATACTTGGTACATTTTTTACTAACACATATTTTGCCTACATTCTAATCCAATGTAGGGTGTTGAGGAGATTGAGTTGCTTTGAAGGGTAGAGTTTCCAAGGCTTTCAAAAAGTGAAGATTGGTGACTCCTCATAGCATTCGAGTTAAATATTCTTATATTCTGTTTGTTTCTTTTACTATGTTTAGACTTGTTTTATGGTCTTTGTCCTAAGACATTCTTATTCATATATTACATAGATGGTTTGCAATATATGTTAGAAAGCCTTCTGTTGCTATGAAATGTTTTTCGTATTAAGATGAATGAAAATTTTAATTTCCGCACTACTTCTCATATATATGCAATGAATGATGTCTAAGGGCTTGTATAAGACATTCGATAGGTCAAGTACGCCACATCACAAATAGGGGGTGATCTCCGGTCGTGATACCAAGCATCCACAAAAACATTGGCTTTGTTGGGATGGTAGATGACACTCATATCATAGGCATTCAAAAGCTCTAACCATCTTCGGGCCAGAGGTTTATATCTTTTTGGGTGTATAATATTGAAGACTTTTGTGATCAATGAACACGTCTACACACTCCATATGGATAGTGTCTCTATATTCTCAAAGCAAATACCACGACCGCTAGTTCAAGATCATGAGTCAGGTAGTTCTTCTCATGTACCTTGAGTTGCCTTGAGGCATAAGCTATAACCTAACTATGTTGCATAAGGACACAACCCAAACTAACTCGAAAAGCGTCAAAATATATCACACACCTTTTGGTGCCCTCTGGAAAGGTGAATATCGAAGCGGAGGTAAGCTTGTCTTTCAACAATGAAAAATTCTTCTCACATGCCTCCGACCATTCAAACTTAGCCTTTTTTTTTATAGTCAAGGCCTTTAATGGATGAAAGTCCCTCAACAAACCTCCTATAATACCCGTCCAAAACCAAAAAGTTTTGGATGTTGGTTGGACTCAAAGGTCTAGTCCAACTTTTGACCACTTCCGTTTTTCTCGGATCGACCTTTACCCCTTCACTAGAGAAACGTGACCAAGAAAGCAACCGATCTCAACTAAAATTCGCACTTACTATATTTGGCATAGAGTTGGTTATCCTTGAGGACTTGCAAAACTATCCTCAAATGATGCATATGATCACTCTCACTCTTAGAGTATATCAAGATGTCATCAATAAATACAAGCACAAGCACATCAAGATAACTTCTAAAAACTCAATTTATAAGGTCCATGAAAGCCTCCATGAAAGCCGCCGGGGCATTTGTTAAACCGAAAGACTTGACTAGGAATTCAAAATGACCATATCTTGTTCGAAATGCCATTTTAGGACTATCAACGCCTTTCACTCTAAATTGGTGATAACACGACCTTAAGTGAATTTTTGAAAAGTAACTCGCCTCTTGGAGTTGGTCAAACTAATCATCAATCCTAGAGAGTGGAAACTTATTATTTATTGTGACCTTGTTCAATTGCCGATAGTCAATACACATACGAAGAGACTCATATTTATTTTTCAAAAATAACACTAGGGCACCCCACGAAGATATGCTTGGTTGAATAAAACCCTTATCTAGAAAATCCTTAAACCGAGCCTTTAATTCCTTCAACTCGGCCGGATGGGTTTTGTATCCGACAATAAATAATGCCGAAATCTATTTTCCATTCTGGAAGAATCCCAGACAAGTCATCAAGAAAGACTTCTGGAAAGTCCCTTACTATGGGGAATGACTCTAATGGAAGAGTCTCGGACTCAAGATCCTTGACTCTAACAATATGATATAAATATACCTTAGAAATCAAGTTATAAGCTTTAAGACATGAAATGATTCAACTTTTTAGAGCTAAATTTCCCCGAATATTCTAAAATGGGTTAATTAGGAAATTGAAAATTTACCACCTGAGTTTTACAATCGATGGAAGCAAAAGAACCATGTAACCAATACTTCCCCAAAATGACATCAAAGTCCACTATATCAAGTTCTACCAAATAAACCAATGTGACTGTATTGGGCAATGAAATGGGACAACCCCTATAACTCTTCTAGTAAATATGGAATCACCCAACGGGTAGAAACCGAAAAAAGATTCATCTAAGACATCAAGAAGCATATCACATTTCGTAGCTTTCCTTGATAGGTTCTTCCCCGTATTGATGAATTCTTGCATTTTCCTCTCCCTTTATTTCAAGGGGAAGAACCTATCAAGGAAAGGCATTTAGAATGTCGCCAAAGTAACCAGACCTTCTCCAATAATTCTCTTCCCTTATAATTGATCATACCAAACTTGAGCCACATCTTTAAGTTGATAGGAGACTAATTACGTCTTTTCTTGAGAAGACGCACCATAACATATAGCACCTTGAATACTTCATCAATGAAACCTTGCAGGACCTCCTCCACCTAGGAACCAAAGAAAGTAGGGGGATTTATCCCTGTGAAATCCCTTATACATGAAGCGGTTGTGCTAGCATTAGTTCACATTTACGCTAGCATCCCTAGCAACTTGAGTAGCCAACACTTGAGTAATACTATGGATGGCAACCCTTATTTTAACATTGGACATATCAACCTCTTCAATAGGGACTTCAGAGTTTTGAGGAGCTTAAGGGGGAACAACTCATTCACATTCTCCTCCCCGATCCTTCTAGCATTAGTCCTTCTTGTATTTATGGACTATAAGCACAAGAAAAGGATTAGAATGAAATGAATAGATATAGTTAGCACTCCAGGCACATTCATAGAATAATGAAGAAAGGAAGGTTCCTAATCATCACATAGCCTCATATTCACAGAGGTGACACGCTTCACATTTATGAATGGAACTCTACTAGACGTGGTATGCGTGACATCAACCCTAATATTATCCTATAAACCTTATGCCCTGATACCAAGTTTGTAACGACGGGAGATCACCCTATAGTCGTTACCAACATATTCGACCTTGATGATGTCTTATACAAGCCCTTAGCATAATTTTCACTACATATGAACTTGAAATAATGCAGAATTTAAAACCTTTTACAATAGAAGTTCAAACTTCATTTTCATAAATCAAAATAGTAGAAATCTAATACCATCATCAAACATACACCATCAACTTATATGAATACAACATAAAGTCTTTCAAGAAGGTCCTTATCCCTTTTAGACACAATAAGTCTTATAGAAATAAAGTACATCGGAAAGACTACTAAGTCTGTTTCATCAATAGAGAAGCCATAGGGTGATATAAAAAAGCATTACTCCTCGGATCTTTGAGGACCTACCACAAGTCTTGGAGATAAGAAAATGAGAAAGGGGTTAGTACAATTAATGCACTAAGTATGAAGAAATGCATAAAAACCTTTAAAACATGAGAAAGGGATAATTATATGAAAAGTATGCATTTATAAGGTGTTTAAAACCGATTTACACCACCAACACAGTAAATAAGGCAATACCCTCAACAATGTCCAAACTACAAAGAAGGAATGACTTTAACACTTTGCAAGGTCAACTTGTGCAATGTAAGGTCAACATTCCATAATACCAACCCTACCAAGCATCCCTTAGAAACCACATTGGCCACACACATTAATCATAAGTGAAGCTCATGCATCATGGACCACATTTCAATAACGGGATATGTTTATCACAACTATTAGACATTCGACATATTGTTCTTATACAATTTCTTAACTACAAAAAAACCACCCAGAATACCCTTCTAAGCCTACTAGTACAATGTACAAGTGAAGTCCCGTACCCACACTTCTACTTAGTAAACCTATTAGAATAGGGAAAACAATCAAATATGCTCCTAAACTATTCGAAAAGGTCTAGATATACCCCCTAAAGTTTGGCTAACTCATGCCCTCACCGTCCAACTTTTGTTCCAAATATGCCCATAAATACCAAATTCGACCCATAAATCAACCTTTAAACAAACTACCCGACCCGTTTTAAACAATCTTGTTCAATTTTTTTATTTTTTTGGGTAAATCCCAAAAATGAGTAATTGATTATAAACGCAGGAAAAATATGAAAAAATATAAAATTAACGCCAAAAATTCACAAATTAATATAGTTACCTTACATCCAACAATTTTAATAATTATTTTAAACTTTTATTTTTTCGGTAAATCTCGAAAATGAGTAATTGATTGATAGAAAATATTAAAGTACGAAAAAAATATAAAATTAATGCAAAAGTTCACAAATAAATAAAGTAACCTTTAATTCTACAATTTTTTTAATTATTTTTTTTAACACATTCCAAAAATGATTAACTTATTAATACAAAAAGGAAAAATATGAAAATAAAAATAGAAAATTTACGCCAAAAATTCACAAACAAATATAGTAACCTTAAATTCAATAATTTCAATAATTTTTTTAAATCTTTTTTCAAGTAAATCTCAAAATGAGTAATTGCTTAATAAAAAAATAAGAGAATATGAAAAAACCATAAATTAATGCCCAAAAAACACAAATAAATATAGTAACCTTAAATTCAATATTTTCAACAATTTTTTTTATGTTATATTTTTTCATATTTGCCTAGTTTTTTTTATTTTTGGGATTTACCAAAAAAAAAAACTAAACAAATTTTCTGAAATTGTTGAATTTACTGTTACTATTTTTATTTGTGAATTTTTGGCATAAATTTTATATTATATATTTTTCTCATATTTTTCCTATATTTTATTAATACATTACTCATTTTGGGAGTTGCCAAATATAATAAAAATTTAAAACAATGTTGAAGTTGTTGAATTTAAGGTTAGTTTATTTATTTTGAATTTTTAGCATTAATTTTATATTTTTTTCACATATATTATTAGTCAATTACTCATTTTACTAATTTATTGAAAAAATAAAAACTTAAAAAACGTGCTGAAATTGTCGAATTTGAAGTTAATATATTTATTTGTGATTTTTTGGTGTTAATTATATATTTTTTCCCGCATTTTTCCTATTTTTCATTAATTAATTACTCATTTTTAGAATTTATCGAAAAAATAAAAATTAAACAATATTGTTGAAAATGGGTCAGATAATTTATTTAAAAGGTTGTTGATTTATTGGTCAGATTAGGTGTTTATGTGTCTGTATTTTTTAGGGGCACAATTGATCTCTTTCCATTTTCGTAGAAATACCATGTGATAAGGTCAAAATGACATGACATTTCCATGTGGCATTTAAAGAAATAAAAAATGAGTTGGATATGTTCACTATACCCACTAATGCCCATAAGGGCATATCTGGGCAAAAATTTGAATGGCGAGGGTATGAGTGAGCCAAACTTTAGACGAAGGGTATGTCTAGACCTTTTCGAATAGTTTAGGGGCACATTTGACTCTTTTCCCATTAGAATATAATAGACCAATTCATACTTCATTCATTGCTTTATTATTTAGGAAAGATAATCCATAACCGACATAGACCATGAGATCTTGGATGGAATCCGGTGGCATAGAGACCCACACCGAAAAAGGGGTGTTCCACTTGCCAAGGTAGAGCCTACATACTAGCTACTCTGTGGATCTACTATCTAAGTTCTACGGGGGCACGTAGTTAAGGGATATGGAGATTGCTTCTAGAGACTCTACCTATTGCGGATTCCCCATCTCATGAGTATCTCTAGGATGTCCACACATCTTGCATTAACGAAAGGGTCTTTTCCTAATCGGCCATATCCTCTCGGTGCTTAGTATATTTTCCAAACTTACGACCTAGTCTTTTTAATTGTATCTACATGCGTGAAGAATTATTCGCTATTCATTCAATAAAATTCAACATAAAGTTATTAGATTCATTAGGCGAGAATAAACTTTCATCATAGAATCAACATACATATGTGAGTAAAACTTTCACCCTATCAATCATAGTGTTTTCATGAGACTATACTTTCAATCAAAACAAGAGATTAGCCTCATTATACATAATAGGGAAGGTTGAATAAAATGGAAACCACCCAATAACACCTTACTTGCATCCTTTCATATAGCATGTACCTTGCAAGTAAACTCAAAGTTCATATATAACATTCTTCAACAAATATACAAACCCTAGAATTTACTCCTTTTTCAAGGTCAAGAATCAAGTATCACAGTTATAGACATAGAAATCACACTAGGCACGAAAATAAGATTCTATAACTAAGTAATCATCAATCACAATTCACTATATTCATATCTACTCAATTCATTCAACAACATTCATGAAATGAGGTCATAGGGCACACATGGGTTACTTTGTGATTTTCAAATTAGAAATAATCAATTAATCCTACTATATTCATAATATAGGTCACATAACATAAAGAAAATGTTTTTGAGTGAACCCATGGCTAGATCACAAGCCTTGTTTTTGGTCATAATATAAATTCCAAAAATAGAAGTTCTGAGGGCTTCATGGAGAAACTAATCCATAAATCAATATCCCCATACCTTGTTTGATGTTATTCCATGAGTTTGATGTGCAAAAAGGGTAAGTCTTGAGTGCCTTAACTTGAGTTCTATCTTGTTCTTCAATGGTGGGTTACACAGAGTATTTGTGAGAGAGGGAAAGCGGGTTTTGATTTTATGATTGAAGTTATAAGGTGTAAGACTTGTTTTATTGTTTTAATACTCTTTAATATACCTAACTAACTAATTGAGTCATAAATAAGTGTTAATTAAAATGATCTCTAATTATCTAACTTACTCCCACTAGGCCTTGTGGATGTAGTGAAGACAATGCTTATAGACGAGTCTCCTTTGACGGGGTGTCAATGCATTGACGAACTGTACTAGTCACTATTCAATTAGGGCTGAGATTGGTTTCTGGGGGCCAAGTTGGAGGAGACCATGTTTGGACTCACGATTACTATTGGCGGGGTGTGAGTCCATTGATGAGGCGTCAATGGCTCACGTGAACCCAAGCTATTTTTGACAGCTTTTTGGACTCTTCCTTTGGTTCTCTCATGGTTCCTTAGGATGGTTCTAGGGTTTTCGTGCCTTGACGTTTTAGTATTTGAACCTTAGTTAGAGTTAGTAGGAGTAGTTTAGGACCTTAACCTCACATTTACACCTCCTTAGGACATTAGGCTACGACTTAGGCACTAGTATAGGTCATTCAACATATGGTGTGTTACAACTACTCCCAATATACTCATCTCATATGTATTAAGAACAAAAAATATTTTTATGTGGTTTGAGATAATTACTCAAAAATTAGCTCAAACAATATATTGAAAATCAAAATCAGTGTTCCTCTCTTGTTTAAATGTGAATACATATACTCTTTGGGAATACTTAGTTCCCATATACTTTTTTTGAAGAAATGAAATTCATTTGTTATTCTTTCTTAACTAAAAACTGAAGTCTTAAAACAAGATTAAAAACATTTGCCAAAGGCTTCTTGAAAAGACTCTATGAACTTTAATTTCTAGACTTTGCTCTTAACTTTTCTTGAATTTTAATTTATGGATTCAAGGTTATGGTTCATGATTATGGATGATTTCCAGATGCTTAGAATTCATTTAGAGTAGTTAGAATCAATAGGAACTGTTAGTACCCTTTAGAAGGACTTAAACGGAATAAACAACAAAAAATAGGTTGGGACGGACGGACCTGGCCCATTGCTGGTGCGTCGCCCCAACACTCTTGGCGCAACAAAGGGAGCGGCACCATCATCCCCCCAAGCGAGTCTGACAAATTTTCCTCTCGTTTTTAGACCTTAATTTGAATAATCTTGATGATTTTTCTCCATATCTCTTTAGATTCAGGTATACAATACACACACACAAGTATTTAACCCAAAAACTCTAATAATTTACATTAAACTCTCAAGAACTCCACAATCTCAACAGAAATTCAAGAACGAAAGCAATTCAAGAACACCCATCAAGAACATGCAGACTTCCAATATTTTTATGACGAATTCACGTTAAAATAAACATGTTTGACGTGTGTGTGAATGTACCCAAGGTTATGGAAGTCTCACATATCTTGAAAATTGAATCCTTGGCGAAATTAAAAACAAAAATTGCAAGAACTTGACGAATCTTCCTTTCTCCTCTTGAGTTCTTTCTCCGAAAACCCTAGCGTTAATTCCTGATTGTCTAAACAGAACAAATTCATTTTAGACCCCAATTAAAATTCTAAAAAGAAATTAACTTAATTGGGAATAGAAAAGACCAAAGTATCCCTTAAAAATCTACTTTTGACTTCTTTATGTAGGCTACTCGACTTCAAATGAGCACATCTCCCTGATACAAACTGGAAAGTGAGTAAACTCGGTGGAGTTAGTAAATACATTCCAAATATCTTTCCTACGATATATTGTACTACTAACTCATCCTGAGCGAGTTATGGGTTTTTGAAGTTGACCCAAAATTCAAACTTAACATAACTTAAACAAATTTTGAGATTTTTCATTCTTTCCAAAATGACTTTTTGATTCTAGCTCTTTCACTTAGCGAGGTGTTAAAATGTCCCCCTTGAGAACATTCTTCCTCGAATGAGATCACTCTAAGCAGACTAAGGGTGTAATATCTAACAATTAGATCTAAGACCGAACAAGAAAAAATGTAAATACAACATGCAAACTATAAATAAATTCAAAAAATGGATTATTACCTAATTTTGAACTTCTGCGGATGCGAAGAGATGTGGGTATCTCTTCTTCATTACTCCAAAACTAGCTTAAAAATTCTATTGAAAATCAGTTTTTCCTCTCTTGTTTAAATATAAAAAAATTTTCTCTTTGGGAATACTTATTTCCCATATATTCTTTTTTGAAGAAATGAACTTCATTTGTTTCTCTTACTTCACTCAAAACTCAAGTCTTAAAACAAGATCAAAACATCTGCAAAAGACTTCCTGAAAAGATTTTATAAACTTTCTAGATTTAGATCTTAACTTTCCTTGAATTTTAATTTACGTATTCAAGGTTATGATCCATATTTAAGGATGATTTCTTGGTGTTTAGAAGTCATTAAGAGTATTTAGAATCAATAGGAAGTTTTAGTACCCTTTAGAAGGACTTAGACGACTAAACGACAAAAGATGGGTTGGGGAAGACAGAACTGTCTCACTACTGGCGCGTCGCCCTAGTCCTTCTAGCGCAATAGGGTTGAACCGCACTAGCATTCCCCCAGGTGAATCTGACAATTTTTTCCTCTCATTTTCAGATGTCATTTCGATTAAATTTGATTCTTTTTCTCAATATCTCTTTGGATTCAGGTACCAGTACATACACACAAGTATCTAATTCAATATTTCTCTAATAAGTGACATTTAACTCTCAAGAAGTCCTCAATCTCAATTCAAATTTAAGAACGAAAGCAATTCATGAGCACCATCAAATTATTCAAACTTTCAACCTTTAAGGACGAATTCACGCTGAAATAAACATGTTTGGAATGTCAATGATTGAATCCAATGTTATGAAAGTCTCACATGCCTAGTAGGATTGAATCCTTGGCGAAATTCAAAACCAAAATCGCAAGAACTTGATGAGTCTTGAACTTTTCTCGTCATTTCTCCTCTTGAGTTCTTTCTCCAAAAACCCTAGCGTTAATTTACTATTGTCTAAACTGAAACAATTTAGTTTCGTCCGTAGTTTAATTGCTACAAATGAATTGAGTTAATTGAACATGGAGAAGACTAAAAATACCCCTTACTAATCCGGTTATGACTTCCCTTATCTAGACATCCCGACTTCAAATGGGCATATCTCCCTTATACGAATCCAAAAGGGAGCAAACTTGGTGGAGTTGGAAAAATAATCGAAAGATATTTTATAAGATTTTTTGTAGCACACATAACTCATCTCAATCTAGGAGTTATGGTCGTTTGAAGTTGACCCAAAACTCAAGGTTAACCTAACTTAAACAAATTTCAGATTTTTCATTCTTTCCAAAAAATGACTCTTTCTATTCTATATCTTTCACTTAGCGAGGTGTTACAATATTAATGTATATAGAGATGAGAAAACAGAATAAAGGTATTTAAATGTTGACAAGGAAATATCTTTAATTAATAATAATATATTTACCTATTTTATGTTAATGATTTGTTAACTATGATAATGTCTTTGTTAGGTTCGGTTCATTTTTGGCTTATGATCAAATCTTATGAAAATCAATATATATATAGAACGCTACTTACAAGATTCTCAAATATTATAGACAACAATGTACGAAATTGAATCGTTAACATATTAACGTACAAAGAGACATGAAAATTACTTTAGGGTGTTTAAACGTTGACTGCACAAAAATTGAACTAACAAGAATACTCTATTTACCAACTTTATGATAATGATTTTCTTACTAAAATTATATTTTTGGTATGTTCGTTTAAATTTTGGGTAATCATCAAATCTAATACAATTCAATATATATGGAATGTTCTTTAAAAAATTTCTAAACATTGTAGACAATTGAAATTGATTTGTTAACAATTAATGTAAATATACATGAAAATCACTCTAAGGTATTTAAGTATTGACTAGAAAAAAATTGAATTAACAATAATAAATTATTTTAATACTTTTTGATAATGATTTTCTTACTAAAATTATGTTTTCTATAGGTTTGGTAAAACTTTGACTTCTTATAAAATCTTATATACATTAAAATATATGGAATGCTATTTACAAAATTTCAAGACATTATCTTATAAAACCACCTTATACCAACTATAAAACCTCTTCTGTATTCCTTAATTTTACCATCCTCAACAATATATATATATATATATATATATATATATATATATATATATATATTTACAACATTTCGAAACATTATCTTGTAAAAAACACCTTTCACCCACTATAAAACCTCTTGTTTTGTTCCTTAACTTTTCACCCCTCAATTGCATTCTCTATTTCTCTTTTTATGCATGTTCTCTACTTTGGATATTATGTTTCAACCCTTTTTTTATCCTCCAAAACCTTTTCCTAAACAGAGAAGGAGAAATAAATGATTGAGACAGTTATGGATCACGGGGACTTCCCATTATTCGTGAAAAGGCAATCTTAATTGAACGTGCAAATTAATTAGACAATTGGTCATTGTTGAAATTGCAATCAGACTAAAGAAAAAATTCATTTTCTAGTTTGATGGCAATTTCAAAAGTTTCTTGTTTTCTAATTCAATGTACAATTAAGAAACATACTTTTCAGAATAACAACTAGCTCTTGTAATCCACAACCATCTCAATTATTGGTTATTATGCACTATGTTTGCCCCTTTAAAATAATCCACAATATATGTTATTGTTGTTGTGTTTGTAGAGATTGTTGTTAATGCATTGTTGTTGAAGAGGATTATTTTTTAATTTACTGTTAAATGAAGATGCTTGATACTTCCTATCACTTGATACTCTATTTAGCGGTATAAATTCAATTATATATTCTTATAGCTCTAATATGAAGAGTAATTATCTGCCCAATATGTCTATTATTCTTCCTCGAACCTGTCCTTACATTGTTGCGACTTGTTTGTGTAATGACCGGTTCTTTTCGTTATAAAAAAGACAATGGGGAAATTTTGGGCTGGAAAACTTTCTCATACTAACTTGAATTTCCTAACATAGTTTAGATTTGGACGAAATCGGAGTCTTTAAAGTCTAGGGAAATCTTGTAAAAATTGGGTGATCTAATTGTAAATTTGATCACATGAGTAAATAGCTAAGACATTGTGGAACCTTTACGAATTTATGAAATTGACTTCGAGTGAGTAGATTTTCCGAAATTGATCTTAGTGTGAAAGGTGTTATACTCCAAAAGTCTAAGACGTGTTCTAGAGCCTAACATAGGTTTCAAAAGGTTTAGACACTGTTTTAAGGTCAATTTTAATTGTATATGTCATTTAGGAAGTCTAGGAATCAAAACGTCAAGGAACGTCGATGACGTACGGAGTTTAATGAGGTACTAGCATGCATTAACCTCTTTGACTAGCTTTTCGGAGTCGGAATTGATGAATTTTGATGGAAGGGTGTCTAACATGTAGTAGGGTTGATTCATAGTCGAAGCGTCTGGGTGCTACTCCCCAAGGATCAACCAAGGGCCCTTGAGGAGGATCCTAGCATTTTGGGTCAAACGCTGCCCAAGACAGTGTCCACCAATGGTTGAAACCCACGATCCATACCCCAATCGACGGGGCATGGAATGCTTCCATCGATGGAGACTTAGACAAATTTTTTGAAGACTACAAATGGAATGTCTCTGAACTTATCGACGAGTGTGCAGCACGGAGGTGAATAGTGGTCGTCGATGGACAAATATCCATCAATAGTGTCTTGTCTGTGGAGCCACTGTATTGATGCACATTGTTATTTAATTAATTTGATTAGTTGGCTTAGTAGGATTTTAATTAGGGGTTAGTGGAGGTCTTACAAAGTTACTTAACAACCTATATAAAGACCCTAAGCTAATTAGGTTAACCTAATCTCTCATAATTCCCCAAACCCAAACTCTCTTCCTTCTCTCATCTTTCTCTCTCCCAAGTTGAAGAAAACCATAGAAGACAAGATCAAGGTGGGTTTTAGGATTTAAATCACCAAGGTTTATACATTAATATTCATCAAACAATAAGGTATGGGATTCTTTTCACCTTTGGGACTTCTTTCCCCAAAGAGTTCCATCAAATTAATTTCAAAAGTATAAAATTCAAATGGGTCTTTTCCGATCTCGAAATTGATCTTGTCAATTATTTTGTTTATGATTTATTTTGGATATTATGGATAGACTAACTTGTATTATAACTCAATTATTTTATTTCTTGATGGATTGTTCTAGTTTGTAGAAAATGATGACCTATTCCCCTTAACCCTACGTTGTGATCTTGATATGAATTGCCTAGTGTTGGTTCAATTAACTTGGTTATTGATTGAATTACTATCGTATGATGTTATTGTATTAATTATGAATTGATTTAGATTAGTTTTATTCCTATCATGCTAGTTCTTGAGTAGTTGATCTAGATTGTGTCTTTGACCCAAGTCTATTAACTTAACCTATGAACTAGTGCTGGATTGTGCTTTAATGATTCAACTGGTTTTGTTGTCATATTGGATATTCATATGTGATGATATTACACCCATATTGAGTTGAGTTAGGGTTTGATCATAAGACCTTGATGATATTACACCCTTATTGGGTTGATTTAGAGGGTTGATGGTAATACCTTGATGATGGATTACGAAGGAGACTTGGCAAGTCTTGTGATCTCAACTCTTTACTCTAATTGTGGTTAATTGTGATTTAAGTGATGATGTTGCATTAGGGTATACCTTGTATTAGGATTGATAGGATTGGTATGATGTTGAATTGGAATTACTATGGTTGAGGTGTCGTCTAAGATGTAAAGGTTATAAGGATGGTGATAACTATTAGTGTACCTTATCATGATATGATTATGTAAATGTGCTAACCTCACTTATATGAATTGTAATAAAGGACTATGCTTATGCAATTCTTATTGATCTATGATGATGATGATTATACAAGGAATATACCCTATGACCTACATTAAGCTATGATGAATAATGAAGAAATTAAAGACATTTCAAAAGGGACTCTAGCTTAGCACCGAGTGAACTAGAGTGAGGAGTGTCCCTTCCCACATACGGAAGGTAGGATCACTAATGTACTCTTGAGATTTGAGACTACAATTCATGTAGAATAAAAAGGATCCCAACTATATCTCCTAGTTCCTGAACTATGTTGCCCCCATAGGAATACTAGCTAGTGGATCCACATAGCTGTTGTGTTCATGTTTTGGTACTACCTTGGCAAGTAGTACACCTTCCTTCGGTGTAGGGTTCGATTACACCGGATTCCACATTAGCTCATGTGGTCTATATCGGTTAAATCAATATGTTCCCAAAAGGTAAAATAAACTAAAGGAATGAACTCTAACTAGGATTACCTAAGGGGTTTAGGTTAGTCTAGGTAGGGGTATGGGACTCTACCTAAACATTGCACTAATTAGCCTTAAGGGAAGTCTTAGGAGGATGTTCTTATATATGAATATGCTTATAATTGTACATGTTAGGTATATGATGATATTTCACAGTGATGATACTACATGATGATTGTGTTCACTTATGAATGTGTTTGGTCTCTATTTCTAAAGTATGATGATATTTACTCTTAAAATGATATTCTATGTGAAGTTGTATATTAGTCATGGTTCTTATTCAGTTTACTTGATTGAGTAAGGTTATGCGGCTTTGCTTGGTCATGGCACTTGTTGACTTAATGAAGGTTCATGGGTAATTGTCTTGGTTTAGTTATATTATAATGAGCTCTTATTCATGCTTGTGGCTATTATAACTTGATGATAGAGTTGTCTTGACTATGTGTTGAATTATGTGATATGCATGTTGACTAGACTTAGTATTGTTTGTCTTGTGATGGACATGCTTATGAGTTTAATATATATGTCTTAATGATTGGTATGGTCTTCTTGAATATGCATAAGGCTTTTCAAAGTAAATTACATACTTTATTGAAATGTCCCTTTATAACATGATTTCATGATATGTGTGCATATATTCTCATACTTAGTATAAGTGGTGTACTAACTCCTTTTTCTCCCCTTTTGCAAAATTTTTTAGGTTTCGATCATAGAAGGGCTGTGAGATGACTTTGAAGAACACTTGGTATTCTCAATCATCCAAGATGGGTAGGTCCTTACTTTTTGAGAATGCCCATAACAAGCTTATGAAGTTGTTCTTGTTTTAAGACTCTTATGTTCTTTTCTTTTCAATTGAGTACTAAACATTGTATAGCCAATATGTGGCTTTATTGCATAGATGTATGGTCTAGGCCCAAATTGTTATACTCTTGTTAGATAGTTATGAGATGAGACATCCATTTGAGACTATGTTATATCTTATATATCTATCTTCAATAAAAGTAGAAATCTATGTAATCTTCATATACGAAGGGTCTATGTATACTTGATATAAATATTATGTGTTGTAGAGGTCTATGTAAACCTCAATGTAGAAGAAATGAAAAATTATAAGTTTTCCATATTTATGGTTTATGAATTTAATGATGTAAGCTAAGAGGATACTCATAGTCTTGAAAGAGGACAACGACACCGGTTACGTCTAGGGGGTTCTCCCTAGATGTGACAAAAAGGGTAGTTTATGAGTGTCATTGTTTAAAGGTGGAATTATTAATTTTTCTCATTGGTTCCGTGCAAGCCATTGAGGTGGGATTTTCCCTGCCAGGGCGAAGCCATTGTAGCGGGGTGAGTTCCGCTATAGCGGGGCGGACACAACTTAAAGTCGGAAATAAACCCCAAAAACGTCTTATTTTGAAATTTTCATACTTTAGAGATAAGGAACCTACTCAGGTGTTTTTTGATAGTTTTTCACATATCTTGATGCTAAAGGTAAGATTTAACTCCTTCATTCCATTCTTTGATCTGTATATTGTAATCCAGTGGGTAATTATCGATGAACGAGGGTTCTAATTTGGAAATTGTGTAGGGGAAAACCCTAATTTGGATAGTATGGTTATGGATTTGACCAAGGATTAATATAATTATTGGTAATTTAGGTAATTAGTTATTGTTTATTGATTGATGTGTTGAATAAATTATTTGTAGATCAAGAACAAACGAGAAAAATCTAGAATAGGAAGAATCAAGTTTCATAGGGAATTCAAGCTTGTTTTGAGATACGTGATGGTTGTTACTTTATGATCTGTGGTATATATTCGTTATTGCTTCATTATAATACGTGTATATATGCGAATGTTGCATTATTGATTGCACCAGTTGTAAATGATATAGATGAATGCCATGAAACATGAATTGATTTTATAAATATGAGAATAGACTTGTGATTGTGATTGTGGTTTGTTACTTAGATCGGGTATTGCGTTCCGACACACCAAGATGGATTGGCTTCCACATTCTGGCATAAATATGTGATCGGTTTCCACATTCTGGGATAAACATTGGATTAGGTACTATGTTCATGTTAATAATTTGGGTTCGATTCCATGCGAAGACCATTGACTTCACATAACTGCATATCTTGGGAAATGTGAAGTTGTACATTGTCTTGTAAATGATGATGACACTGTATATGATCGTGTATGCATGTTATTATTATGTTGTAATGACTTAGGTATGTCTCACTTAGTGGGATAGTCGCATCCTACTAGTTATGTACTGCTACTGCACTATCACTTTCTTTGTTGAGTACAAGGCATCTTCAAGAGGATATTTCCATATTTCACTTAAAAGATCAGTGAACATTTCAAAATACAAGGCTGAGCCAGTTCTTCCGAGCTTCCATGAGTTCTTTTTCTATTTATGTCCATAATTTGGACTTAGAATAGTTATTTAGTTAGTTTTATGTTAGTTTGGGGTTGTACCTTTTGTTGTTTAGACTCATCGTATTTTTTTTTGATGTTTTGCTACATTGACTTTCAGGTTCTAGCCATATTTTCTGCATTTTGTTTTAGTTGATAAATTGGGTTTTCAGTTTTTTTGGGTTGTACTTGCTTCCATAACTTAAATGTCTTAGCATTTTAATTAAGTTGGTTAGATATAGTATAAATTTTTCTACCAGTGAAGGGTTACTGTGGGTGCCACTCATAATGGTCGGATTCATGAAAAATTTAGTACAGAGCCTAGGTTCATTTATCTCGATGTGCTAAAATGAGTGTTGTAGAGTCTTGCAGAATGGTATACAAACGTATGTACTTTTCTTCGAGAGTCTATAGGACTTAATAAAATTTCTTTATTTCATCTTGTCTCCTTTCGTGCTACAACTTGATTCCAGTTGGTATCTACAAATTCAAATTGGTGTCTAACCTCTTTCTCTCCTCTGTCGCAGATGGTTAACATTAGGCTCAATGACGTCTAACACTTAGCTCCCATCAATGCTCGAGCTAAGGAATATGAGGGGAGATGTTGCGATCGAGGCAGGGGTAGGGGAAGAGCTAGGGGTAGAGGACAAGGAAAGGTGGCACCGATTAGTGATGAAGCACCGGGTGAAAATGCTCCTAAAATTGAGGCACTTCCAGCACACCATGAAGAGGTAGAGGAGCATGTCGAGGTTGAGAATAAGGAAATATGAGACAAAAGTGTAACACTTCGAAAGTCTAAGATGTGTTATAGATCCTACCATAGGTTTCAAAAGGCTTAGACACTGTTTTAAGATCTATCTTAATATATATATGTCATTTAGGAAGATTAGAAATCAAAACGTCAAGAAACGTCCATGACTTCCTGAAACTAGTTCAATGAGGTGCTAGTATGCCTTAGCATATTTGTTTTAGGAGTTGGAACATGATGAAAATTTATTGAAGGGTGTCTAACATCTGTTAAAGTTACTTCATAGTCGAAACTTCTGGGTATGACCCCCCAAGGACCAACAAAGGGTCCTTGCATTTGGGTCGAAGGCTGCCCTAGACAATGTGTACCAATGACTTGTCATCAACGGAACGTGTTCCAATCGACGGGGCATCAATTGAATTCATCAATGGACACTTAGAATATTTGTCCAAAGCTTAGAATTTAAAAGTCTATTAACTTAACGATGGACTAGCAGAACAGTTAGTCCCTTGGTCCGTCGATTGACACACGACACGTCGACGGGGTCTCTTGGTGAGTGAACTGTTTTGCTTCTCATTTTAAGTTAGGCTGAGTTAATTAAATAGGTGGTTAATTAATTATTTCGGGTTTAAGGGAATCCTAATTAAGTTAATTAAACACCTATATAAGGACCCTAACCTAATTAGACTAAGCTAACTCTCATAATTGACAAACCCAAACTCTATTCCTTTTCTCTTCTTTCTCTACTCCCAAGTTGAAGAACACCATAGAAGGTCAAATTAAAAGGGTTTATATGGATTAAATAACAAAATTTTATACATCAAACTTTATCAAATAACAAGGTATGAGATTCCTTTCACCTTTTGGACTTCTTTCTCCAAAGGGTTCCATCAAATTGATTTCAAAAGTATGAAATTCAAGTGAATATTTTCCAATCTCGAAATTGATCTTGTGAATTGCTTTGTTTATGATTTCTTTTAGATATTAGGGATAGATTAACATGTATTATAATTCAAGTATGTTATAATACATAAATTGTATAGTGTTGGTTCAATCTACTTGGTTATTGGTTGAATTACTATCCCATAATGTTATTGTATCAATTATGAATATATTAAGATTATTATAATCCTATAATGCTAGTACTTGAGTAATTGATCTGTATTATGACTTTGACCTAAGTATTTTGTATGAAGTTATAATTCAAGTATGTTAACCCTAGGTTGTGATCTTAATGTAAATTGTGTAGTGTTGGTTCAATCTACTTGGTTATTGGTTGAATTACTATCCTATAATGTTATTGTATCAATTATGAATATATTAATATTATTATAATCCTATCATGCTAGTTCTTGAGTAATTGATCTGGATTATAACTTTGACCTAAGTATTTTGTATCAAGCTATAAACTAATGATGGATTGTGATGTAGTGATTTAATTGACTTCATTATCATGATGATTACTATTAAGAGATGATATTACACACTTATTGGGTTGATGGTAATACCTTGATGATGGATTACGAAGGAGACTTGGTAAGTCTTGTGATCTCAACTCTTTACTTCAATTGTGGTTAATTGTGATTTAGTGATGATGTTGTGTTGAAGTATGCCTTATATGATGATTGATAGAATTGGTATGATGTTGAATTGAAATGTCTTGACTTTGGTTTTTGAGGTGTTGTCTAAGATGTAAATGTTATAAGGATGGAGATAACTTATCAATGTGCCTTATCGTGATGTTACTATGTAAATGTGCTAATCTTACTTATATGAATTGTAATTAAAGGACTATACTTATGCAATTCTTATTGAATTATGATGATGATGATTAAACAAAGGATAGACCCTATGACCTAAGACATTAAAGACATTTCAAAAGGGGCTTAGATTAGCACCGAGTGAACTAGACAATGGGAGGTGTTGACTTTCCATAGAGAAACATTCACCCAATAGTTCCACATGAGGTGTTGACTCCCTTATAAGGGATACTCATCCTATGGATTCCCATGAGATGTCTCCAATTTCCAAGTGGTATGTAGAGAGTTCATACCTATCTCTTAGTTCCAACTTTCCCCCATAGGAAAACTAGCTAGTGGATCCACCTACAAAACTATGTTTATATTTTGTTTTACTTTGGCCGATAGACCAACTTCCATCAGTGTAATGTTTTACAACATCGGATTCCACACTTAGATCTTTTGGTCTATGTAAGTTAAGGCAAGTGTTCCTTAAACTAAAATGAAGTAATGAAGTACAAAAAAACTAGGGTTACTTAAGAGGTTTGACTTAGCTTAGGTACGAGTATGGGACTTTACCTAGGCCTTGCACTAGTTTTCCTTGAATGAAACTTTAGAAGGTTGTACTTATATGTATATGTATTCTTATCATGATACATGGTATTTAATGATGATCTTGCATGATTATAACACCCCGTAGCCAAAATAGACTAAAAATTAGTTTTTCAGAAAAATCTATAGGTGCTACCAACGGTGGCATCGACGGACCGTAGCTTGAACCACGGTCCGTCTTGCACAAACATCGATGGGATCAGAAACTCCCAAAAATTTTAGCCTATAAATATTAATTAAGTCTTGGACGACGTACGGACTTACAGATCGTCGTCCATGACCGTCGATCAAGACTCCCTTCAACCACTCTCTAATAAGAGCTATGGATGACCAACATGGTTCGTAGGTGGACGTGGAAAATATGCAGCTAGTTAAGGTTAAATATAGTTGGGTCAACTTACAATTATCATAACTCTTAGAATAAAATGGATTAGGTCTCCCATGACCTACCCACAGATATATAATTGAATTTTTTTCCCATAGACACTGATCTTGCTAAAATCAGACCTTCGAGTAAAATGTTATTCCCATTTTAGTAAAGGCCTGTCGAATAGGCCCTCATGACGGACCCAACAACGGGGTGTCGGGCGCACGACGGACCGTCTATCCTGGTCGTCGTGAGGCCCAACAACAACCTTCCCAGGGGTCTTTTTGACCTTTCCCACTCTATTTAAACTCTAAGTTACGTCATTTTGACCCATATCATCAGATTTTAGTCACTTTAAGCCTAGAAACATAATTAAAACATATCCAAGTCAAATCATTAAATCAAAACATAGAAAAGTAGAAGCAAGAGAGGAGAAAAAAGCTCAAGAACCCTAGTTCAATAACGCCACAAGCTCCAGCATTTCCAGCCTCAAAACATAAGTATTTTTTCGTGGATTTCATCACCAGGTATGTGGGATTTCACCAGTGGGTTCCATTAACCCATTGGGTCCTTAGTTTTAGTCAGTTTTTGATTCTCTTATCATGATTAAACCTAGGGTTTCTAGAACTTTGATATGACTTCATGAATTTATTAAATATATGTTCTAAATCAGATTATCATTTTATTAATCAGATTATCGCATGAATTTCAGAACCCTAGCTTTGTATTTCTTTAGTTCTTGAATTACACATGATAGGTCATATATTTCAGACACTTTATATATATACACGCCTCAGTTATAAATGCATAATTACCAAATTAATTTGTTGCATTCTCAGTTTGCATGTTCAGTTCGAGCTATACAGTATTTACAGAAATTCAGATTTAATCAGTTAATTTACAGAATTCATTAGGTGTAGCATAATACCGATTTGGACTAGGGTTTAGTGTACCCAATAGCCCCACAACTACTAGCCATGTTGGTTGTAAGTCCCCTATGTGGGCAATCAGTTTAGTGATCACACCAGCATGACTTTATACCTTTGGCAAGGTATATTGGGTCCTCTCCATGGGCGTATACATTGGTCTCCACATTTAGCTCATGTGGTTTTATTATCGGTTTTTAGTAGCTCTCAAAGTTAAGTCAGACTCTCTGCATTGACCATTTATCATTATATTTAGTACTCAGTTTCAGCATGTTATAAATTGGCCATTGCATCCAGTTAGCTTAGAAATCAGCACATCACGTTCAGATTATTATACTTGTTTTTGTGCTTGTTCATTTATGTTTTATTTCAGCTTTACTCTATCCTACATGCTCAGTATCTTTCAAGTACTGACGCATACGTGCGCTACATCTTTTCGTGATGTAGGTTCAGGTTCTCAGCATCCACATCACGCATAGATCGATTTCCCGATCTCCAGTTCATTAGATTCAGTGGTGAGCCCTCATTCTCCGAGGACAACAATCAGGAGTTTCATTTCAATCTTTAGTAATTTAGTTTTAGTTTTTTCTAGATTTAGCTGGGGCTTGTCCCAGTATTTCTAGTCTAGTTTAGAGGCTATTTTCAGACATAGTTAGATTCAGCTTAGTATTGAGTTAATATTTCTTTTGTATTAAACTCAATGTTTTCAAATATCTTAGTTATAGAATATGGGTGTCCCCTATCTTTTCATTTTAAGTATGATTTAGCTTCCGCAACACTCTATTATCTTTAGTATATTCATGATCATGCCGATAGGGTTAGCTTGGGATCAGTTGTGGTCCAAGGTTCCGTGTCCGCGACTCGGAGGGTAGCTCGGGGCGTGACAAAACTTGGAATCAGAGCACTAAGTTCAAGAGTTCTAGGATGTTTAAAAAAGTCGCACTAAGTAGAGTCCTTTTCATGGGTCTGAAGTGCACCACATCTAATGAGAGGGAGGATATGAAATGTTTTAGGAAAACTTCACTTTCTTATTACTCTTATTATGCATAAGGTATGATCTTATTCCAATCAAACTTGACATTCTACGTATCAGATCATGCCTTCTCATAGAGCTTAGGCATGAAATTATAATGCACGCAATGCTAACACAATTCCTCTAATACCAGATAAGGAAGTTCAAATGGAGAGTTTCCAAATGCCAATTCAGCTTTTGGCTTAGAGTTTTAACAACAAGAACATTCAACAGGTTTGTGTTCCTACTAATACAAATGATCGATTAGTGGCAGCTAGAGTTTGTGATTTCGTTAGGATGAATCCACTGAAGTTTTAAGGGTCACAAGTTGGTAAAGACCCACAGAAGTTCGTTCACGAGGTCAAGAAAATATATGATGTGATGTCAATAACTGGTAGTTATATGTCAGAATGCCATCCTACCAATTCAAGGATGTGACTCACATATAATTCACTCATACAACAGACATGACTTTGTCTTTTATAACTCAGTATAGCAGTACAATTCAGTGTTAGTCCAGACGAACTAATCTTAGAATGGAAAGGTAGTAGCTTAGCGCCTATGGGTCGATTTATTTCTTACCTTAATTCCAGAAAGATGACATCTAAAGGTTATCTCTATCATCTAGTCTGGGTTAAGGATTCTAGCCTTTGAAACCCCAACTCTTGAGTAAGTTCCAATAGTCTGTGAATTTCCATAAGTATTTCCAAAAGATCTTCCCATGGTTACTCCCGAAAGGGAAATCGACTTTGGAATTGATCTCCTTCTAGATACCCTGCCTATTTCTATTCCTCCTTACAGAATGACCTAGCAGAACTTAAGAAATTGAAAGAGCAGTTAAAAGACCTTCTAGATAAGTGTTTCATCAAACCTAGTATTTCAAAATAGGGTGCACCAGTATTGTTCGTAAAGAATAAAGATGGTTCTCTCAGAATGTGCATTAACTATAGACAGTTGAACAAGGTCACAATCAAGAATAAGTATCCCATCCCAAGGATTGATGACTTGTTTGACCAACTTCAGGGTGCTAGTCATTTCTCCAAGATAGACCTCAGATCGGGTTATCATCAGCTTAGAGTAAGAGATAGTGACATTTCAAAAACAGCCTCCAGAACTCGATATGGTCATTATGAATTTGTAGTTTTGTCATTTGGACTAACCAATTCTCCTACAACTTTTATGGATTTAATGAATAGAGTGTTCAAACAGTACTTAGACTTGTTCGTTATCATCTTCTTTGATGATATCCTCATTTACTCTAGGAGTGAGGAAGAACATGCAAGTCATTTGAGAGTTGTTCTGCAAACTTTTAAAGATCGCCAGTTATTCGCTAAGTTTAGTAAATGTGAGTTTTGGTTGCAATCCGTTGCTTTCTTTTGTCACATCGTATCTAGAGAAGGGATCCGTGTAGATTCATAAAACATAGAAGCAGTGAAACAATGGCCCAGAACTACCTCTGTTACACATATCAGAAGTTTCTTAGGTCTAGCAGGTTATTATAGAAGGTTTGTGGAAGGATTTTCATCCATAGCCTCACCATTGACTAGGTTGACTCAGAAGATGGTCAAGTTTGAATGGTCAGATGATTGTGAGAAATGCTTCACATAATTGAAAAATGGATTGATTACAGCTCCTATCTTGACTCTACCAGAGGGTTCAGATGGTTATGTGATCTATTGCGATGCATCTAAAGTTGGCCTTGGTTGTGTGTTGATGCAAATAGATAAGGTTATATCTTATGCCTCTAGAAGACTTAAGGTGCATGAGAAGAACTATCCAACTCATGACCTCGAGCTTGCAACAGTGGTGTTTTCACTAAAGATATGGAGACACTACTTGTATGGTGTTCATGTAGATGTGTATGTGATCATAAGAGCCTTCAATATGTGTTCACCCAGAAAGAGTTGAATCTTCGCCAGAGGAGATTGCTTGAGTTCCTTAAGGATTATTATATGAGTATGCATTATCATCCTGGAAAGGCGAATGTAATGGCCGATGCTCTTAGTAGATTATCTATGGGTAGTATAGCCCATGTTGAGGAAAACAGAAAGGAGCTAGTGAAGGATATTCACTGGCTTGATCGCTTGGGAATTCGCCTTATAAGCATATCAGACAGCGGTGTAACAGTTCAATATGGGCTGAATAGTCTTTGGTAGTGGAGGTTTAGGAAAAGCAATAGAGTGATCCAATCTTGCTTGAACAAAAGGGTGCAGTCAACAATCAGAGAGTGGAGGTTTTCTCCCAAGGGAGAGATGGTGTACTTTGCTACCAAGGTAGATTGTGTGTTCCTGATGTGGGAGAGTTGAGGCAGCATATTTTTGCAGAATCTCATAACTCTAGGTATTCTATTCATCCAGGTGCCACTAAGATGTACCGCGATCTGCGGGAAGTCTATTAGTGGAATGGCATGAAGAAGGATATAGCAAACTTTGTGAGTAAGTGCTCCGATTGCCAGCAAGTCAAGGTAGAACATGAGAAACCAGGAGGTATGACTCACGAGATCGATATTCCTACTTGGAAGTGGGATGTGGTCAATATGGATTTCATCACAGGGTTACCTCATACTCACAGACAACATGACTAAATTTGGGTGATAGTTGATAGGATGACTAAATCTTCTCGCTCTTTGGCGGTCAAGACTACATATTCGTCCGAGGACTATGCCAAGCTTTACCTTACTAAAATTGTGAGGTTGCATGGGGTTCCTTTGTTTATCATCTCAGATAGAGGTCCTCAGTTTACCTCTCATTTCTAGAAGTCATTTCAAAAAGGTCTTGGTACTCAAGTTAACCTTAGTACAACATTTCATCCAGAGATGAATTGGTAGGCAGAGCGTACCATTCATACCTTAGAGGATATATTTAGATCTTGTGTGATAGATTTCAAAGCTAGTTGGGATAATCATTTTCCTCTTATTGAGTTTGTTTACAATAATAGCTACAATTCCAGGATTCATATGGCCCCTTATGAGGCTTATCTCCTGTTGGTTGGTTTGAAGTAGGTGAAGCAACTTAGATAGGTCCAGATTCAGTCCTTTATGCTATGGAGAAAGTGCAATTAATTAGAGATAGACTTAAGACGTCCCAAAGTTGTCAGAAATCTTATGCAGATGTAAGCAGAAGGGAACTAGAGCTCAAAGTTGATAATTGGGTTTTTATGAAAATCTCACCTATGAAAGGGGTGATGACATTTGGAAAGAAAGGGAAGCTCAATCCTAGATATGAAGGCCTTTACAAAATCTTAAAAAGGATTGAAAAGGTGGAATATGAGTTAGAGTTTCCAGCAAAATTAGAAGCAGTGCATCCGGTCTTCCACATCTCACTCTATAAGTAATGTGTGGGTGACCCAGCCTCTATAATACCATTAGAGAGTGTGGCGGTGAAAGATAGTCTTTCTTATGAGGATGTACTAGTTGAGATTCTTGACCGTCAGGTTAAAAGGTTGAGAAACAAAAAAGTCGCTTCAGTCAAGGTTTTGTGGAGGAGTCAGTCCGTAGAGGGAGCTACTTGGGAAGCAGAAGCAGCAATGAAAGCCAAGTATCCTTACCTTTTTCCTTCCGATTGCACTCCAGCTTGAGATAATAGTTCCTCTTAAGTTTAACAATCATTCATGCGTGAATTTAGTTTTAGAATCATGTTCCGTCAGTTTGTACTTTCATTTTTAGCGTAATTGCATGTACTCAGAACTCAAGTCAGTCAAAACTCAGTTCTCAATGTTTAGTAGTGGGGTTTGTATCTCTCTCCCTCTATTTCAGTTAGTTTAGTCTTCATTCGAGGATGAATGTTCTCAAGGGGGAGATAATGTAACACCCCGTAGCCAAAACTCACAAAAAAATTAATTTTTCAGAAACATCTGCAGGTGCTACCAACGGTGGCATCGACGGACCGTAGCCTAACCACGGTCCGTCCTTTACAAACGTCGATGGGATCTGAAACTCCCAAAAATTTTAGCCTAGAAAAATTAATTAAGTCTTGGACGATGTACGAAATTATGGTCCGTAGTCCATGGCTGTAGATCAAGACTTCATTCAACCACTCTCTGACAAAAGTTGTAGATGACCAGCATGGTTCATAGGTGGATCTACGGTCCGTAACTCTGACCATAGGTGGAAAATTTGCAGCCAGTTAAGGGGAAATACAGTTGGGTCAACTTAAAATGATCATACGTCTTAGCACAAAATGAATTAGGTCTCCCATGACCTACTCACAGATAGATAATTGAGTTATCTTTCCATAGCCACCGACCTTGCTAAAATCATACATTCGAGTAAAAAGTTATTCCCATTTTAGTAAAGGCCTGTCAAACAGTCCCTCACGACGGATCCAACGACGGGGCGTCGGGCGCACGACGGACCTTCTGTCCTGGCCGTCGTGAGGCCCCACAACAACCTTCCCAGGGGTCTTTTTGACCTTTCCCACTCTGTTTAAACTCTAATTTACGTCCTTTGACCCTAATTCATCAGCTTTTAGTCAGTTGAAGCCTAGAAATATAATTAAAACATGTCTAAGTCAAATCATTAAATCAAAACATAGAAAATTAGAAGCAAGAGAGGAGAACGCCACAAGCTCTAGCAGTTCCAGCCCCAAAACTTAAGTATTTTTCTGTGGATTTCATCACCAGGTATGTGGAATTTCACTAGTGGGTTCCTTTCACCCATTGGGTCCTTAGTTTTAGTCAGTTCTTGATTTTCTTATCAAGATTAAACCCAGGGTTCCTAGAACTTTTATATAACTTCATGAAATTGTTAAATATATGTTCCAAATCAGATTATCATGTTATTACTCAAATTATTGCATGAATTTCAGAACCCTACATTCATATTTTTTTAGTTCTTGAATTACATATGCTTGGTCATATATTTCAGACACTTAAGATATAGATGCCTCGGTTATAAATGCATAATTACCAGATTAATTGTTGCATTCTCAGTTTGCATGTTCAGTTCGAGCTATCCAGTATTTACAGAAATTCAGATATAATCAGTTAATTTACATAATTCATTGGGAGTAGCATAATACTGAGTTGGCCTAGGATTTAACGTACCCAATAGTCCCAGAACTACTAGCCATGTAAGTTGTAAGTCTCCTCTGTGGGCAATCAATTTTGTGATCACGCCAGCATGCCTTTATACCTTTTGCAGGGTATATTGGTTCCTCTCGATGGGGCATATACATCGACCTCCACATTTAGCTCATGTGCTTTTATTATCGATTATTAGTAGCTCCCACAGTTCAGTCACACTCTCTGCATTGTACATTTATCATTATATTCAGTATTCAGTTTCAACATGTTATAAATTGGTCATTGCATCCAGTTAGCTCAGAAATTAGCACATCACGTTCAGATTATTATACTTGTTTTTGTACTTGTTCAGTTATGTTTTATTTCAGCTTTACTATGTCATACATGCTCAGTACCTTTCAAGTACTGACGCATATGTGCGCTAAATCTTCTCTTGATGTCGGTTCAGGTTCTCAGCATCCACATCACGTATAGATTGATTTCCCGATCTCCTGTGCAACAGATTCAATGGTGAGTCCTCATTCTCCGAGGACAACAATCATGAGTTTCATTGTAGTCTTTAGTCATTTAGTTTTAGTTTTTGCTATATTTAGTTGGGGCTTGTCCCAGTATTTCTAGTCTAGCCTAGAGGCTATTTTCAAACATAGTTAGATTCAGCTTAATATTAAGTTAATATTTCTTTTGTATTAAACTCAATGTTTTCAAATATCTTAGTTATAGAATATGGGTATTCCCCATATTTTCATTTTAAGTATGATTTAGCTTCTGCAACAGTTTATTATCTTTAGTATGCTCATGATCATGCAAGCAGGGTTAGCTTGAGATTACTTGTGGTCCTAGGTTCCATGTTCGGGTCTTGGGGGTAGCTCGGGGTGTGACAATGATAGTATATGATGATTGGTTTCTCTTATGAACATGTGTTTATCTCCATTGCTAAAGTATGAAGATATGTACTCTTAATTGATATGCTATGCAAAATTTGACATTGACCATGGTTCTGGTTGAGTTTATGATTGAGTAAGGTTATGGAGCTTTTATTATTCATTGCACTTGTTGACTTAATGAGGGTTCATGGGTAATTATATTGCTTTAGTTATGTTATAATGAACTTTTATTCATTCTTGTGGCTATTATAACTTGATGATGTAGTTACCTTGACTATGTGTTCAATTATGTGATATGCATGTTGACTTGACTAGACTTAGTATTGTTGGTCTTGTGATGTACATGGTTTTGACTTAATGAATATATCTTATTGATTGGCATGGTCTTCTAGAATGTGCATAAAGCTTTTCAAATTAAATTGAATACTTTAATGAATTGTCCCCCCTTGTTAGCATGATTTTATGATATGCGTGCATATGTTCTCATACTTAGTACAAGTGGTTTACTAACCACATTTTCTCCTTTTCCCCCAACATTCTAGGTTTTGGTTCTTGAAGGACTCTTAAGACGAATTTGAAGAAAAACTTTGAATTCTCATTCATCCAAGTTGGGTAGGTCCTCACTTTCAGAGGGCAATGGCAATATCAAGCTTATGAAGTTAATCTAGTTTTAAGAATTTTATGTTCTTTACTTTTGATATGAGTACTAAACATTGTATAGCCTATATGTGGCTTTATTACATTGATATATGGGCTAGGCCCAACTTGTTATATTTTTAAGATGGTCATGAGATGAAACATCTATTTAAGACTATGTTATAACTTACATATCTATAGGCAATAAAAGTAGAAGACTATGTAATCTTCCTATACGAGGGTCTATGTGTACTCGATATAAATATTATGCGTATATAGAGGTCTATATAAACCTCAATGTAGAAGTAATGAAATGTTTTAAATTTTCTGCATTTTGACCTATGAATGTAATGATGTAAGATAAAAGGCTAGTCTTAGTCCTCACAGAGAACGATGACGCCGGTTACGTCTAGGGGGTGCTCCCCGAATGTAACAAAGAGGATGAGAAGTAGGCCGAGACAACATGTATTTATCCCATAGACCCTGTATTAGCTCTGTAGATCATTCCATTCATGAATGGGTTGGTTTTGTGGAGTGATTCCTTCAGGTCAAGCAACTCAAGATCTTGCCAATCCTCGTATTGCTATCATTGTCCCAAGGTGGGTTGAACTTGAGGTAATGATGCTTTCTTGCGCCCTTTATTGGGTCCAATTATGATTATTAATGAGCATAACATGTTGACCAAGTTTTGTAGTTGAAACTTCATGTGTTCCAAGGTTTCGAGAGTGAGGATGCATATCCGTTCATCCTAGATTGTTCTGAGAGGCTTCATAAGTTTTGAATTATCCATCAGCATAGGATTGAGTTCTTGACTTTTCAACTTCAAGGTAAGGCTAAGAAGTCGTGGAGATCTTATGTGGTGTGCAGATCTTCAGTTTTACCCCACTCATTATTACCCAGTTTCATGCTATGTTTTGGAGAAATATTTTCCTCAGACTTTGAGAGATTGTAAGAAAGAGGAGTTCATGGCTTTGGAGCATGGTGGTATCTCTGTGGCTTCTTATGAGGACAAGTTCCATGCCTTGTCTAGATATGCTACACAATTGGTGACTACAGAGGAAGAAAGGATCCATTAATTTCTTAAGGGACAAAATTTTGAGTTGTAGGTATTATGTGTTCATATGACCTTTGCATGGGAAAAATTTAATGAGATAATATATAATGTAAATAAAGAGGAGAGGGTGAGTCAAGATGGTAAGGATAATACATTGGCAAAAAGGCCTAAAAACTCAAGTTTCAAGGTTCTTACTGTAAAGGTTTAGGGAATGCTTGAAGGTAGGACAATTCACTATTCCCGCTTTTACCTGTAACTACTTGGGAACTTTACCTCATAATTTGATTTAGGATAAACCAGGAGTCGCGGCTTCGACATGCAGCAAGTAATCTTGTGATTGTACTTCCTATAATTGTAGAGAATCCAGGCATATAAGGAGAGATAGTCCCACCTATGTTTAATGGAACACACAACAACAGTCTAGAGTAGTGGTAGGCATGGGAAATTGTAATAATGGTTGAGAGCATACACAATGTGGGGAAGAAGAAAATCAGTGAGGCAACAGAGGTAGGGGAAATGGGAAAGCATGCAGAGGTACAATGCATCCAGGCAGGGAAGTTTCCCATCAAGATATGGCTTATTGTTACACCTTTCCATGCAAGATTAAGGCAGAGGCAACTGATATAGTAATCACAAGTTTTATTCTTGTCTGTGACCGTATAACTAATGTGTTATTTGATCCACGTTCTACTTATTCTTTTGCGTTTGTGTGATTATCCAAATCATTTGCTATGATTTGTGATATACTTGATGCCCACATACATGTTTCTAACTAGTTGTAAAGTCTGTCTTAGTCACATATGTTTATTGTGCTAAATTTCGATATACATGATGCCCCCATCCTTGTTTCTACCCTGTTGGAAAGTCTGTCCTAGTCACCTATGTCTATTGTGCTTGTCTTATTTTGTTTTTGGGTTTTAAGATTTGGGGTTACTTGGGGCGATAGAATATTGCCGACTTTGACATGATCTTAGGCATGACTCTGTTATCCCTCTATTATTCTCTGCTTAATTGTAATACTAAGTCTGTATTTCTAGAAGCTTTAGAAGGGAAAAGTTAGAGTGGGAAAGGATGTATAATAATAAGCAAGCTAAGATCATATTCGGGTTGAGTCTTTATCTATTGAGTCTATTCCTATGGTGTCAAAATTAAGAGAAATGTTTCCTAATGATTTACCATGCTTCTTGATAGAGATAAAATTTGTGCATTGTTTTAGAACCTGGTACTCATCCCATTTCTATCCCTCTATATCGCATGGCTCCAATGGAATTAAGAGAGCTTAAGGTTCAAATGAAGAGCTTCTTAATAAAGGATTTAATTATCCTAGTTCTACCCCGTAGGGTGCTCCAGTTTTGTTTGTTAAGAAAATGGATAATAGTATGAGGATGTGCATAGATTATCGACAATTGAGTAGGGTCAACATTTGAAACAAGTACCCATTGCCTCGAATAGATGATATTTTTGACCAATTCCAAGATGCAATAATTTTCTCTAAGATTGATTAAGGTATGATTACCATCAGTTTAAAATAAGGCTTAAGGATGTAAATAAAACGTCATTTTGAACGCGCTATAAGCACAACGAGTTTCTAGTTATGTCGTTTAGGTTGACTAATGCACCTGCAACTTTAATTAATTTAATGAATGTTGTGTTCAATCCATTTATTAATTCATTCATCATAGTCCTTATTGATGATGTTTAAGTCTATTTGAAAAGTGAGAAGAAGCATGCTGGCCATCTTCGTATTATTCTTGGTGTTCTTGGGAAACAAAGATTGTATGCAAAATTATCTAAGTGTGAATTTTTGTTGTCTTCGACTGCATTTTGGGTGCATGTAGTTTTAAAATAAGGGGTAATGGTAGATCCCAAAATATTGAGGCGGTTAATAATTGGGTTCGACCTAGCTCTGTGACGAATGTTAGGAGTTATGTGGGGGCTCACTAGCTACGATTGTTGATTTATGAAAAACTTCTCTTCTATCAATGTTTCAAATTTGAGGACCAAGGAGATTAAGTATGTGAAGGTTTAACTAAGCATCGTCCAGTTGAAAAAGCTACATGGGAAACCGAGAAGGACATGTGACACAAGTATCCCTAGTTGTTCTTGGAGAAGGACATTAGATACAAGTTCCCTAGTTGTTCTTGGATTCAGGTACTACTCCATACCATGTTTAGCCTGTTTTACTTTAAGTTTTTCACTTGGGACGAGTGCTGGTTAAGTTGGTATTCATTGTAAAAACCGGTTCCCATCGTTATAGAAAAGCCAACGAAGAAAATTTTGGGCTTGAAAATATTTTCGTAGTAACTTGAAATTTCCCAATGTAGTCCAAATTTGGATGAAATCATAGTATTTAAAGTTTAGAGAACTTTGGTACAATCGGGTGATCTAATTGTGAACATGATCACATGAGCAGATAACTAAGACATTATGACACACTAACTTGGTCACTTGACACATTCTGACATAAATATGGGATAAGTTTCCACGTTTTGTCAAAAACATTTGCCATGTACCATTTTATGGTATGCTAGCAATATGGGTTTGGGTTTCATGAGAGGACCATTGACTTGTAATAACTGTATATCTTGAGAAATGTGAAGTTGTACGTTGTTTCGTAAATTATGATAATATTGTATATGTTTAGTGTATTCATGTTGTTATTATGTCGTAATGACTTATATGTGTTGCACTTAGTAGGACAGCCGCGTGATCTACACTTATACTACACCTTCTTCTTTTTTGTGGAGTACAAACAATCTTCAAGCGGCTATTGACAGACCTCTATTAGAAGATCAGTGATCCTTTTGAATTGATAGGTGAGCCATTTATTTTGGGTGCCATGTCTTCTCGTTTTGTTTATGTCCATAATTAAGACTTATACTAGTTCTTCATTTAGTTTTATGTTAGTTTAGGGTGTTACCCTTCTTGTTAGGCTTATTGTATATCTTTAGATTTTTTGGTACATTGACTTATAGGTTCTTGACATATTTTACATGTTTTTTTGGTTGTTAGACTATTGGTTTGGAGTTTATGGGAACTCCTTATTTCTTTCCTTATGTAACGATAGGGTCCCATCGGTTTAGAAATGCCAATAAGGGAAAAATTGAGGCTAGAAAAACTTTTTCGTAGTAATTGGATTTTCCCAACCTTGCTCATATTTGGAGGATATCATAGCCATCAAAGTGTAGGGATATCCGGTAATAATCTGTTGGACTAATTATGAATGTGATTAGAGAAGGTGTTATATAACTTATTAAAAAATCTGTACGACTTTACAGAATTGAATTTGGGTAAGTAAATCTCGGGTAATTTGTCTTACCGTGAAGGGTATTTTCTGAGCTTAATGGGATAAAGAGTGTGTTGTAAAAAAGGAGAATCAAATTTCTTCTTATAAGTATCTGTCTCTCTTTTGGCTGCTGTAGCTGGAGTTGTGCCATGGTAGCGGGATGGTGGAAGCTGTGGTGGACAACATGAGAATTCAAATTATAAGTTCAAGAAGGAATTTCACTAATCCACTTTGTGTCAATAAAGCGCCGCCGCTATAGTGGGATGAGTTTCCCATAGAGGGATAAGCGCGAATTATATCGTAAATAAAACCCCTAAATGACCTTATTTGGTAGTTTTCAACTTTTAAAGCAAGGAAAATACCCCCAGGTGATTATAACTAATTTTTCACCATTCTTGGGGCTAAAAGTAATCTTTGAACGCCTCAAATCCGTTATTTGACCCATATAATGTATTAGAATCGATTAATCTTGATTAGTAAAGGTTTCTTGATATATTCTTTGGTGTAAACAACCCTAAATTGGTTAGTTGAGATTATGAGTTTGATCCAAGGTTCATACAATGGTTAGTAAGACGGGTAATTAGTGATTGTTTATTGACTACCGTATTAATGATTTTTTTCCAGACCAAGCACAAGCTCAACAAATCTAGAAAGGGAAGGATAAAGTTTCTTAGGGTTACAAGCTTGTTTCGAGGTAGGTGGTGGTTGTGATTCTATGTTTGTCTGATTCATGCTTGTTCTTGCTGCATAATGATACATGTATCTGTATGAATGTTTCAATGTTGAATCACACTTGATGTAAATGAGATATATGAACTATCATTGTTATGAAACCATGAATTAAATTTATGATCTTGATGATGTACTTGTGATTGTGGATCGGGTTGCCACATTTCGACATAACTATTGCATTGGATTGCCATGTACTACACAAATTGGATCGGGTTGCCATGATCGAACATAATTATGGGATCATATTTCCACGTTCTGGCAAGCTAATTGTTTGGGTTTGGGTTCCATGAGAGGACCAATGATGTGATATGAAATGTGAAGTTATTGTTGTTTGCATAAGTTATTAATGTTGTATATGTTGATATATATGCATGTGATTTTAATGTTATTTCACTTTTTTATGTTCCACTAGTGGATAACCACGTGATCCTACCAGTACACTGTGGTTGTGTATTCTGCATTTCCTATTATTTTAATTAAATATAGAGCATCTTCATGCCACTTTTAACAGACCTATTTTAGAAGATCAGTGATTGTCGCTCCGAATTCAAGGGTGAGCAACTTCGTGTGGGCTACCATGGAATTCTCTTTCGTCTACATCTACAATTTTTGGACTTAGACAATAATTTTAGTTAGTGGAATAATTCATTATTATTATTTTATTTAGACTTTGATCAATTGTAGATGTTTTGGTAGATTGATTTTTAGGTTCTAGGTTTATCTTCCGCATTGTAGCTATTAGATCATTTGTTGAAGTTATAAGACTTTCATTTAGTATTTATTTTTGTTTTCCTTTGTTAAATGCCTTAGCTTTTTGTTTAGTTGCTTGTTTTATGTTGTAGTAGTGGTTCTCCTAGGAAAGTGTTCAGTTGAAAATAACGATGTTCTGGGTTGTGAAAAAGTTGGTATTAAAGCCTAGGCTCATTGATCTCGATGTACCAAAATGAGTGTAATAGAGTAACGTGAAATGATACGAGGATTTTTAGGACCCTCAAAGTGAACTAAGGTATCTAGGGCTTCACATGTGCCTTAAAGAGTTAATAACTTGTTTATAAGGTATGTCACATCTTTTAATAGTTTGTTTGATGAGGTTTGAGGTCAAACATCAAAGGACGACCAAGACGTTCGAAATATGTCATTTGTGTGCTAGTGTGCCTTTGTATGTTAGACTTATTTTAAAGTGTCGTTTAGACTATAAAATGATAGAGAGCGGTATCTTCTATGTATATGTTCGTGTTTATGGGAGAAATTCCTGGGTACGATTCCCCAAGGACCACCTAAAACTTGTAAAAGACTGCTTAGGCAGTGTCAAACGACGCCCCATAGTTACATTGATGTCCCGTCGATTGGGGGCATGGCTCCATACATAGGCGTGGGAGCTCTTCTCATAAAAGTTGAGTCTCTGTCACAAACTATGGAGTGTGGGATGACTCGTCGATAAGACGACGCTCCGATGACTGCATCCGTAGATTGGACCTGCAACTCTCTGTTAAGACAGGACCAAGTGAAGGGTGAATTGGGAAATTCATCCCACGTTCCAACTAAAGCATGGATGGTTATGTAACCTATTTTTGGGTATTATAATTTGGTTAAAAACATAAAACCCCAATTTAGAATTCATTATTTAAGTCAAACCATTCTCTTTCAAAATAAAATCTCACTAGAACCTCCATTGGAGACAAAACTTAAGATCAATCTTGGGGATGGATTCTCTAAATTTTGATGGTCTTGTCTTCTTTTAAGGTGTTTTAACCCTTGATTCTTTGTTAACCTTTCATCTAAGGAGTTCTTTAAAGGGGTATCCAATATGATTCTATGGTAAAAATTGTTATGTTTCAATCTAGCCTTGGGTTCATTATCAAATTGATTTCAAAGTCATTCTAATGATGAATTTATGATTAGTCATTGTTTTAAGATGAATTTCAAATAAATTCCATGAAGAATCCATGATCTCCTTAATCTCTCAGTTTATGATATAATATGAGTCTTGTGATCATGATTAGATGATGATTCAATTGTGATTAGATTATAGTGTATTGTTTAACCCTAATTTTATATATGTCAATTGATTATGAGTTGTTGAGAATTAATCAATGGTGATCATAGCTTGGAGAATTGGTAAGCTGACCTAAATTCCTTATTGTAGTCGTGGAGTTGACACTGTATGGTATGGTACACTTATGGTGGCGATGTTTACATTGTTGTTTATCTCTTTGTGTTGTGATCATGGCCTTAAAGGAAATATATTTAATGTGAATTTTTGTTATGATGATCACACGTATGAAGTTTCGTGCATAGTCATCCATTGTAGTATTATGATCTAGATTGTTGATGATGTTATGTATATGTGAATGATTATGTTAGGGTTAGGTATGGTGTACATGTTTGATGATGATGAATACCATTATAGAATAATCCCCTACCCATGTAACCTATATGAATGTGTTATCATTGCATGTAAGGAGTTTTTTCCCTAAAGTTGAATATGTTCTTGTCTCTTATGATATAATGTGAATGGGTGATTTATAGTCCCTAATACTCTATATGTGGGTTGTCTATGACTTGAGGGATATGATATATGTGTTGTTATCCTATGAAGGGTAGTTTTCTAAGTAACTAGGGTACTACACACACATCTCAAGGATGATGATAAGTGTAATATGTTCATGATGTCAAATTAAGGAATAAAAGTATAAATATGCATCTTAACTAGGATGACTTGATAGGTGTACTAGTGTAGGTAAGGGTATGAGACTTTACCTATACATTGCACATGTGGATCTTGAAAAAATAGTTTGAAGGGTGGTTTCATCATGTACGTAAGTTATGAATGTATTATTAAGCTATGAACATGATTTATATGTAATGATGATAAGTGTATGATTATGACGGATTAGAAGTGATCCTCTTATGCATCTTAATACTATGTTATGATGTAATGTATGTGACTAAACAAGTATGATCATGTAGTGTCTAAATTTGTTTATATGAAATGTCTGCTTACATGTACACCTACAAACATGAATGTATAAATGAAGTATGTTAATGATGATCTAGTAATGAGAGTTTCTTGGATGTCTTCCTTATTTGTACTCTATGCTAGTTCATGTTATTATTAGGTGAAAGGATATTCTCACATGAGTTAGGTTTTGATGAAAGGACATTCTCATTATTGACCTATGAGCTATGTATATGTCTACGAGGGGTTAATCTCCTAAAGTCTGTTTTATGAACAAATGTTTAATAAAGACTTAAAGGCATTTAAAAAATGGAAAGTTAGCTTAGCGCTGAGTGAACTTGACAATGAGAGGTGTCCTTTCACAAAAATGAAGGTAGGTTCACCAATGTTCTCATAAGCTAGAAACTATAATGCTTAGTAGCATGAAGAGGGTTTCAAGTAAAAGCCTTCTAGTTCCTTAACTATGTTTCCCCCATAGGAACCTTAGCAAGTGGATCCAGCTAGATGCTATATGAAGATTCATGTCTTACCTCGGCAAGTAAGGTGCCCTCCTTTCGGTGTGAGGGCATGAAAGTGAATTCCATGCTTAGATAACATGGTCTATTGTCGGTTAAGGTAGAATTTCCCTAATGTAAAATGAACAGTGGAAGTAATATGATAAAGGAATGTGACTTTACCTATGCATTTCACAAGTGGATCTTGAAAGGAATTCTAGGAAGGAATTCTATATGTATATGTATAGGTCTCTTATGAATGACATTGTAGTATTGACCTACTTGTATGATTAAATGTATGTTGATCTTATTAACTATATGATGAATGTCTTACTTAATATGCATGCTATTGGTTATGCCTGTTATGTCGATGAAATAAACTCAATGTATATGGAATGTTGTCTATTACTTCATTATGATGATATTGGTAATATTCACTTGCATATTTTCTTGAGATGTGCTTAGAGACTAAATGGAATATGGCTATGATGTGATAAGTGAATGAGTCTTATAGGAGGTTTATGGGGTATGTTGGTTTTTATGTGAAGTATGTGTTTCATGATTTGTTATGACATTATGAATGTATATGCTTAAAATGATGAAGGTTGTATGAATGTGCACCTTGGTGACCTTAGCATGATACTTTGGTCTGAATGGTAGAATGGGACACTATTCATACATTGTACTAGGTATTGTTTAAGGGTTGTTTTGGGTGAAGAAGTAAGGTAAAAGAAAGGTAATGCTATGAAGATGTTGGATGTGCCTTAAATGTGAAATATGGCTTTGTGTGCTATTGTGAATAATGTCGATGTGTATATAATGTATGTGAACTATAATTTTCTTATAGTGTCAATGTTCATGAAGTTTTAATGTGCTTATTGTGTAAATGTTCATGAAGTTTTACTAAAAGACATGATGCATGTTTTCTAACTAAATGTCCTCTCTAAATGTATGTTTTTGCATGATTATAATACTTAGTGCATTCTTGTACTAATACCATTCTTCATCATTTTTTACACAAAGTGTAGGTAGTGATGACTAGAGAATGTTTCTTAAAGCGAAGGGCTTGGATAGACGTTTCCCATATTCAAAAAAGGGTCCTTATGATTCAAGAATTTCCATGTAAAGATTTAATTTAAAGTTTATATAGTAGTCTAGATTATTCTTTTATGTTGTTAAGGGCCATGTCCCTATTCTATTATATTGATGTTCAGTTTAGAATGGAAAAAAGATTTATTGTCTAACAATGTACTTATAATATTTTATAAATGACGTGATGTTCTAGCATCATGTTATGCTACAAAAAGTTCTATATTTTCACTAAATTTCTATGACAATGTGATGAATGATGTTTATGGGCTTGTATAAGACCTCCGAATGGTCAAACACGTCATGTTACTTCTAGGGGGTGCTCCATGGTCATGACAAGGACACCTTTGATTTTCTTTGAGAGGCTATATGAATTTAGGAAATCTTTATTTTTCTTTTATCTCCTTTCGTGCTATGACTTGATTCCAATTGGTATATGTCGATTCCGATGGTATCTAACATCCTTCATTCTTCAATCCGCAAAGGGTTAATACTAGGTATAATGATGTTACACGTGTAACTCATGTCAATGCTCAAACTAAGGAATCCACAGTGGGAAGTCACGGTCGAGGCAGAGGTAGAAGAAGAGCTAGGGGTAGAGGCCGCAGGAGAGTAACATATGTGCATGTGAATGAGAACCCACCTTTTCATAACGAGGAGATAGAACAAGATATTGAGGAAAATGAAGAAGAGGAAGAGGTGCAAGCTGAGACTATAAGTGTTCCTTGCATCGATCTGATGTTGGCTCAACAGATTATTTCATTCTTGAAAGGACTGTATGGTTGGGGAATACTTTCTTATGTTCAAGAAAATCAAGCTCCCACTAATCCCCCTGTTGCTAGGATTACGCCAGATACGGGTGAAGTAGGAGTGAAAAGTCTTTCTTTCGTCCTTTGTTGGGTTCTCTGATGACCGGTAATGAGCATGACGTGTTGACTAAGTTTCTGAAGCTTAAGCCTTTGGTATTTCTTAGTTCCAAGAGTGAAGATGCTTATGATTTTATCTTGGACTATTATGAGAGGCTGCTTAAATTTGGTCTTGTTCACCAATATGGCATTGATTTTGTATCTTTTCAACTTCAAGGTGAGGCCAAGCAATGAGGAGAGCTTATATGGAGTGTAAACCTTCTACATTACCTCCTTTAGTTGGACCCAATTCTGTGCCTTGTTTCTAGAGAAATACGTGGAGAGGACTTTGAGGGATTGCAATAAGGATGAGTTTATGGTATTATATCAAGGTGGTATGTATGTGCCTACTTATGAGGCCATGTTTCATGCGTTATCAAGATATGCTACGCAATTGGTTGCTACAAATGAGGAGAGGCTCTGGTTATTTATTAGAAATTTGAATTTTGAGTTTCATGTATTATCTTTTGAGATGACTTCTGGAGGGAGTAATTTTAATAAGGTGATTGCCTATGTTAATAAAATGGAGGGGTGTGGAGAGATGGTCAAGCAAATGCTTGGGCAAAGAGGGCAAAGAATGCAGGTAACTTTCAAGGCTCTTACTCTAAGGGGTATGGAAGGCCAACACTTGCAGCCAAGCAAGCAGTCCACTATGCCCGCCTCTACAAGAAACTATTCGACAATTGCATCTCATAATTTTTCAGAATAGTTAGAGTGTCATGCCTATTATGGCAGAAGACCATCTTGTGATTGTATTTGGTACAATTGTGGTGAACTTGGGCACGTAAGGGGAGATTGTCCCCATCCGCATGTGTTAGAGTCCATGCAGAAGCCTTCTAGAGCAATTGTACCGATAAGAAATGGTAATAATGGTAAAGGACATCCACAAGGTGGGCAAGAAGGTAATATGCAAGGTCGCGGAGGTAGAAGAAATATTAACAAAGGTAGAAGTAACACGCATCCAGGCGGAGAGGTTGCTCGTACTGATGATAGAGCTCAATTTTCTGCTTTTTCTATCACATGTACTATTCTTAGATTGTGACCAGATGGCGAATGTGTTATTTATTTCGAGTTCCACTTATTCTTATATGTCTGTGAGATTTACCGCTGATTTTGAGATAATGTGCGAAGTTCTTGATGCCCCTATTCATGTTTGTATCCCTGTTGGAGAGTAACTCATAGTCACCCATGTCTATTGTGCTTGCTATATTTTGTTTATGCGATTTCAGCCTTGGTTTTATTTGGTGATTTTGTATATGTTTGAATTTGAAAAAATCTTAGGCATGACTTGGTTGTCCCTCTATTATATTATGATTAATTGTTATGCTAAGTCTGTGAATCTATAAATTCTGGGAAGGGAAAAATTATAGTGGGAAGGGATGTACAAGATTAAGCAAGCTAAGATTATATTCTTCTTTCGGACTAGTAAATAAGTAGAGCAGAGTTGTTGGGATTATTTGACTTATGTTAGGGATGTTAAGATTGAGACTCCATCTATTGGTTCTATTCCAGTGGTATCCGAGTTTACTGAAGTGTTTCTAAATGATTTTCCTAGTGTGCCTCTGAACGGAGGTATATATATATTTGTATTTACTTAGAGCATGGTACTCGTTCCATTCCTATCCTTTTATGTCGCATGGCTCCAGCAGAATTGAGGGATCTTCAGGATCAAATACAAGAACTTCTTGATAAGGGATTCATTTTTCCTAGTGGTTCCCCATGGGGTGCTCCGATTTTATTTGTCAAGAAAAATGATGGTAGTATGAGAATGTGTATAGATTACCGACAGTTAAATAGGGTCGCTGCCTCGAATAGATGATCTCTTTGACCAACATCAAGGGGAAACAATATTCTCTAAGATTGATTTAAGATGTGGGTATCATCAATTGAAAATTAGGCCTGAGTATATACCCAAGACGACGTTTAAAACTCGTTATGGGCATTATGAGTTTTTTGTTATGTCTTTTGGTTTGACCAATGCGCCCGCAACATTCATGATTTGATTAATGGGGTGTTCAAGATATTTCTTGACTCATTTTTTATAGTATTTATTGATGATATTTTGGTTTATTCAAAAAGTGAAGAAGAGCATGCCAACTATCTTCGTATTATTTGGGTGGGCTTGGGAAGCAAAAGTTATAAGCTAAATTTTCCGAGTGTGGATTTTGGTTGAAATCGATTGCATTTTAAGGAATAAAGTTTCAAAGGAAGGGGTAATGTTATATCCTCAAAGGTTGAAGCGGTTAAGAATTGGGTGCGGTGTAGTTATGTGACAAAAGATAGGAGTTTTATGGGACTCACTAACTATTATCGTCAATTTTTTTAAGAATTTTTCTTCAATTGCTACTAAGTTGACTAATTTAACTAAAAAGAAGATACCATTTGAATGGACAAAAAAATGTCAGAAAAGCTTCCAATAGCTTAAGACTCTTTTGACCACCACACCCATCCTATCATTACCGATTGACGGTAAGGATTTACATTGTTGATTGTTATGCTTCATAGTCTGGTTTGTGTTCTTGTTAATGATGGATAAGAATGCTATAGATTACTTTTCACGTCAATTAAAGGATCATGAGATGAATTATCCAACCCATGATTTGGAGTTGGCGGTGGTAGTATCTTATATGAAGATTTGGCGGCATTATATTTATGGTGTTAAGTGTGAATTGTTTACTGATTATCGTAGTTTGTAGCATGTGTTCGCTAAAAAGGATCTGAATTTGAGACAACGAAGATGGATGGATTTAATCAAGGATTATGATGTGACCATTCAATACCATCAAATGAAGGTTAATGTTGTGGTAGACGCATTAAGTCAAAAAACGGTAATTATGGGTAGCTTAGCCTACTTGAGTTAACCAAGCGAACTTTGTCCAAGGAAATTGATAACTTAGATATCGAAACTAAGTCCACATTAATTGAAGAGATCAAGGACAAACAATTTGAAGATGGAAATTTAGTGAAGGTTAGAACGAATATTCCGATAAGTAAGTCTCAAGACACCTCTCTTGATGCAAGTGGTGTACTCAATTATAAGGGTAGAGTATGTGTTCCTCGAGTTGATGACTTGGTTCAAAATTGTTGAAGGAATCTCATGGTTCACAATATTCTATTCATCCGGCCTACACTTGTAGCAAAATAGAATAAAGTCACAATTAAATACTAAGTATAATAGTCATGCAAAAACCATGTTTAAAACATACATTTTGTTTGAAAGTCATGCTTCTATTCCATTTTAATATAACTTCATGAACATAACTATAAAAGTCATAATATTCAAACATAATCAACATACAAGTCTTTTCTTCACATTAGAACAAAATCAACATATAAGCCTTTTCATCACATTAAGATTTCACCTCAAGTAACCCAAGCCATACCTTGTGCAATGTATGAATAGTGTCTCCCATACAACCATCCACACTAGATAGCACAATAAGGCTACCAAAAGTGAAATTACCATCCATCATTTCTATCTTTACACAATATTCATACATAAGAGGCATAAAAATTTCAAAAGTCATAAAAAAGAAGTAACTCATAATACAAGTTGAGTATAACCTGCATCATTAAATTTAAACATAAAAGAGTCAACATTCTTCATTAGCTTCATTTTTAGAACACATTCATACATTAGTCATTAATAACTTACACAACTCACTATAGCCCTCCAAAGCCTACTCGTGCAATGCATGAATGACATCACATACTACCACTTGCACTTCATAGAACTCCTCAATAAACCATAATTCACATCTCACATGATGGGAATAGGAATTTAACGAAATTGAACATAAGAGAAAATCGTGGACTCCGGTGTCATAAATCCCTACACTGTAAAGTGATGGTCTATTTGCCTAAGGTAGGATTGGTAATATTCTAGCTTTGATGGAATCCATTAGCTTATATCTTATGTAGACACATAGTTATGGGATATAGGAATATGTTCATTCGAACCCTATCCTAACATTGGGACCGTTTCCATCTTAACATATAAACTCGGTGCTTAGCCTCCATTCCTATTGAGTATTTCATTCACATTACATTATTGTACTTGAGAGGAATTCCATTAGACTTCGACCCAAGAAACATCATTACACATAAAAGGGATGCGATAATTCTATAGATTCATGGTATATTACATATATAGCTCGTTGAATCCTCAAGAAAGGCCACCAACATGAGGTATACTGATACAAGTTTCATCATTTCACACATGAAAGGCATACTGACACTAGGACTAATGGTTCAATGTTTATCATCACATTTCCTTCTAGACTCATCATGACGGGCCACAAACACTAGGTCTACCGGTTCAAGAGATAGCCTAGAATACTTCATCATTCATTTATGAAAGGAATGCCATTCGCCTATCGATTCATATTCATCAAGTCAAGACACATTTATAAGTCGTTAAAGATAGGAATGAATTAAGATTATTGATTCTGTAACATCTCATAACTTTAAATAGCTAAGAATAGGCTTAGAAACTAAAACTAATCATTTTTTAAAAGAAAAGGGAAAATCTTGAAAGGTTTTCTAAGGTAAGAATGTGAGTTTTGGTCATTTAGAAATGACCATAACTTCTAGCTCCGGATGAGTTATATATGATTATGGAAATGGGTAGAAATATCTTGAAATAATCTTTCCAATGCCTCTGAGTTTTCACGATTTTGATATAGTATGACTGAGTTATGCCTTTCAAAAGTTGGATTATTGGATTGAGAAAAGTCCCAATGCGGATTTAGGGAAGGGGAACGAGTCTTTTCATCAACTAATTTCCTATTTCTATTTACGGGTTTATTGGGGTGAAAAAAATTCTTAATTAAGTTTGTAAAATATAGAATTACACTTAGGGTTCGAAGAAGAGAGAAAAGAAAAAAGCACGGGAGAGAAGTCAAGAATTTTCCAAGAAAGTCAAGCTTTGAGAATGGATTTTGTCGGGGATGATCCCTATCAAGGTATGTGATATCTTTTAGTGTTGGGTCAATTCACCCACACACCAATATTGATTCAATTCAATGATTGGTGAGTTGTTTACATGTTAATATTTGATGTTCTTGAAGCACATTGCCGAATTCTTGTTGTTTGATTTGATGAATGCCTAACATTGATTTTATTCATGGTTCTTGGTTTTTTCTCGAGTTATATCTATTAGGTCTTGAGGTTTCTGATGATCATAAGGATTTGGTGAAGAAACCATGGAACTCTAGTGTTTAGAGATGAAAAACAGAGGAGAATAGTCGAGAACACTGTAAAAACCCTAAAAATGGGTATGCTAAGTGATACTTCATGTGTCAAGAATGCCTACGATTAGACCGGGTTCACACGGATTGATGCGCGTAGAACCAGACCTCTGAACCCTTGATAAATCCAAGCCAACTAACTTGGGGATTTAGTTGATCTAGGAAAGGTTGGGTCCAACCATGTAGGGCTCTCGAATACAAAGATTAACTCGAAGGAGTCTTTACCGGACTTAATAAGAGGAAATCTTATGTTTGGAGGGTCTAGGGTTAAATGGTCTTTTTCCAGGCTAAGGGTAGTATTGTAATTACCCTAAATATATAATTAATTATTTAATTAATAAGGTGGAGGGGAATTTTGGGGAGAGAGGGCAGAAATTGGGCTCTTGAAGTGAAGTTTTGCTCCACACGGGTTCGAACCTAGGTCAAAGCAATGGATTAAATTGGTTTTAATTTAAGTGAGTAAATTAATGTAATTAATTTATATTTATTATTTATTAGCTTATTTAAAATAAAAGGAAATCAGATTTTTAATAATTAAATGAAAAACCTTATTTGACTAAATCCTAAACTAGACTCCTAATCCTAAGAAAACTCTTCTCTCCCACGCTCACGTCTCTATCACTGTAAGTCACGTTTTTTTTGCCAAAATAACTTCATAAATAGTAGGTAAACCAAAGTTCTTCATACTTGAAGAACTCACACGAAAATATAAGGAAAAAAAACTAACGTTAATCAATCACGTAGGTAAAGAGAGGATTTTCCGTCGAGTTTGATGTTGAACTTTTCTTTTGGACGGGAGTGTTGGAGAAGGTTTGTACAGAAACTTCAAGGTTTGAACGTCAAAAAGGTATGGGTTCTCTTCTCTCTTGATCCCTTTCGCAAGAGACCCTTAAGATTCAGTCAATTCTAATCCGAAAACTAGGATTGTTCCTGTTGTATGTCCCTGTCACTAGCTCCCATTGATTAATAGGTTGGGTATGTTTGCTGGTATATATTAGGGATATAATGTGTTTTCGTGTTGAATATGTTCATGAATGTGTGTTTTGAATCTTATCAATGACAACCTGTGTTTTCCGAAAAGATGTGTATGTGTGTACAATGTAGCTGTGACTCCTTTGGTTTGATGTTAAAAAATAACATGTTATGGTTGTGTTCTTACGTGCATAAACTTATATAAATCGTGATGTTCATAAGTGATGTAAAAATTCTTATTTGAGTGCAATTCTTTTTCGAATGAAATCTTAAAAATGCACCTAAATAACTCACTAAAAACTACTTGAAACGTCTAAACATTTAATGTGAATGAAGTGAGAAAATATGCAGTAAAAAGTTCCAGCAACTTGTTAATGAGTTTCGGCCAAGCAAAGGAGAATTTCATGCTGTGAAAAAATGAATCAAAATATGCGAGATCATTGGGGATTAAATCTGTGACTCACCATGTTGAAAATCAATGAAATAAGGTGAGAAAAGGGAATGTGGCATGTGGGACTTGAACCTATGACTGACTGGAAAATGAAAAAAATGAAAAACAAGAAATGAGAGGAGTGGGATACGAATCCACAACCTCTCAGGCAGTAAAGGAGAAACAAAAAAAATAAAAAGAAAAGGATTGTGAGGCGTGGGATTCGAACCAACACCCTCTTAGGCAGATTTTAGGAGAATTAAAAATGCAAATACAATAAACGTGAGGCTTGGGAATTGAACCCACAACCTCTAGGCAGTAAAGGAGAATCACAAGAAAAATAAAATGAGGCTGTGTGGGTTTTATCCCAAAACCTCATGGTCAATGCGAGATAGTCAAGGAGAAATAAATACAGAAATAAAAGGAGATGTGGGGGTTCGAACCCACAACCCCTCGGCCAAAAGGAGAGAGTTTAAAGAAAAATAAATTTAAATAAAATGAGGTTGTGGGGGTTCGATCCCACATCCTCTCAATCCCATTGAGTGATAAATGAAGAGAAAAACTAAGGAAAAATAAAATGGAGGTGGTTGGGCTCGATCTAGGGTCCCAATGTCATGAGGACTAACAATAAAATCAATGAAAAATGTAAAAGTTGTCCAAGGGACTCGAACTTGGGTTCCCTTGCTCAAATTTCCGCATTGATACAAAAGACATATGTGAATTAAATGTTCAAGAATAATGCCACCTACTTAGATCGAAATAGAAATCTTGGCATAAATACAAGATACATAAGTCTTGTACTACATAATCTTAGGAAGATATGAGTCACTTAACAAACTACGAATGAAGCCTCATGGCTTGTATGTATAGACCCATAAGTCAAGCATACGTTTAAAAGTAAGTGAACCTAAGATGTACGCAATGAAATGATTAAATGAACAACGGAATGATGAAATGAACAATGAAATAATGAAAAGAACAATTGAAAGGATGAAATGAAAAATACAATTATGAAATAAACAATGAAATGATGAAACCCTAGAAGGGTTAAGTAAGAGTGTGAAACACCCTAAATGACCAAGTGCATTGGCATATGATGAAATGAACAATTAAATGATGAAACCCTAGAAGGGTCAAGTGAGAGTGTGAAGAGCACGAAATGGCCAAGTCCACTGGCATATGATGAAATGAACATTCACGTAAAAGGGGTGAGTAATTATGAAGAGCAAATGTGCTAATGTAAATGAATGTGCTGACAACATGATATGAGGTCAATGTAAAAGATGAGAGCAATCTCAAGTTAGCCTAAGTAAATGTTACAAAAACGTACTCACCTATGAGAGTGTTAAGTTAATGAAAAGACCTGTCTCTATGAACACTCTGATAAAAATATTGAGTTTAACACACTTAATACTAATGATGAGATGAGAAATCATCAATTGAGCTATGATGCCCTCATGCTAGAAGCTAGCTTCCATGACGTATGAGATGAATGAAATGAAACTTTATACTGAGCACCAATAGATTATCTATGAGCGGTGATGCCTTCTTTTGGGAAGGACAGAAGTTCACGTAACTCTTATTAGATGAGACTGTCCGGCATGCCGGGTATGGGCCTCTATATATCTCCTAGTCTTCGAACCTATACTGCCAATATAGGGATCTGGCGGGGTTCAATTCCCAATGTACGGTAGCATGTTTTGGGTCACTTTGGCTGGTGATTCCACCTCTTTTCAATGTGGGTTTTCATGACACTGGATTTCATGATGATCACATGATCTATATCGGTTAAAGTTAAAGTTCCCAATTAATGAATGAGGCCAACCTCAAATGATGCACATAATGAAATGAAAGATAACAAAGGTGTAAGGATAGTATAATCAAAAGGTGAGTTAGACTCAAGTAATGACATTAGGTCATTCTTGGTCATTGCACAACGTACCCGATGAAAGTCTTAAACTACATCCTAGGTATAACTGTGTTTACACTGGCCTATGAATGAACGAAGCAGACTCTGTGTTTTCTAATGCAGACTCCCTAGTTGAGGTCCCATATGTTGAGCCCTCATTTTTGGAAAGTCTTAATGTTAAGTCCATGATTCCAAGGTCTCATGAAATATGAATGATTATGAAAGATGTTATGTTCTATATACAATATTATTTGTGCTAAGTATAAGATTATTTTTGTTGTGTGCAATATGATAAGTATGATGATGCATGTTATTCTCATGACATGACTTTCCTAATCCAAATTTTGAAAGCTCATTGACTAGCCTAATCCAAATTTGGAAATTCACTCACTTTCCTAATCACAATTTTGCAAGTCCACTAACTTGACCTTCCAAAATCATGTTGTCAGGAAAGAACTATTCTTTCTCATGCATGTCCTTAGTGTGTACTAATTCCATACAAATATCTACTTTTAGGTGCAGGCACATGTGTACGCTAGAGCTTACAGGTTGACGTTGCAGCTATCCGGACGTGGAGCTTTCATCCTAACTTGGTAGACCCTCATGCTTTCAAGGATGTCTACTGTTATTATCTAGCTTAGATGTCGGCTTTAGCTAGTGGAGCATGTTCCACTAATTTTTCTTTCCACTTTCATTTTATAATTTGTATTGGTGCTGTTTTGGCAAAAATAAGTTTAAGTCAATTACGAATTGTTTGTTTTATTTGATCATCACTATATTTGATGGTTGATTTGTGAACGCCTATGATATTAAGTTTAAAATGTTTAGCATGAAGTAATAAAAAAATTCAAATTTTCCGCTAAAATTAACCTAGATGAAGTAAGAATGACATATGTAGGCTTGTCTACGACATGTGAGAGGTCAACTACGCCGGTCTCGTCTAGGGTCTAAATTCTAATCGTGACAAACACCTATGTACAGGGTTTGGGGCGCCTCACCAAACAGAACGCCCAGTTCACCCCATTCTCCCCCCATCTTTTCGAACTAGTTTCTAACTGATGTACTTATGTTTCATAGTTGATTCTAACACTCTAAGGTACGTCTAAAAATCATCCATAAAAATGATATCACGAATCTTGAATCGATAATACAATTCAAGGTAAGTTAAGATAAAAGTCAAAGAAGTCGAGACTCAAGTGTACCAGTTAAGAAGCAAGTCAACGTAAGTTTGTAAAGTTTTGAACAGTCTTTAACAAACGTTTTTACTTTATTTTAAGGCTGAAGTTACAATTTAATAAAAGAGTAAAGAGTTGAGTCGATTTGTCAAAATTTATAAGGGAACTAAGTATTCCCTTATAGTTACAAATGTTATCATATTTTGATCAAGAAAGGAAGCTGAGAAATCCAACACAGCCTTTGGGCTAGTTTTAGAAAAGAGAAAACTATGATTTCCAAGAGAACTTTTAAAGCTAATTTTGAGCAATTACCTCTAACAAAATAAAAAGTTGTTTTTAAAACATATGAGGTAACTATTTTTTGGAGTATTGAGCAACGATATGGATATGCAAGTTCATATTAATTCAAGCCCCCATAAATCAGTAGCCAACATGGACAAAAGAAATGTCATAGTTTTTAGATTATTCCTTAGTTATTTTAGCATAGAATAATTGATCCACTTAGTAGTTCAGGTTCTATACAAAAAACAAGGTATAGTATGGTCCTCTTGCAATGTGAGGTAAGATGTTGTACCATCACTTAGACTCATAGTGATGGTTGTCGGTTAGAGAATTTTTCACAAAAACTATATTACTTAGTATATAAGTAAAGTTGAGTTTGTATTGAATTTTGTTTAACGAACTAAGTATTTTTATTGTTTTACAAGATTTATATTGCATATGTATAATTGCTTTATATTTAGTCAATTCGTTCATGAGTTGTGCAGGGCCAATATAAGTGTTTCTTCTTTTTCTTTTTCAAGATTAAGTTGTTGTTAGTATTCCAACTCGCATACTCGTACACTCAAGGTACTTATGCCCAGTGTCCTGCATCGCCTTATGATGTAGATGCATGTAACCAGGATCATCATCATCCAATGCCTCGTAGATCTAATTGAGTACTCGGAGTCAGTGTTGAGCCTCCTTGCACTCCAGAGGTCACTTTTATTCGCTTTTTAGTCTTTCTTTTATAGGATGTAGTGGGGTCTGTACCAACATCCATCTTAGTTTTATAGAGGCTTCATGGATAGTTAGACAATTAGTTTTGAGTCTTTTATCTTGGTATTGCAGATATTTTGTTATGAGACTGAAGTGTCATTTTGGCAAACTTATTATTTTTGCAGTTATGAAATGATAATATTTTATTGAGTTTAGTCTTCTTCTAAGTTAAGTAATTCAGTACAAGGATCCGCTCGAGGCCGGTAATGGTCTTCGAGTTAAGTCCCGCCTAGGGTTTAGTTTCGAAGTGTAACAAACTTGGTATTAGAGCATAGTGTTCGTGAGTCTTACAGAGTCTATGAAGCCATGTATGTAGAGTCCTAGTTATCAGTGTGAAGCGCCACATCGATAATTAGGAGGCTATAACATCTAGGAATTCCTTCATTTCTTTCACACTCTTTTTGTGTGTTAGAGTTTATCTCTAAAAGTTTTTCTCTATTTCATGCTTGCGCGTTTTTCAGATAACCATGCCTACATGAAGAGAAGTTTGAAATCATCCCGCTAGAAGAAATGTTGAGCAGCAAGAGCAATGGCTAACTTATGGACCAAACATGCAACCTCAAGGCGAGGTCACCAATACTGAATTCTGAGAGGCTATATGAATGCTAAGCCAAGTTGTAACTAATCAAGTTGGATAACAAATAGGATCTATATAAGAGAGACCAACACTTCTAGGATTCGTGAATTCAAAGGTATGAATCCTCTAAATTTTACGGGTTCAATCACTACTGAGGATTCATAAAATTTTGTTGAGGAACTAAAGAATGTTTTTGATGTGATGCAGGTTACTGATAATGAAAGGGTTGGGGTAGTTGCTTACCAACTGATAAATGTGGCTAGGAGTTGGTTTTATTAGTGGAATGAGGGTAGAGATGAGGATGCACCACATTCGAGTTGGGCCTATTTTGAAGAAGCTTTCTTGGAGCGTTTCTTTCCCCCCAAAATTGAAAGAGTGTAAGTTATGAGAGTTTCTTACACTGAAATGCTCCTAAAATGGTAAAGGACATGAGGAGAAGAATGAGCTTATTTGTCGCTGGCTTAGGTTGTTCATTAAGTAAAGAGGGCAGGGCTGCGATACAGATAGGTGACATGGACATATCCAGGTTGACGGTCTATGTGTTGCAGGTTCAAAAGGAGAAATTGAGGGACAATGAAGAGTGTGAAAACAAGAAATTAAATACTAGAATGAGTTTGGGCAACCAAAAGAAATTATGAACAGTCCATCCTTTCAGAAACAAAAGGGGAATGCACCATCATCTGCTAGTGCACATGAAGTCAGAAACAGATGTAAGTATAATGGCGAGAATTTGCAGAACTTCAAGGCTAGAACAGCACAGTCCCAAAGTAGTGTGGCACAATGAGGTAGTTGGGCTCCTGTATGTGGTAGGTGTGGTAGAAACCACACTAATAAGTGTGCTTATGTCTAGTTAGGTTGTTTTAACTGTGGGAAAGAGGGATAATTCATGAAAGAATGTTCTAAAATAAGCAAGGTAGTAAAAATCCTGGCAATGAAGCCCATTCTTATTAATTTTCTCCATCAGAAAAGGATGCACCTAGAGGAGTTACTTCCTGGACTGACGGAGTAGCCAGTCGCCTCTATGCAATCAATAGTCACCAAGAGCAAGAGAACTCTCCAGATATTATCACTGGTATAATCAAAGTCATTACTTTTCATGTTTGTGTTTTGCTAGACCAGGGGCAAGTTTTTCTTTTGTAACTCCTTATATTGCAAATATGTTTGAAGTTCATCTTGAGAAACTTTGTGAACCTTTATGTTTTTCTCCACCTGTTAGGGAGTGTATTTTAGGAGAAAGAGTCTATCGTGATTTTCTTGTTTCCATCAATCATAACAACACTATGGCTTATCTAGTCAAGTAGGTGCTTTTCTTGCGTATTCGTTCAAAGAGTTGGCAGTGGCTTTCTTCCCACCCAGAAATTGTTAGAAATGGTAGATTTTTATGTCATTTTGGGTATCGATTGGTTTTATTCCTGTTATGAATCAATATATCGTAGAACTCGAGGTGTCAAGTTTCAGATTCTTAATGAGCCAGTCATAGAGTGGAGTAGTAGTTCAGTAGTGCCTAAGGGTCATTTCATTTCATACCTTAAGGGGAGAAAATAAGATTTAAAGGGTTTTGTCTATCACTTATTCCCAGTTAATGACCCAAGTTTTGAGATACCTCCCATCCAGTCAGTTCCTATAGTAGTAGTGTTTTCGTAAATCTTTCCTGATGATCTACCAGGAGTCCTTCCTAAGAGAGAAACTTACTTCGATATATACATCATTCGAGATACTCGTCATATCTCTATTCCACCATATATAATGGCACTAGGAGGTTAAAAGAGTTGAAATGATAGTTGAAAGATATGTTATATAATAGTTTCATTCAATAAAGTGTCTCACCTTGGGGCACATCGTTCTTATTTGTGTGAAACAAAGATGGTCCCCTTAGGATGTGTATAGATTACCACCAATTGAATAAGGTTTCTATCAAGAATAAATATCCTCTTCCAAGGATTGATGATATTTTCGACCAGCTTTATGGTGCTTTCTTCTTCTCATAAAATGATCTTAGATCAGGATACGATTACTGAAAGTTTGGGAATGTGATATTCTAAAGAAAACATTAAGAACTAGAATTGGGAATTATAAGTTTTTGGTCATGTCCTTTGGTTTGACCAATGCGCCTACTATATACATGGATCTTGTGAATAGGTTCTTCAAACCTTATCTAAATATGTTCATTATCTTCTTTATTGATGACATACTAATTTATTAAAGAAATGAACATGATGATGCTAGTCACCTCAAAATAGTCCTTTAGACTTTGAAAGATAAGGAGTTATATGCTAAGTTCTCAAAATGTGAGTTTTGGCTTAAGTGTGGCATTCTTGGGCCACATAGTTTCCAATGATGGAATTAGAGTTTAGACCCAAAAGATAGAAGCAATTCAGAGTTGGCCTAGACCCACTTGTCTAACTAATCTTTCTTGGGTTTGACTAAATACTGTAGAATTTTTGTTGAGGGGTTTTCGTCTATCTCATCTCCTTTGACCAAGCTGACTAACAAGATAGTTATGTTTCAATGCTCTAAAGCTTGTGAGAAAATCTTTCAAGAACTGAAAAACAGGTTGATTACTTCCCCAGTGTTGACCTTGTCGGAAGGTACTCAAGGTTTTGTGGTGCATTGTGATGCATTTAGAATTGGTTTGAGTTGTGTTCTAATGTAGAATGACAGGACAATATCTTATGCCTCCAGACAATTGAAAGTTCATGTGAAGAATTATCCAACCCATGACTTAGAATTGACTGTTGTAGTTTTTGATTTAAAGATATGTCGACACTACTTGTATGGTGTTCATGTTAATATATTCACTTATCACAAGATCTTACAATATGTGTTCACCCAGAAAGAGCTCAATCTAAGACAGAGGAGATTATTAGAATTTCTCAAGGATTATGACATGAGTATTCATTTACCACCCAGGTAAGGCTAATGTAGTTGTTGATGCCTTCAAGATGTTGTGTATGGGTAGTACTGCCCATCTTGAAGAATAGAAGAAAGAACTAGCAAAAGATGTGCATAGACTTGCATGCCTAGGAGGCAGACTTATCAATTCCAGAGAAGTAAGAATAGTGGTGAAAAATGCGTTGAATCATCACTAGTGTCAGAGGTAAAAGAAAAACACGACCAAGACCCCATTTTTCTTGAACTGAAGGAAAAAATTCATAAGCAAAGAGTATTAGCTTTTGAAGAAAGGGGACATAGTGTGTTGAAATATCAAGGTAGATTGTGTGTACCTATGGTGGATCGACTCCAAGAGAGGGTTACGGAAGAAGCACATAGCTCCATATATTCCATCCATTCAGGTTCCACAAAGATAAACCGCGATTTGAGAGAGGTATGTTGGTGGAATGGTAAGAATTAGGGTATTTCTAAAGTTATTGCCAAGTGTTCGAATTTACAACAAGTGAAAGTGGAACACCAAAGGCCTGGTGGTTTTGCACAGAACACCAAACTTTCAGAATGGAAGTGGGAGATGATTAATATGGATTTCATTACAGTCTTTCCAAGTTCTTGCAAGCAACATGATTCCATTTGGGTGATTATCGATAGAATGAAAAAATCATCCCACTTTTTGTTTGTAAAGGATAATCATTTGACAGAGTATTATGCAAAGTTATATATTAAGGAAGTGGTGAGACTTAATTGAGTCCTGTTTCAATTATTTCAGATAGAAATGCACAATTTATTGCACAGTTCTGGTAATATTTTCATAAATGTTTGGGTTGAAATGTGAAATATTTTCATAAATGTTTGAGGACGAATGTTCTCAATGGGGAGATATTGTAACATCCCACAACTTGAAATAGTGAATATTAAGCTCAGAAACTAAAAATAATCTTTTTTGGAAAGAAAAGGGAAAACCTGGTAAAAAAAATTTAAGATAAGAAAATGAGTTTTGTTTATTTTCATACAGCCAGAACTTCTAGCTTAGGATGAGTTAGAGGTGCTTCTAGATATGGGTATATATATCTTGGAACAATCTTTCCTGCATCAATGAGTTTGCGCGATTTCGATATGAACTGAATGAATTATGTCTTTCAGAGGTTGGGTTGTTGGATTGAGTAAAGTCCCAATCCGGATTAAGGGATGGATAAACTAGTCTTTTCACCAAGTAATTTCCTTTTTTGTTTTAGGGGTTTATTGGGGGTAAATACAAGATTCAATTCTTTTGTATAAGTTAGAATTAAGCTTAGGCTTGGAGAAGAAAGGAAAGAAGAAAGAAAGGGAAAGAAGTCAAGAATTCCCAAAGAACGTCAAGATTTGTGAATGGAATTCATCGAGGGTGATCCCTATCAAGGTATGTGAGATCATTTAGTGTTGTGTTAGTAAACCCATACACCAAACTTATTTCAATCAGTGATTGGTGAGTTATTTACATGTTAATATGTGAAGTTCTTGAAGAACATTGTCTAATTATTATTGGTTGAGTTGTTGAATGCCTAGTGTTGATTTGATTCGTGTTTCTGGGTTGTTTTTCAAGTTAAATATATTTGGTATTGAGGGTACTAATGATCCTAAGTGTCTGGGGAAGGATCCGTGGAACTCTATAGGATTTAGAGATGAAAAACGGAGGAGAAAAGTCGAGACTCCTGTGTACAGGATTGGGGCGCCACACCTCCCATAGCCCCCAAAGGATAATTTCTGTCCATAGGGCCTTGGGGCAGCGTGCCAGCTAGAGAGCCCTAACTTTGACTTTGAAGATTGGGACTGGCTCCCCACGCCTCTTAGAGCGCCAAGGATGCCAGATCACCCTATTGTTTCCTCATCTTTTCATACTAGTTTCTAGGTGATGTACCTACATTTCCTAGGTTATTCAAACATTTTAAGGTACCTCTAAAATTCATGAAATAATCCATAAACATGAGATTATGAACCTTGAATCCATATAAAATTCAAGAAAAGTTAACATCAAAGTCAAAGAAGTTGAGAGTCAAGTCTAAAAATTAAGAAGCAAGTCAAAGTAAGTTCTTAAAGTTTTAATGAGTCTTTAACATATGTTTGAACTTTGTTTTAAGGCACAAGTTGCAAGGTAAAGAGTTAAGTCTGTTTCTCAAAAGTTAAAAAGGAAGTAAGTATTCCCTAAGAGTTACAAAAGTTTTCACATCTTGAGCAAGAAAAGAAGTTGAGACTTCGGGCTGAGCTTTTGGGCTAGTTTTAGTAACGAGGGAACTATGATTTCCAATAGAGCTTTTAAGGCCAAGTTTGAGCAATTAACTCAAACCAGAGAAGTTGTATTAGAAACATATGGCTATGTATTTTTAGGAGTGGTTTTGAGCATCGATATGGGGACTCCAATATGGGGACACGAGTTCATATTAACTTTAGCCCCCATAAACCATGTAGCCAATATGCGCACAAGAAAGGTGATACTTTTTAGATGATTCCTTAGTTCTTTTTAGAATGTATTAGTTGATTCACTTAGTAGTTCAGGTTTTATACTGAAGGCAAAATATAGGAAGGTCCTCTTGCAATGTGAGGTAATACGTTCTACCATCGCTTAGGCTCATAGTGATGGTTGTCAGTTAGAGAGTCTCTCATATAAAATATATAACTTCATATATAAGGAAAGTTGAGTTAGTTATTTCATTTTCTTTAACGAACCAAGTGTTTTCACTGTTTTATAAGTTTTTATACATTGCATGTGTCTTATTGCTTTATAATAAGTTAAGTCAATCATGTGTTGATTAGAGCCAACGTCAGTGTTCCTTCTTACTCTTTTTCAAGCTTAAGTTATTGTTAGAATTTGAACTCACATACTCGTACATTCAATATATTGATGTCGGTGGACATGCATTGTCTTTTGATGCATACGCATGTAACCAGGATTATCATCATGTACCGCCTCGTTGATCTAGTTGAGCACTAGGAGTCAGTGGTGAGCCTCCTTGCATTCCGGACGACACTTTTATTTGCTTTTTAGTCTTTTTTTTATTAGGTGTTTTGGGGTTTGTCTCAACATCCATCTTAGTATTATGGAGGCTTCATACACAGTCAGATAGTTAGTTTTGAGTCTCTTAATTTGTATTGCAGATTACGAGACTTAAATGCCATTTTTGCCAACTTATTATTCTTGTAGTTACTAAATGAAACTGTTATGTTAAGTTAAATCTTTTGCTGAGTTAAGTAAGTCAGTCAAAGGGTCCGCTCGAGACCATCAATTGTCTTCGAATGCCACTCCTGCCCAGGGTGTAGGCTGGGAGTGTGAAAAATTCATATTCATTAATTTAAGACACATCCAATATACAATAAGGGGATCCATAAGCCTACCAGTTCAAGACATGACATCACATTCAAGGTCACATTTATCAATGCAAGAAAAGTTTGCTTTAAGCCTACAAATTCAAGATGCATCAATCAACTTTGATTCCATTTACACAAAAACAAGATTCATAAGCCTACCAATTCAACATATAGCTTCAGATTATAGAAATCCTTCTCATTCCATCATTATCATTCATCAGTGTTACTTGAGAATATACTTTAAATAATGAAACAATTATATTCTAAACATAATCATAATATTTTTATTCAGATCACCCACATATATTTCACATCATGTTCATACATAAATTATTCATGAAATTGCATTCCAAGGACATACATTAATCACATCCAAAATAAAACCAATATACTACAATATATAAGGGAAATAACATGATTCAATATAAACACAAACAATTCAACATACTTGTATGATCAATCAATTTCCAATCTCAATTCACAACTTAGAATTTTAGGATAAGCATGAGTTCATAGAGGAAAAACATCTTAATTCACCTTTAAAACATCAATTAAGCCACAATTCATCACTTAAATTCCTTTTTGAAAATGTTTGGAATTGAACCCATGCATAGATTGAAAACTAGGGTTTTTGAGGTACTTTGGAGATTTGAACTTTTGAAACTGACTCCTTACAAGAAACTAAGTCAAGGATAAATAGCACCATAACTTCTATGGAATAACTCCATGAAAATCCCTTGAAAAAGATGAAGATTTGACCTTGAGAGCTTGAATCCTTCACCTCCAATGGAGATTTTTAGAGAGGGAAGTTTTGAGAGGAGAGGTGGGTTCTGATTCGTTATTTGAAATAATAAGTCTAAAATAGAGTTTAATACTTTAAAAACTCTTAGAGTATCTTAATAAACCAACAATAACGTTAGATTAACAAAACTAAACTTAAATGAATTTATCAAACCACCCCCATAAAGGTCGAACCCGAACGACTTTTACAGGTGCCATCAACGAACCCCCACCCACAGACCATTGATGAGTTCACCTTCGTACTTGTGAGTCATGGTTCATTATGCAACTTGGTTTTGGGGGACTTGACCTATGGAGGCTATCCATGGGCGTGGATGGATCCACGGAGCATAGGTCCCCATCTGTAGATCACCATATATAGGTAGATTTTTGGTTTCATGGGGTATTGGATGTTAGTCTTTAGGGTCCTCCTCATTGTCCTCAAGGACCCCTAGGGTGGTCATTAGGAAGTCGTACCTTGACGTTATCCGCTAAATCGCTCTACCATAGCCGACAACAACATTCTACCACATGAAAACCCCACAACAACTCTAACATGCACACGCTAGGCTCTAGATTCACCTATTCCTTTCGTTAACTCATGTTGACACATATGTACACTGATTGACATTTATGTTTCATTTTGCATTGTGTATCCTCTTCTTTTTTTAAAAAAAAATGAGTTTGTCAAACTGATTTTCTTTTTTTTCTTTTAAAATAATATGGATATGCAATTGCGTCATCCTTACCAGATTGCTCAATTTTATTACCCTTCGTTCATTTTTAATTTGTTATATTTGAATTTGACGTATTTATTAAGAAAATAATAATTGACATAATTATTTTATCATACTATTTTTATAAATTGACCTTTAGTATTAGGTCTTGAAAAATGGTTTAGAAATAAATAATTAATGGGATAGATATGAAAAAAATAATTAATTTTTTATATGTTAAAAATGACAAAAAAATTTTGAAAAAAATATTATTGAAGTAGAAAGCAGGTAAAAATGAATAAAGGGAGTATATACATTTGATAAACCAAGAATATTTTTTTTTCTTTTATATTTGCATATAAATATGTAAACTTGGTCAAAGACCTTTTGCATTCTTTTTTGTGATGCTGCATTAAAGTTCGTGAAATTGAGATTTTATTTGCACACTCTAATCTTTCCATAAATTAAGTTTTATATGGTCACTGTCATGATTGAGGAGTCAAAAATTCAATGTGTTTGCGCGTCCCCCTCATTGACAGAATATTTACAATTATCGTAACTCAAAAGGTTGTGTGACAACTAATAAAGAGTTTTATGCACTAAGATCACTTCCTTTATGTATCAAATTGGAATACGAAAATAAGGATTCCATTTGATGAGTAGTCTTTAACTTGAAAGTTGCATAAAAAATGAATAAATGAAATTTTGGAGTTATGTAAGAAAAAAGATTAAGCACTTATTAATGAACAATTCAATTGCTCTTAATAATTAAGATCGAATTATGAAAAAAAGAGCAAGATCATAAAAAATAAAACACTCTTGAAAATAATAATAATAATAATAATAATAATTCCATTAACATATTCAGGTTTATAACTATAGTTTTTAATGTACAAATTATTGATCAACTGAGATATTTAAGATCTAATTATTTTAAATAAAAATAATGAAACTTTAACTCATAATTAAAAAATAATTTATATCAACTGAAAAATGAAAAAAGATAATAATTTAAACTCTTTTTTCGATGAAGGTTTGTGTCTGTATTCTTGAGAGATAATTAAATGTTGTTAAACACATCTTTCATACAACTTACTATACTTAAAAAATAAATATTTAAACTCTAAATAGAACATCCATATATAAATTATGCATAACTTTACAAGTAACTTTTACGTATAGCAAAAATAAAATCATATTTGTATGTTATAGTTATAGTTTGCATAATTGTACTGAATAAAAAATTTTATATTTACTATGAAACTTTTGATTTGTATAATTTGCTAGATACATCAAATTTTATACAAATAGGTTAGTTTTGTATATATTTGTTTATACATTATAATTTGTATAATAACATATGCATTTGTTAATTATACGAGTATATGACCAAAATATATGTATTTTTATTTGCATGTACACTTTTCAGTCGCTTTATACAAACACATTTTATATATTTTATACAAAAATATATAAAATGACTAATTATAAACCAAAAATGGCTAATTGTATAACGAATAAGATGGCAAGAAAATGGGATGGTTGCTACAAATTACAAATAAGATAAATTATGGCTGAATTAATATTTTTTATCTCATACAATATTTCCTAAATTTATTCAAATATTGATTATAGTAATCTTAAATTCTATTAGTATTCTTTTGATTATTATTTTGTTGCTTGATCCCCATTTGAATAAATTTACTGTCTTCTTTTGAATTCGGGAGAGGAATAGAAGGATAGAACATAGAATATAAGGAGCATAATATTTTTTTTCATATCACTTGAATTCATTTGTCTAGGATAGGGGTTCATTTTATCCTCGCTCAATGATTTAGTTAGTCTGTCAATTGTCATAGACAGTTAGAGGTTGGGAGATCATGACTATATTATCAAACCAGTGAATCAATAAATAGATAATTAAATAAGTTGATGAAATTGATGATAAGCAAGATTGCTAGTTAAATCATAATCGTAGATAGATTCATTCATTGATTGCATAAACACATATTTTTCTTAATTACTTATTTTAAGTTATTTTATATTTATTTATTTTTTAGTTAATTGTAAAGCATGTTTACGTCATTATAGAAATTCCAACGGGGGAAAAATTGGGGCCGAAAAACTTTTTTACCGTATTTGTATTTTCCCAAGATAGTCTAGATTTGGACGAAATTTGAGTCTTTAAGGTGTATAAAAATATGGCAACAATTGGTTGAGTTAATTATGATTTTGATTACATGAGCAGTTAAATAACTTATTAAGGAATCCGTACGACTTTACAAAATTGAATTTGAGAGAGTAAAACTCCCGAAACCGATCTTAATGTAAGGGGTATTTTCTGAACGTCGTGGGTTAGAGGTGTTTTATGAAATGGAGATTTTTGAATTCTCAAAATAGCTCTCTGTCTCATTCCACTTGTCTTGAAATTTCATTTTGTCGCTTCAGCGGTGCCGATGTAGAGGGATGGATGCCGCTGTGGCGGGCTCGACGCAACTTAAGGTCGTTAATAAACCCCTAAACGGTCTTATTGTGTACTTATTGAATGTTAAAGCTAAAGAATGAACCCCATGCTACTCCTACTTGTTTTTCACCATTCTTGAGGCTAAAGGTAAGCTTTTCACTCCCTAAATTCATTTTTCAATCTGTAGAATGTAATAGAATATGTAATTATCAATGAAAAAGGGTTTTGATCTAGATTCTATGGTGGAAACAACCGTAATTTGGATGATTGGGATCATGGGTTTGATCTAGGGTTCATAAAATTGTTAGCAAACTGGGCAATTAGTGATTATTTATTGATTCCTGTATGTATTGATTGTTTGTAGATAAAAAACTAGCGGAACAAATCAAAAAAGAGAAGGATCATGTTTCTTAAGGTTTCAAACTTGTTTCGAGGTAGGTGATGGTTGTGATTCTATGATAGTGTGATGGATGTATGTTCTTGCTTCATTATGATACTTGTATATGTAAAAATGTTGCACTGATTCTTGTTGTAAATGACATAGATGAATGATGATTGCCATGAAATCACGATTTAGATGCATGATCCTGAAGATATACTTGTGTTTGTGATTGTGCCCTGCTGCATGGATCGGTTGCCATGTTCCGACATAACTAACTTGGACCGGTTGCCACATTCCAACATTACTAACTTAGATCGATTGCCACGTTCTGGCATAACTAATTGGGATAAGTTTCCATGCTCCAACATAACTATTGGATCGGTTACCACGTTTCGACATAATTATTCGATCGGGTACCACGTTCCCGTATGCTGACTGTTTGGATTTGGGTTTCCATGAGAGGACTAATGATGTGACTTGATTATATATCTTGCGAAATGTGAAATTGTTCATAATGTTGATAATGTTGTATATTTTATATATATATATATGCATGTGATTATATAGTTTTCTTGACTTGCTTAGAAAATTAGTGATCGTTGTTCAAATTCAAGTGTGATCAAATTCTTTCGGGTCACCATGGGTTCTCTTACGTCTATGTCCACCATTTTTAAACTTAGACATTTGTTCTAGTTTTTCACGACCCGAGAGCACCTCCTAATCGAACACAATGTATTCGACCTCAAAGGGGTCTTATACAGGCCTCATAGATCATTCATTGCATAAGATACTTGAAAATTGAGAAGAATTAAAACTTTCTTTCAATCGAATACATTTTCATTATACATTATGTCTCAAACCATCTAATACTTTTTGAGTACAACATTGAGACTAAGCCCATACAAGAGGCTTAAAAAAACTAAGAGACATAAAAGAAACGTAATAGTTATTATCCTCGAATCAATGATAACTCACCAAATCTTCATTTTCCTCATGAGAAACCTATCTATCACCAATAGAACGACAACATATCCTATCCTTACACTTTAGTCAAAAGGAGAAGAAATGAGGTTAGCACAATTAACTACTAATTATTGAAGCCAAGAAAAAATAAGTCTTAAATAAGTTTTGAAAAATCAAATTCACGCACAGAGCTTAGAGAAGAGAGAGGAGAGAAGAAAGAAAGGGTGAGAAGTCAAGAATTCGACATGAACGTCACGATTTGCGAGTGAAATTCGTCGAGGATAATCCCTATCAAGGTTTGTAAGATCTTTTGTGTTGGGTTAGTTCACCCACACACCAAACTTGTTTCAAGTTTGGGGTTTTAGAATTATTTACATGTTAATAAGTGAGTTCTTGAAGAATCTTGTCGAATTCATGTTGGTTGAGTTGTTTGAATGCCCATTGTTGTTTGATCCGTAATTCCATATTGTTTTTTAAGTTAGATCTAGTAGGTATTAAAAGTACTAATGATACAAAGAGTTTGAGAAAAGAACTATTGAGGTTTAGTGGGTTTAGCGTTTAAACATGAGAGGAGAAAGTCGTCAGACGCACCTGGGCATATCCAGGCACGGCGCGCACCTTCTGTGCCAAAGGTCCTGGGGCAACGCGCCTATTGTGCGCCAGAAAATGAGGCTTCTGAACTTGAGGCCTATTGTGACGCACATCAGATGCGCCCAAATTAACATTTTTTCGCCTTGTTTTCATAGTTTAGCCTAATTAAGTCATTCTAAGATGTATTAACACTCTCCAGTTATTCTAATTACTTGAAATGATTTCTAAAAAAGGCTAAGATCAAAGTCAAAGAAGTTATTGGTCAAGTCTAAAAGTTAAGAACCAAGTCAAAGGAAAGTTGTTAAAGGTTTTGAAGAGTCTAAGCAATGTTTAGCTTTGTTTGTAAGAATCAAGATTCAAGTGAAGTAACAAGTAAAGAGTTGAGTTCATTTCTCAAAAATTTATAAGTGAACTAAGTATTCCCTAAGAGTTGATTAAAGACTTGAGTTTCAAAATGTTGAGTTCATTTGTCAAAACCTATAGGGTAATTAAGTATTCCCTAAGAGTTTATAAATGTTTTCACATTTAAGACAAGAAAGACACTAAGAGTTCCAAAAGATTCTTGAGCAAGAAAAGGAGACATTGATTCCAAAAGAGCTTTTATAGCCAAGTGTTCATAAAGTATCTCAACCAAAAGAAAGTAGTTGTTTTAAAAACACATGAGTTAAGTGTATTTTTTGGGAGTATTATTGAGAACCGATATGAGGATGCGAATTCATAATAACTCAAGTCTCCATAAATCATGTAGCCATCATATGGGTATTAATGGGTCAATACTTTTTAGATGATCACATAAGTTAAGTTAGTGGATTCACTAAGTAGTTCTATGCGACATGAAAGTATAGAAAAGTTCTATCAGCGTGCGCAAGACGTTGTATTACCAATTAGATTCGTAGTGGTGGTTGTCGGTTAGAGAATCTCCCATAAAACTATATTATTTCATGTATAAGTAACATAGTTTGTTATTGCATTTCTTAAACGAACCAAGTGTTATCATTGTTTTGCAAGCTTTTATATATTGTATGTGTCTTATTGCTTTATATTAAGTCAATTTATTCATGAGTTGAGCAGACCCTCTTCTTACTCTTTTTAAGCTGAAGTTGTTGTTAGCATTCAAACTCGCATACTCATACATTAAATGTACAAATGTAAGTTGGCCTACATCATATAATGATGCAACCGCAGGACCAGTATCATTCAGGGCCTTGTAGATCAAACCAAGCACTCAAAGTAAGTGGTGAGCCTTCTTGCATTCCGAGGGACTCATGTTATTCACTTTTCGGTGTTTCTTTTATAGGATGCCGTGGGGTATGTACCAACATCCACCTTAGTATTATAGAGGCTTCATAGACAACCAGAAAATTCATATTGAGTCTCTCATCTTTGTATTGCAGACATTTTTGCTATGAGACTGAAGTGACATTTTGGCCAATGTATTTACTTTAAGTTATTCAATGTGACTATTACATTGAGCTAAGTCTTCTACTTAGTTAAGTAAGCCAGACCAAGAGTCCGCTTGAGGCCAACAATGGTCATCGATTGACAACTACGTACAAGGTGTAGGCTCGAGGTGTGACATAATCACACTTCAAAGTTCAAACCTATATGGTTCTATTCTAATTTTGAAGGCATAGTTGAAAGCATTTTGGCACCGAACTTTGACCAACAAGTCCTATATCACTTAGAGAAATAGAGACACTTCATTGAACAAACAAAAACCAATATTTAGTGAGCACATAAAACATTAGATGAAGAAATTTTTAACATCAAAATTTAATTAGAGAAACTTTACCTTTAGAATTAAAGAGAGAGGAAAATAATATTATTTAACCTAGATCAATTAGCATCAAATCAAACAATCTATTACACTAGGAAGCAAATTCTGTGCTAGTTTAAGAATGCAATAACAACAAGCACATTAACTCAGAAGAAGGTAGGAAGTTTGGGGCATAACAATATTAACAAAATAAAATATTACAAAAAACGAAGATATATCCTAATAGTAGACCAAATTTAGCTCCAAGACTTCGCCTCTTTTTGCTAAATATTCTAGGAAAACAGATCATTAACTGAACACTCGATATGGTATATTTACTTATAAATCATTAAACTACTTCAGCTAATTAATAAGACCAAGAATACATGAACAACCGAGAATCAAGAGGTGAGACACATTGACTACATGGAATAGGAAACAGGAGTCTTTAACCAAAACTAACATCCACATTTTAGCCGAAATAACCTTTACTTCACATACAGAATACCATCATCACAATGTAAGAGATCATATATGTATAAGAAGCCTAAACCACTAAAATCTGAAGCGAAGCAAGAATGAAAATTAAACTAAACGTGTGTAACGAGGAGTTGATCTTCAGACGAATATGAAAGGAGGAGTTAAGCAGCCCATAAGTTTAAGAGAATATCAAGTTAAAAGAGCATTTGCAGTAAGCAAGAACGAGATTAGTATTAGGCTGGACAAAGACGCATTTCGAACCAAAACTAAGAAGATTCACAAATTTGGAAACCGTTTTAAAGCAACAGTTACTAAAATGGACTTCGAACAATTGTCAACCATAACAAAACATTAGTAAGGGTACACTATCATGCCATGGAAGTAAACATTAGAACTTTAATCAATCATATTTTTTTTTTTGGAGAAATGAAACAAGCACCTTGATTTAGTATCATTACATGCCTAAAAAACGTATAAGTATAAAATCTAGTATGAATTTTAATCATCTTGGCACTTGGTTATAGAATTCTTACCTCACATGAATGTGAATTACAATTTTTCATTAGTCGAAGGTAGCACATATCAATGTCAGTAACATGAAAGCAAATCAAGTCATGTGCCATTTAAAAAAAAATAAAATCACATAGACCAACATCTTTGATTACAAAATAACCAAATACTAAAACAAAAGGGATCGAGAGGGAAACATATCATTTGTTCTCTCAACATTCGGAGAAAATAGGTGACGAATGCTAGAAAACAAAGGACACTGAACGTTTCTTCAAAATAAAAAACTAGAAGACAACAAAAGATAAAATAAATGAGCGGAATTTCACCTTGTGTTGAGCAGCAAACTAAAACTATAACGTCAAGAGATTTCAACTTCGAACTTCCTCCAACTCATTATTATTATTATTATTATTATTATTATTATTATTTATTTTGTTATTGGTATTATTATTATTTGTTTTGTTATTGGTATTATTATTATTATTATTATTATTATTATTATTATTATCATACTCATCATCACGATAATTATCATTATCAGCAGCAGCATAGCCATCATCATCATTATCACTACCACCATCATCATCCTTATCGTCATCATCATCGTCTTCGTCGACAGGGGCAGATCTACGTTTAGAGGTAGGGGTGCTACGACACCCAGTGATCTCAGAAAAATTGATGTATATATGTGTCTATATGTATAATAATTGAATAAATATTTACTTTGCCACCTAGTAACCTGGTAGCAGAATAACTCAAGTGGCAAAGGAAAGAGTCTGCCAACCACAGTTTGAACCACACCAACAATATCTACTGTTTTGTTGTTCCTTTTTTGCTTTTCTTTTCGTTTTCTCCAATTATTCTATTTATTTACTATTCTTTATTAATTCAAATTGACCCCTTTCCATAATTAATTTTTGGGTTTCTTCTTCCTCTTGTACTAATTATTACGTTCTTGATATGTGTGTAACATGTTTATTTTTTTAATTAATTAGCGATTATTGAATTAAGTTTTAAAAATGATAAATATAATAGTTAGATTTTCTTTAATTTAAAGATTCTTTCAATCTTCACCTACATTCTTCCTAAGTATGATGACTATGCTTAAACAATAATTTTTAATCTTTTTCTACTATGCATCTCCAACAACACATAAAGTCAATGAATATATTATGTTAATACTAATAGATGGTTTATACAAACTCAAATTTTAATATGAATTTTTTTCCTCAAATTTTCAACAAACAAGACATCTAATTTTGAAAAGAAAATAAAAATTGAATTGTTTAGTTATCTCTATTCACAAAATATCTAAAAAAAATATATTACTAACATGCATATTGATCGATTTATTTTATCAAAAATATAAATCAAAAACTCAAATTGTAACCCAAAATTAAAGCAATCGATCCTTTATTTTACTTGAATGCGTGACACCTCCGACCTCCAAATCCATGATCCGCCTTTGGTCGTCATCGTGTCATCATCATCATCATCGTTGTCGTCGAATCATCATCATCATCATCGTCATCATCGTCATCGTCATCATCATCTCACAATCATCATCATTGTCATCATCATCATCACCGTCTTCATCGTTATCGTTATTATCATCATTATCATCGTCGTCTTCATCATCATCATCATTATCGTTATCGTTATTATCATTATCATTATTATCATAATTATTATTATCATTATCATTATCATCATTATTTTCATCATTGTTATTATCATTATTATTTTTATTTTCATCATTATCATTATTATTATCCTTGTCATAGTTATCGGTATCGTTATTATCATTATCATTATCGTTATTGTTACTGTTATTCTCATTATCATTATTGTTATCGTTATCATTAACGTTATCACTATCGTTATTGCTATTGTTCTTGTTATTCTTATTGTTATTTTTATTATTGTTATTCTTATTATTTAATTATTTTGAGATCATAGATTTTCTCCATATAATGTAGAATCTATTTTACACGAAAGTTGTGACCAAGTAGGCAATGAAGTAAGTTGAAATCTAGGATTTAATTTTCACATATTTAATACCATAAAGTTCGAAATACTTCTTACTTTTGCATTTTCATCCCCCCCCCCCCCCTTTTTTTAACAAAAGATTTGATGCTTTTGTAGAAGACTTGTCTCAGCAAAACCTTCTAGGCAACTACGGAAAAAATTACGTATAATCATTACATTAAGAAACTCTATCATTATTTAAATTAATTTACTGGTACATAAAATGAAAATCTAAAATGATGTATTTTTCCTTGAAAAACACCAAATTATATAAAGACAGATCAATGAAATGATTAGCTTGTAATTGATCAAATTGTGAGTCAAAATAGTTTAAACAATCAAGTAATTATTATAGAATATAGACTATAAGGTATGGAACTAATTCATTAACATATTAGACCTTGGAATTAGAAAAGAACTGAAATGTCCTAGAAAAGGGCTTGTACGAACCCATACACAGTTTGTAAAGGGATCTAGGATTGAACTCAATATTTCAAAATTTTGTAGGTAAGTTTCATGGATGGGATTACGGACCGTGAAAGATTTCACGAGATGTGTGTACTGGTCAGTGAGCTAGACCTCTAAGGACTCATGAACCTTGTCTTTCACGGAAACTTATATGGATCGTGGAAATTTGAATGATTCATAGAAGATTCTATGAAAGTTACTCTTAGGATTGGGAAGCTCAAACATATTCTACACACACATTTATGGTCCATGTTGTAGAGACTATAAAGTTTCCACGACCCGAGAGCATCCCCTAGTTGTAACCAGCAACATCGACCTCGAACAGATCTTAGACAAGCCCTTAGCATTCACCATTGCATATTAGATAAAAGAAAAGCGGAAAATTTAGAAATTTTCATTTGTAGTTCAACTTTACTTCATATATTAAAATAGAAACTAAATTGTATCACATTTCCATGTAGCATAAGAGTATGAAAATTGAGACTTAGCTCTTACATCAATAACAATTCTTATAATACGAATTAAACATAGTCTTTCAATAAGAATAGTGTAACTAGAATTAGAATCAAGATTTCTATCCTCAGAGTTGAGGACTCACAAACTTGGGAAATCCAAGCTTTTTCAAGAAAGGACTAGAATCACCACAATGACCCAAACCTACACTTGTTTACAAAATAGAAGAAATATGGGTTAGTACAAACCACATGTACTAAGTATGAAACATATGAAAGTAAAACATTTGAAAACATTAACAAAAGGAAATTTTGTTTATAAACATGCTATGTTAACTTTAAACCTAACATGTTCATTCCAAGAACAATATACAAATCTATATCATAACAACAAGAGATATCTATACTGATAAATAACATACATCATAATACCTTATTCATAACCCCAATCCAAGTCTCCTAGTGCAATTTCTATGTGAAAACCCATAACCCCACACACAACAAGCAAACTAAGAAGGAGGTCACAAGCATTATCATTTACCTTAGACATCATCATAACAAGCATAGCCAACAACATGCATACCAAGTGAGACCGACAACATGCATATCAAGTGAAACAAATATCATGCATATCATTCATAACATATATACATAAAGCACCCACCCTAGAACTCCCCTCAAGATCCATTTGTGAAATGTATAGGTAAAGTCCCATAATCTTACCTACACTGAGTAACACCTCTCAAGTAGTCCTAGTTAGTATTCATTTTATTACTTTCATTCATCCATTTTAACATTCAAGAAACTTTGCCAAAGCTGACATAGACGATGTGAGTTATATGGAATCTGTGTCATCCCGTCACACCGAAAGGAGGGTGTCTTACATGCCAAGTCAAGACATTAACAATCTTATAACATCTAGGCGGATACACTAGCTAAGGTTCCTATGGGGGCACAAAGTTAAGGAACTAGGAAGTTGTTACTAAAACTTTATTTATGCTAATTAAAATTGTAGTTTCCACCTGATGAGATCAACGACTTAACCTTCTTTTGTTTGTAAAGGAACACCTCTCATTGTCAAAGTTCACTCGGTGCTAAGCTAAAATCCCCTTTTTGAAGTGTCTTTAGGTCTTTCTCAACATTAAATCATAAAATAGGTATTAGGAGTTTAAACCCCATATAAGATGTTCATAGTTCATAGTTTCTAGGATGAGAAAGCTCTTTCGTCACAAACCCAACATCATGTGAGAATCATACTTCATAACATAGTCATAAGATGTACATAAAAATTACCTTCAACTCCTCATAATAGAACACCTAACTTTATCTCAAAATCATCACATTCATATCATGATAATACATTCATAACTTCATCCTGCATACTTCAAGTAATCCACATTACAAAAGATAAAGCAACAATACTACAATAGAATGTTCATGACATCGAAGGTCTTACCTATGGCCTTCAAGATCCCTTGTCAAGACTTCATCCCAAATACATAATATTCATACATAAATTACGTTATCGTTATCATCATCGAATAGTCAATTATACAAGAACATACTCAATTACATCACCTCCAATCATAATTCAAGAGTTAGGATTAAGAGAAGAGGAATATTCATGGATCTTTAGAAAATTAGGTCAAAAAAATAAGATAATATCTAAATTCATTCATAAACATTCATTATTAATCAATTCTAGACCAAATAAATTAAGTTTATAGGTGACCCCAAAATTTAGTGATATCAAGAAATTTGGAAGAACATTGAAATCAATTTGAAGGAACCTCTTGGGGAAGGGAGTCCCAAGAATTAAGAGTTACCATACCTTGTTAATACTTAAGGATTAATTGAGAAAATCCTTGTTTTTTAGCCATACTTGAAGCTTTTACCTTCTTCTTCAATGTACTCCTTGGTTAGTGAGAGAATCCATAGAGAGGTGAGAGCTTTTGGGTTTGGAGTTATAAGGTGGAAGACTTGTTTTATGACTTAAAATACATTAATATACCTATAAATCTTTTGAAGTGTTAAATTATTAACTAGCTAATTACTCCACTAACCCCACTTAAGCCGTGTGGAGGCAGTGAGCTTTGGAGTCATTGGTGGGTCCCCATTGATGGGGGCGTCAACCAATCCACGGATCGTACTAGTCAATCATGGATTGGGACTTAGGGAGTGTTTTTTGTGCAAGAGTGGGAGGAGTCTATATATGGACTCACAACCACAGTTTATGGAGCATGAGTAAATTGACGACTTATCAATTGGTCTCGTGGTTCCCCACTGTTTTTGACATCTTTTAGAACCAAGGGTTGGGTCCTCCTCAAGGACTCTTATGGTGGTCCGTGAATGTTTTAATATGTATTGAAATTATTTTCACAAAATTATCCCTCATAAGACTATTAAAACAACATACAAGACCTAAAGATAAACTACATCATTTTAATTAGTTTCTAGACGTCATGGTAGTAAGATTTCTGAGATGTAACAATATCCTCCATTGGGAAATATTCATCCTCGAATGACATTCTAAACATATTTTTAGAGTTTACCACTCAAGACTAGAAGCCCAACCAACACATGATAAATAATGATAATTCAATAATAAAGGCGGTAACATTAACTCCATTCTCAAACACAATATACATCACAATAAGGTAGAAACTATACCAACCACCAGTAATGCAAAGATTTCATCACTTCTAATTATGCAACGAGGAATTTCTTTCTCCTCATATAGCTCAACATGTTCCACAAGGAGATAATACATCATTTCATCTATTCACGCCTGAGCACTTTCATTTAAAATACTACATGAAGTCAAATATACAGCCAACAACATATTAAGTGCCAATAGTTATAAAGAATATATGTTTCATAAAAATTCACGAAACATATGAAACATGAATTCTCACAAAAAATGCATGCTCAAGAGAAATCGGGAAAGTTAAAATACACTTATGACCCTTCACAAACAAAAACTAGGAGGAATTACTAAACTCAATTTTGACTAGAAGAGGAAGGAAAAAGATGAGGATATCGGGACATCATATCGGCCTCGGCCTCCCAAGTAGCACTTTTCACAAGATGATTCTTTCAAAGAACTTGTACGGAAGCTACTTCCCTAATCCTCAACTTCTTCACTTGCTTGTCGAAAATCTCAACCGGGACCTCTTCATAGTAAAGGTAAGTATTGACCCCCTAAACCGTCTAGAGGTAGGATACACATATGATAACCTATGCACTTTTTAAGCATTGATACGTGGAACACCGAATGCACCGGAGCCAACTCAATAGGTAATTTCAACTCATTGGCAACACTTACAGTGCGATCGAAAATCTCATATGGACCCACATACCTGTAAATAAGTTTCCCTTTTTCCCCAAAACTCATCCACCCTTATATGGGTGATATATTAAAATAGACCAAGTCACCTACCATAAACTCAAGGTCCCTCTTTCTATTGTCGCCATAAGATTTGTTTTGATTTTAGGCCATCTTCAATCTAGACCTTATGAGTCGTATTTTGTCCACAGCATTAGAAACTACTTGGGGACCTATTAGTGCAAACTCATCTATCTCAAACCACCCAATCGGAGATATATATCTTCTCCTATAAATAGCCTCAACTGGAGCCATGGAAATACTTGAGTGATAGCTATTATTGTAGGAAAACTCAATCAATAGTAGATGGTCATCCCAATTACCCTTGAAGTCAATGAAGCATGCCCTCAACATACCTTATAGGGTTTGGATGGCTCGTTCCGCCAAACCATTCATTTGTGAATAAAATGCGGTACTAAGTTTCACCTTAGTACTAAGTACACTTTGGAACGCCTTCCAAAAATAAGAAGTAAATTGAGTACTCGTATCCAAAATGATAGACAACGAAAATCCATGCATCCTCACCTCGCTAACATACAGTTTAGCATAATCTTCCGCTGAATATGTAGCCTTGACGAGAATAAATGGGATGATTTGGTCATCCTATCAACAATGACCCAAATCGAATCATGTTGCCTTCGTGTACGAATTAAACCCATAATGAAATCCATAATGACATCTTCCCACTTCCAAGTGGGTATAACTATATCTTGAGATGAACCTCCCAATCTTTGATGTTCAACCTTGAGTGGTTGACAATTAGAACATTTAGCCACAAAATCCACTATATCCCTTTCATAACCATTCCTCCAATAGATCTCCTGAAGTCATGGTACATCTCTGTGGCTCCTAGATGAATGGAATATCGCCAACCATTGGATTCTTCAAAAAATTTTCTTCTTAAGTCACCCACATCCAGAACGCACAACCTATATTGATATCTAAGTACCCCATCTCTTCCTTGGGAGAAATCTTCAATGTATTTTCAAAGTATGGATTCTTTCAACTCCATTAAGATGTAATCAAGGTATTTCTTTACATTCACATCAATGTCTAAGGAGGTTTCAGAGCTATGTTGGATCATGACACCACTCTTAGGAGAACATTCTAGTTGAACTCCCAACCGGGCCAATCTATGCATATCACATACTAACTTTTATTTCTCATCTTCTACATGAGCAACACTACCCATTAACATACAACTCAAAGCATCCATAATTACGTTAGCCTTGCTGAGATGGTAGAGAACACTCATATTATAGTCTTTCAAAAGCTCCAGACACCTTTTTTGACAAAGGTTTAACTCTTTTTGGGTGAACACATATTGGAGACTTTTGTGATCGGTGAATACATCTATATTCACTCTATATAGATAATGTTTCGATATGTTCAATTCAAACACCATGACTACTAATTCAAGGTCATAAGTGGCATAGTTATTTTGGTGTACCTTGAGTTGCTCAAGTATAAGATATAGCCTTACCATGTTTCATGAGGACACAACCCAAACTTACTCGAGAAGCGTCAGAATATACCTTAAACCCTTCGGTACCCTCCGATAAGGCCAATACTGGAGCGGAGGTAAGTTTATCCTTCAACTCTTAGAATCTTTTCTCATAAGATTCCGTCCATTCAGACATAACTTTCTTTAGGGTTAGGGTAGTCAATGGAGAAGCGATAGATGTGAATCCATCAACAAATCCCAATAATACCCGGCTAAACCCAAAAATCTTTGAATATAAATAAGAATTAGGGGTATAGGACAATCCTTAACTGCCTTTTTTTTAATTTTTGATCGACATCGATACCCACACTAGAAACATTGTGATTAAAAAAATCAACCGATCTTAGTTCAAATTCCCACTTATTATATTTAGCAAAAAGTTGGTGTACCTTGATGACTTGCAATACTACCCTCAAATGGATCATGTTTCATCCTCACTTTTGGAGTATAACAAGATGTCATCAATAAAGATAATTATAAATGATTTAAGATAATTCTGAAATACTCTATTCATAAGATCCATAAAAGTCACTGGGGTATTAGTTAGACCAAAAGACATAACTAAGAACTTACAATGACCATACCTTGTACGGAAAGTCGTTTAGGAATGTCAACTCCTATAACTATAAGTTGGTGATACCCCTACCTCAAATCAGTCTTCGAAAGGTAACTCTCCCCTTCGAGTTGGTAAAAAAAATCATCAATTCTAGGGAGAGGATACTTATCCTTTATAGTTACCTTGTTCAATTGGCGGTAGTCAATACATTTTATAAGAAATCCATTTTTTTTTCACAAATGATACTAGAGTGACCAATGGAAATATGCTTGTTTGAATAAAACCCTTATCTAGCAAATCATTGAGTTGGTATTTCAATTCTTTCAACTCTGCCAGAGCCATTCGGTAAGGAGGAGTTGATATGGGTTTAGTACCCGGTAATAAATCAATGCTAAAATCTATTTCCCATTCAGGAGGAATTCCAGGCAAGTTATCGGGGAAGACTTCCAGAAAATTCTTACCTATGAAGACCGACTTTAAAGGAGGATCCTCAAATCCAAGGTCCTTGATGCTCACAATATGATAGATACGTACTTTGCAAATCATCTTACAAGCTTTTAGACATCAAATAATTTGACCTCTAGTTTCTCCACTTCCATTCTAGCACGGGTTCATTAGGAAATTGGAATGTAAATACCCTCATTCTACATTCAATTAAAACAAAACAAGAATCTAACCAATACATCCCCAATATGAAATCAAGTACCGACATATCACGTTCTACCAAATAAACCAATGTGACTATATTGGACAACTCCTATAGAACTTTTTAGTAACCACAGAGTCACCTAACAGGGTATAAACGGAAAAGGGTTCATCTCAGACATCAAGGAGCATATCAAACTTCATATCCATTTAAGGAGTTAAAAAACATAATGGGGTACGGGGATCTATCAATGCATAAACATTAATTGAAAATACTTGCAACATACTAGTGATAACATCGGGTTAATCCTCTTGATCACCCAGAGATTTGAGATCATAGAAGCGGTTCTTCTTAGAAGCATAGGAATTAAGACCACTTGTTTGTTCTTGGTTACTCTCCCTTCGTTGATTCTTGGTGATGGGACAATCTTTCACCAAGTGGCGACTCTTTTCACAACCAAAACAATTGTTCGTGCCCACTAGACATTTACACATAGGCGTCTTGCCACATTTTGCAAAATGGAGTTTCTCACTTTGTGAAACACCACCTTTTTCCCCCTTGAGGCTTAGGGTTAGGTACCCTATCCTTGCTATCCCTTGGAACATTAGAAGGAACTTGGTTGGAGAATCTCTTCTTAAACTTTGGTTTATGTTGGATTTCAACCATACCCTTAGAAGTACCTCCATCATAGGGTCTTGCCTTTTTGGAAACTCTATTTATCCTGTTAATCCTATTCTCATTATATTGTTAAGCATGAACCATCAAATTATATAGGCCCATGTTATTGTGAAGCATTGCCACACAACACTCTTCCACATGATCATCTGACACACCCATCACAAAATGAATCATTTTATCTCTAGGATTAGTGACCAAAGATAAGAAATATTCATACAACTTAATGAATTTCAAAAAGTATTCTTAAACACTCATACCTCCTTGAGGAAGGTTGATGAACTCTTCTACTTTTGCCTCTCTATTCTCTATTTGGAAAAACCTATCAAAAAATGTTCTCTTAAATACTTTCTTAATTAAGGGACCCACTCTCAAATCCCTATTGTACTTCCATTGAGTGTTCCAAGTTTGATCCACATCTTTGAGTTGATAAGTGGCTACCTTGGCCTTCTAATTTAAACTTACCCCCATAGCATACAAGATAATATAAACCTCATTTAGAAAGTCTTGAGGATTTTAATTTACTTATACCCAAAGAATATCAGGGGATTTATCCTAGTGTAATCCCTCAAATGGGAACACATGGTACTAGCATTTTGATTCACACCAGGTGCAACTTCCTGATTACCTTGTGTTAACATAGCTTGAGCTTGATTAGACATGACTCTATTCAGGTTTAGGAAAGCCGCCCTTATTTCTCCATCGGTCATGGCCGGAGCTTGTCCAACTAGAGGAACTTGCTCTTGAGGAGGTGCTTAGTTACCTTGTGGAGGAACTTCCACATTCGCAAACTGTTCAACCCTTTTTGCAACTGACCTTGTAGTAGTCATAGCCTATATCCATAAGAAAAAAATTAGAAGGAAAGGACACATATATTTAAGACTTATTATGCATGACTTAAGAATACCAAAGAAATATAAATTTGCTAAGCATCATATAACTTATCATTCATAAGTCTGGAGCTCTTCACAATTATGAATACATGATGCTTCCTCAAACTGTACTCATCTAGGGCCTTATTGGAATGCAAATAGTGTCCTCGATTGTATATTTTATCTCAATATCTGATAAAAACTGCTAAGTTTCAGGTATTTCAAATCAGGTTTAAAAAATTACCATGAAGCACTTGATACATTAAATAAGGAATATAGGGGATACGTGAAGGAAATCACATCTAATTGTAGAAAAGTCATTGAGCCCAAATGACCATACATTGCATTCAGCCCCGTAACAAGCCTTTGAAAGGCCTTTTTGATCTTGAGTGAGCCGAACTGATCAATTAGAAAATAAGGGTACACTATGGGGAATGTGCTCCTCTTTGTGAGTGAGAGTTGCATTAGATTCTCGATCCTAAGTTTATAAATTTATATGTGTTAAAATGGAATCATTCTTTGTGTGAGGGCATGTCGATACTTTTGTTGAGTTTGAACTTGCATTAGTAGAAATTATTGTAAGCTCAAGAATATGTGGTAATGGTGTGCGACGGCTTGAGTCTTTGAGAATACAATTGACTACTCATGAGTAGTTTGAGTCTTGTTGTGTACATTCATGATAGAGTCTTATGTAGCACTATTTGAGACATCCTGTTTGATATGCTTAATTTAAGTTTTACTTTGAGGACAATAGAAATTTTAAGTTAAGTATGTTTATAAGTCTTCAAATTGGACTTATATAAGGCCTTATTTGAATGGAAATAATTTTCTCAATTGTGTATTTTATCCCGATATCTAATAAGAACTGCTAAGTTTTAGGTATTTGAAGATTTGGTTGGAGCATGGGCATTTAAGGGCAAAACAGAAGAAAAGAGTTGAAGATGCAAAGTGCTAATCACCCAGCACACTTGATGATACGCAGTATAATAGTGTTTCTGGTAATAAAGAAAAAACTGAAAGCAGTAAAAGGAGTCCTCTGAGGCAATTAGGCTCGCTTATTAGCTCTATAGTGCTCAACTGGCTCAACGGTATGCTAGATGCCGATCCTTGTTACATGTGTTTGCATTATGATATGATGTAGGCTAACTGACATCAATACATTGAATGTACGAGTATGCGAGTTGGAATGCTAAAACAAATTAAACCTTGAAGAGAGTAAGAAGAGACATTTAACTTGACTCTGCTAAACTCATGAATAACACAACTCAACATAACTAATTCATTTCAATATAAATCAATTTGAAAGAAAGTTCAAAATAATGAAACACAGTTTGAACACATGTTGTAAACACTTAATGTATACAAGGATACAACTAACTTTATGATGCATGTAAAATACAAAAAAACTGATGTATATAATAAATACATTTAACTTCTGTGGGCGTTTATCTAACTTATAACCACCACTTCAGAGCTATAGTGATGATAAAATGATCTACCTCACGCTGCTAGCGAATCCTACACCTAGACAAAGGTATAAACCTGTATTGCCTAATCGATCCACTAATCTACTATGAAAAGGGTTCATCCAAAAAGTATCAAACTTTTATACCCATTGTGGCTACATGGTTTTATGGAGATGTGAGTTATCTGAACTCATGCTCGTTCCCATATTGGTGCTCAATATGTCACATACGGTTGCACCTCCTAGAAGTAACTGGCATTGTCGTTCTTGAAGAGGACTAAGACTAGATTCTTAGCATTCGTCATTACATTAATATGTTAAAAAGTGTGAAAAATTAAGACTTTTCATCTACATATACTTCATAAGGTTTACTTAGACCTCTCGCTTACACATAATATATCTACAGGGAGTTTATTTAGACTCTTTGCAATAAGAAGCTTACTTAGTCTTCTATTTTTAGGTCACACATATAACATACACAATATAGTCTTAATATGAATATCTCATATTAAACCATCTAAACGGAATAGAACAATATGGACACAACCCTTACACAAATGTATAAATGCCTCTTAGAGATTACAACAATATCTTGAAATAACAAGAGTGAAATGATTGTGTTTAGGCTATAACAATGTAGTATAGGTAGAGTCAGAGAAAGGAATCATCCTCGGAACTTAAGGACATATCCACACTTGGAGAAATGATCCAAGCCTTCCTTGCAAAATGGTCACAAGCCCTTCAACAACCGGAACCCAAAATGTTTGGGAAAAGGATAAATATGGGTTGGCACATCACTTGTACTAAGTGTGGAAACGTATGCACACACAACATAGAAATCATGATAAAAAAAAAGACATTTCATAAAGCCATGCCAAGTCATTTTGAAAAGCCTTATGCACAAACAAGAGCACATATAGGACAATAGTCATATATTCCTTATGATACAAGCATACTCAACACAAGACCAACATACTTAAGTATTGTCAAGTCAACATGTGTAATAACATAATTAAATACATAACCAACCTATCCCCAACATCAAGATATAACAACTAAAAATGTAGAATAATTCGTAACATTACCATACATACAAGACCATTACTCATAACCCAACATTAAGTCCAAAAGTGCAATATTCACGTAAAGCCCCATAACCTTTCTTATCCAAGTGAACCTAACAAAAGACCATAAGCAATGTCTAGACTCACATAGCATAACATTAAGAGTAATCTTGTCATATATAGCAATACAGAATAATAGCATGTTCATAAATGAAACTACCATAGTATAGGGTCATCAACATGTAAAGTTTACATATTCATATCATTTCCTTTCTAACACATAAGAACAACCTCCCAAGACTTCCCTCAAGGACAACTAGTGCAATGTATAGGTAGAGTCCCATACCCCTACCTAGACTAAGTCAAACCCCTTAGGTCACCCTAGTCCGTGCTCACACTATTACTTCATTTTAATTCTGGGAATACTTACCTTAACTTAAATAGACCACATGAGCTAAATATGGAATCCGATGTCATCAAACCCTACACCAAAAGAAGGTGGACTACTTGCCAAGGTAGTACCAAAACATGAACACAACATTCTAGGTGGATCCACTAGCTAGTATTCCTATGGGGGAAACATAGTTCCAGAACTAGGTGATATAGTTAGGACCCTTTTGGTGCATAATTGCACTATTTCACCGTCTCGAGAACCATTGTGAACCTACCTTCCCACAATGGAAAGGGAAATATCTCATATCTAGTCCAGTCGGTGCGAAGCTTGAGTCCCTTTTTGAATTTTCTTTAAGACTTTATTAATCATCATAACTTAGTATAGGCCATAGGAGACTAGCTCCTTGTATATTCATACTATTAGATCATGAGGAATTTCTTGAGAATGTCCATTTAACACAACCCTTATATGTGACATTAACACATTATCAACATCATGTCATAGTTAGGCACAAAGGCTATTCATATCCAATCTTATATCATTTCATCTTATACATAATCTAACACCTTCACATAATCAAGACATTTCAATAACATCATCAAACCAACACCTTATAAATATAATCACAAGTCATGCTTCAATTGAACTTCATCACCAATTAAAAGTCATCACAATTGAAGTAAAGGATCAAAATCGTAGTCTTATCAATTTTCCTTCAACAAGCCATCATCTTTTGGTATTACCATCAACTATTCCAGTTTCATATTCAATAGGTGCAATATCATCATTAATTAGTAATAACCACAATAACTAACTCAATTGTATCAATATTAATCAATTTAACATGAGTTCATAACCCAGGGTTAGGGAATTAGGTTAAATTTATGATTTATTCCACAAACTAGGTTAATTTATCAAGAACCAATGTAATTGAACCATAATAAAGCATAATCTAATCATAATTATAAAAATAAATCATAAACAATACAATTCAGAAGATTAAATTCTTATTAGGAAGAAATCCATATGAAATCATCTTTTTGAAAATAAATTTTGGAAGAAAGGAATCACAAAAGTGAATAGTTACCATACCTTGTTAATTATTGAAGATTTATGGAGAAAATCACCCTTATTACTGACCTAATGACCTTGAATTATCCCTTTAATGAAGTTCTTCTTTGGGAGAGAGAAAGTAGAGAGAAGGAAGAGCAATTTGGGTTTTGGAATTTGAGAGGTGTTAAGTGAAGTTTTAGGCATAGAGTAGGTTATATAGTTAATTCACTAACCTAATTAACCACCCCTAATAGGTAATTAAATACCTAACTAACTAACTTACTTAATGAACTAATTTAAACAAAAAAGGAAAATTTGTAGGCTAATCTACGAGACCCCGACCTACGAGCTATAGGTCAGTCGACGACTATGACCCCCATCATCATGCACAACCGTGGTTTTGGTCAGAAAGTTTTCATTTTTCCAGTTTGGAAAATTTTCTAGGTTACCATTGATGGAGGAAATCAAATCCTCGTCAATTGGATCACGCCTCGTCATTTGCATTCGTTGGTAGACACTAAGCATGACAACTTTTTGGTGAAAATGAAAGGGTCATCCTCAAGGACCCCTAGGGTGGTCCTTGAGGAGTCGTACCCAGAAGTTTTGAATCTAAATCTATTATTATTTGTGTTAGACCTCTTCTTCCCAAATTTCATTAAATTTCAACTCTTAAAACCTTGTGGCATAGTAGCACCTTTTTTACAAGTCTCCGAGCGTCACAGACGTTCCTTGATGCTTTGACTTTAAAACCTCCCAAATGACTTTTATATATTATTATTGACCTTAAAAAAGTTTTATAAACCTTATACATTCATGTGAGGATCTATACTAGGCCTTTGATTTTCTGAGTGTTATATTATCCCCCCTTAGGAACATTCATCCCCGAATGATACTAAAAATCTTTTGAAGGGAAACGATAGACTCAATACTAGCTGTACAACCAAAAACAAACAAATCAATATTAGTTATATCTCAAATCAAAATAACAACATGGAATCTACTTAATGTAACTCAAAACATCAATTGCACAACATAAGAGATCAAAACCACAACATGAGGAATAACCTTCTCAACAACAACATCATCTCAATACAATATATAGACTAACATATGCCAAAATTTATTTCAAAACATATCAACATGCTCAATATCATTTCATACAGGCAACATCATACAAAATAAACAAAAAATTAAAAAATTGAGCAAAAGAGCATTTTGACATGAAACTTCATTTTAGCAAAAACATTTATCATAAATATGCACATCTTTGAAAAACAATTAAATTTCAATTTATTAAATATTTTTATTATTAGTAGGAACAACTAAACTTATTCAACAAAAAGATGAGGGTAACGAGACTTATGTCGGCCTTGGCCTACCATGTTGCTCCCTCAACTAGGTGGTTCTTCCATAACACCTTTAAAGAATCCACCTTGTTGTTTGTCAAATTTTTGTCTATTAAGTATTTGAACCGGAACCTCCTCATATGAGAGATTCTCATCCACAGCTAGACCCTCAATACGAAGAATGGAATCGAGATCATCAATGCACTTCTTAAGCATGGGGACGTGAAACACCAGTTTAACCGAAGCAAATTCACTAGCCTTTCCAACATTTTGCATAAAAGTATGATAAATTGAGCTAAGCAACGATAGACTAGTAATGAGCCTGTGCAAGGACATAAAAGCCTCATGAGATGAGACTACCACCATGGTGGATAAGGGTCTCCAAAGTATCCTAGTATTTGAACTATGTCGCCAGCATAGGTTACTGGGTGGTGGATCCACCTAAGAAAGATAGGAAGTATTTGGTTTCAATTTGGCCGGTGAACCACCTCTTTTCAGTGTAAGGAAGACACTGGATTTCATGTTAGCTCACATGATCTATGTCGTTTAAATTCTAAATATTTATTTAAGAGAGTAAGAAAAAAAGAAAGGAAGAACTACGAAGATGAGGGGTGTTCGTATAGGATGACCAAAGGTTGAGGTTATATTAAGTAATGATGTAAGTCATTCTTACTTATTGCAAAGAAAGATCCCAGTGGAAGTCTTAAAAGAATATCCTAAGTCAACCTAACGTGTTCAAAGTGAACATGAGATCAAAGAAGAATAAATGCAAGTTCAAAGTGAACCAAGTAAGCAAAAGCACAAGTATATCAAATCATCAATATTTGATAAGAATGAAATTTTAAAATTTATTGGCTTATGCCAATAAAGGGAGCAAAACATAATGACTCATCAATTAAAGTATGAATATATGCCCCAGAATCTTTATATTATGCAAATGATCAAATAATGGGCATATCCAATAAAGATTAACTTATAAAGATTTCATGCCCAATTTAACAATAATGGAAAAAATAACTTGTGAGTAGGGTAGTCAAATCATTTCTTTGGTCTTTTTGATAACTTACTTTATTCATTGTAGGAATGGTACTACAACGAATCATTGCACTCATAAGTAAAACATAGGTTCAAAGGATATCATTGAACTACGGAACAGAAAGAAGAAAACTGATAAATAAACAAAGGCTGGGAGATGGAGATCTCGGCCTAAGGAGGGCAAAAATATTAACTTTTGCTTGAGTTGTTTTAAAATTATGTTCATGATTCCAAGGTTTTATGTTCATACAGAAAATGAGTTGTGTGATTTAAATGTGTGAAAATATGTAATATTCATATCATAATTCACAAATAACTAATTAGGAAAGTGAAGTGACTTCACTTTCCAATGATGACATGTTGCAATAGGAAGAGCTTTCCTTGATCATGAATAGTCTTTATGTATTTATGTTCATATACATTTAATTAGTAAAAGTTTGTACTAACCCATATACAATTACTTTTTTCATAGGTGCACGACCTTGAAGAAGATTGAAGATCAGTTGAAGCTGTTTGGACTAGTACTTCAAGACATAGGTAGGTTCTCTTGAATTCAAGGATGCCTATGCTTTATCTTCTAGCTTTAATAGATGAGACATAGCTAGTGGGTGTTTTCCCTATTGTTTCCTTTCAAACATTTGTGCAGGCTTTCGTGTGGAGGCCGGTTTGGCAACTATTAACGATATTATGAATTCTTCATTTCAATTGTACAATCTGGTAAAAGATGGTTGTTTATTTTGAGCTGTTAGTATATCATTCTTTTGCAATAAATATATGAAGTCTAAGTACACTTCAGTAAACATAAAAAGTCTTAAATTTTCCGCTAAATTTAATTGCATAATTGTGATTAAAGCTAAGAAGAGGCTTGTCTGCGACCTCAGAGAGCTTAACGAGGTCGGTTTCATCTAGGGTCTAGGACCCGGGTGTGACAACCCTATTCAATCAAGTAAACACAACAAGAACCATGACTAACATCCAACTTCAAATAGAATATCATTTAAGGGTACATATCATCATACTTTAGAAATATAGACCAACATATATTCATATGTGAAACTAATTATCATGGAGTATCATCAATGCGCAAGGAACATCATATATATAACATGTGCAATTATAAGCATATTCATATATAAGAACATCCTCCTAAGATTTCCCTAAAGTATAACTAGTGCAATGTTTAGGTAGAGTCTCATACCCCTACCTAGACTAACCTAAACACCTTAGGTTATCCTAGTTAGAGCTCATTCCTTTAGTTGGTTTTACCTTTGGTGAACATCTTGACTTAACCAACATACACCGAAAGCGATAATGTGGAATCCGGTGTCATGAAATCCTACACCGAAAGAAAGCAGACTACTTGCCAAGATAGTATTAAAACATGAACATACCAATAACGTGGATCCACTAGCTAGTATTTCTATGGGGGTAACATAGTTCAAGAACTAGAATATATATTTGGAACCCTATTTATGATACATGCATTATTGTCTCCAATCTCAAGAGTACATTAGTGATCCTACCTTCCCTATGTGGGAAGGGACACTCCTCACTCTAGTTCGCTCGGTGCTAAGTTAGAGTCCATTTTGAAATGTCTTTAATACCTTTATTGATCATCATAGGTATCGTAGTTTATAGGGTTTATACGTTATATAATCATCATCATCATAGCTCAATAAGAATTGTTTTAGTATAGTCGTTTTTATCACAATTCATATAAATGAGGTTAGCACATTTACATATAAGCTCATAATAAGGCACATTAGTAAATAATCCCCATCCTTATAACATTAAATTCTTAGCCAACACCTGACAAAACATATTTAAGACGTTTCAATTCAACATCATACCAACCCTATAAATCTTTATACAAGATGTACTTCAGTGCAATTTCATCACTTAATCACAATTTACCACAGTTCAAGAAAAGAATAGGGATTTCAAGACTTACCAAGTCTCCTTCATAATTCATCAGCAAGGTCATACCATCAACCCTTAAATCAACCCAATTAGGGTGTAATATCATCATATATCAATAACCAACATGATAACAAAACATATTAAAGCAGAATACCATAATCCATCACTAGTTCATAGCTTGAGATAAGAAACTAAGATCAAAGTCATAATCTAGATCAATTACTCAACAACTAGCATGATAGGACTATAAGTCATCATAATCTATTCACAAGTTGTACTATGACATTAACTAGTAGTAATTCAACCAATAACCAATCAATTAAACCAACATTACTAAATTCATATCAAGATCACAACCTAGGGTTAAGGGCTAAAGGTTGTCTTCTACAAACTAGACCAATCCATCAAGAAATAACATAATGAGTTATAATACATGTTAATCTATTAATAATATCCAAAATAAATCATACACAATGTAATTCATAAGATCAATTTTGAGATTTGAAAACAATACATATGAAAACTCAAGTTCTGAAATCAATTTGATGGAACCCTTTGAGGAAAAAGGTCTCAAAGGTGAAAGGAATATCATACCTAAATAATTGATGAATGTTGATGGATAAATTATACCCTTTTCAGCCCTTGAACCCATCCCTATGTGTTCTTCAATTTATTTCATGAAAAAGAGAGAGAAAGAAGAGAGAAGGAAGAGAGTTTGGGTTTTGGAATTATGAGAGCTTCAGTTAGTCTAATTAACTCAAGGACTTTATGTAGGTGGTTAACTAACTTAATCAGACCTCCCCTAACCCCTAATTAAACTCCTAACTAAGCCAAATAATTAAATGAATTAATTCAAAACGTGAAGCAAACAGGCCCCTCGCATATGACACCACGATCGACGGATCGTGTGTCCATCGACGGGCACTGTGCACTTTCGTGTTGCCATCTGTCGATGAGTTCAAAGACTATTCAAATAGGATTCCCATGGATTTTTTTAATTTTCCATTGCCGGAATCAATCCACACCCCGTCGATTCGACAATGAATTGTGGGTTGCATCCATTGGTGGACACTGCCTTGGGCAGGCTTTTACCCCAAAATGCAAAGGTCCTCCTCAAAGGCCCTTGGTTGGTCCCTAGGGAGTCATGCCCAAAATTTTCTACTAACAATAAATACTAATACATGTTAGACACTCATCCACAAATTTTAATCATCTTCCGACACCTAAAAGCTAGTCAAATATGCTAACGCACGCTAGTACCTCATTGAACTTGTTCCCTGACGTCATGGACGTTATTGGACATTTTGACTTCTTAACTTCCTAAATGACTTATATTAATTAGAATAGATCTTAAAACACTGTCTAAACCTTTTGACATGCATGTTAGGTTATAGAACACATCTTAGATTTTCGAAGAGTTACATTATCCCCCCTTAGGAACATTCGTCCCCGAATAATACTAAAATTTTTGAAAGGAAGGAATAGAGTCAAGACTAGCTGCCAAAACAACAACAATACAAGGTTGGTCATAAATTTGGAGAGTTTGCTTCTACAAGGAAGCGAAGAACTTCGAGAACAAATATTGGACCGGGAAGAAAAAGGGGGAAAAAGTAAAGTCTAAGCGCATATGGCACGAAAAGGAAATCCTATTTCGATAAGACTTGATCTGAATCGTAGTTCAGATTCAAGTTGGTTTAGTGAGGGCGACCGCGAAAGTCACTTGAGTTGACGTCACTGGGACATCTACCGCTTGGATCCTGCCTTGTTAGTCATCCGTAGAGCTAAAGGAAATTTTGGAAGCCATTTAATATCATTTACAACATCAATCATATTATTTACAAAAGGCAATTCAAAATTTCAATTACCTCACATAAGCCTCAAAATCACATTATGAGGAATTTCCTTCTCACAATAACAACATGAGCTCAACATACCTTACATGAGTCAATTATGCCAAAGTTAAACTTACCAACATGCTATATATCATGTCATAAAGTCTCACTATATAAAAATGCACAACATAATTTAAAACAAGCCAAAGAGCAACATTTTCAAGTCAAAAGTATATTTCACTGTAATTACTGTAATGACACAAAAAATGCATATATTTGCAAAACTTCACCAAAAATAAAGAAACTTTGATTCTAGTCATTATTTTAATTGTTAAGAGGAATGAAAATTAAATGTCAAATAGATTAGGGTAATGAGACTTCATGTCGGCCTCGACCTCCCATGTTGCACCCTCAACTAGGTGGTTCTTCGATAACACCATTACAGAAGTAACCTTTTTCTTACTCAATTTCTTTACTTGCCTAGAAAGGATTTGAAACGGAACCTCCTCATACGAGAGGTAATCCTTCAGAACAAGACTCTCAATAGGAAGGATAGACACGGAATCAACGGTATACTTTTTAAGCATAGATATATGGAAAACCCAATGAACCTTAGACAATTCATTAAAGAGTTTGAACTCATAAACAACCTTACCAACCCTTTGCAAGAATTCATAGGGAGCCACATAACGAGGACTCAACTTCCGTTTCTTGCCAAATCTAACCACCCCTTTCATAGGTGAAATTTTCAAGTACACTTTATCACCTTCTTCAAACTCTAAATCCCTTCTCGTATCATTGGCATAAGACTTTTGCCGACTATAGGCCGTTTGCAAGTGATTTCTTATGATATGAACTTTATCCAAAGTCTTGTAAATCAAACCGGGACCCAAAAATGAAGACTCACCCACTTAAAACCATCCAATTAAAGATATAAGTGTTATACCATACAAGGATTCATAAGGGGACATACATATAGATGAATGATAGCTATTGTTGTAAGCAAACTCCACCAAAAGCAAATACTTATCGCAATTTCCCTTACAATCAATAATACAATCTCTAAGCATATACTCACGGGTTTGAATAGTACGCTCCGCTTGACCATCCGTTTGGGGATGAAAAGCGGTGCTTAACTTCACCTTGGTACCCAACCCTTCTTCGGATGACCCCCGAAACCTAGATTTGAATTGTGCACCCCTACCAGATTTGATGGATAAGGGGATACAATGGAAACACACAATCTCATCTATGAAGATCCTTTCATAATCTTCGCCGAATAAGTAGAATTGACGGGAATGAAATGAGCGGATTTAGTCAACCTATCTAGAACCACCCATATAGAGTCATATTGCTTTTGTGTCCCAGGAAAACCTACCACAAAATCCATATTGATTTCTTCCCACTACAAAGTAGGAACTCAGATTACTTGTAGTAAACCACTCATCTTTTGGTGTTCGGCTTTCACTTGTTGGCAATTTGGACAATTAGCAACAAATTCCTCTATATCCTTCTTCAAACCTTCCCACTATAATACTTCCCTAAGGTCATGTTATATTTTTGTCGAACCCAGATTAATGGAGTAACGGTAAACATGAGCTTCCTCAAGAATCCGGTTCGTCAAACCATCTATATTGGGAATACACAACCTTATTTGATACCTCAAGATACCATCTCCCCTCAAATGAGAATGACTCATTAAGCTTACCAAGATCCGCATCCTTCAACTCCATCAATGGTTGATCAAGGTGTTGTTTAGACTTCACCTCAACCACCAAAGAGGACTCGAAGTTATGATAAACAATAAAACAACCATTCGGAGAATCTTCCAACCTATAAAAATCTTTCACTAGGTCCTTCCTGGCATCCTTAACATGGGAAACACTCTCTTTCATCATACGACTTAGAGCATCCAAAACCACATTGACCTTGCCAGGGTAATAGAGAACACTCATGTTGTAATCATCCAATAATTCCAACCACCTTCTTTGTCGGAGATTCAACTTTTTTAGAGTAAATACATATTAGAGGCTTGTGTGCTCGTTATACACATAAACATGAACACCATACAAGTAATGTCTCCATATTTTCGAGGAAAATTTATTGCCGCTAATTCAAGATCATGAGTTTGATAGTTCCTCTCATGCACCTTAATTTGCCTAGAAGCATAGGCTATTACTTTCCCATGTTTCATAAACACACACCCTATACCAACTCGTGATGCCTCACAATAAACAATGAAGCCCTTTGTACCCTCTGGTAAAGTCCACACCGGAGCGAAAGTAAGCCTATATTTCTAGATTTGGAATCTTCTCTCGCATGCTTCCAATCACTCAAAATTTTTACTCTTTTGGGTAATATTAGTCAAGGAAGATTCAATGGATGCAAAACCATCTACAAACCTCCAATAATAACCTGCTAGACACAATAAATCCTAATTGTTGTTGGAGTTAATGGTCTAGGCCAATATTTTTACCTCCTCCATTTTCCTTGGATCAACCTCAACTCCCTCACTAGAGATTATATGACCAAGAATTGTCAGTGACCTCAACCAAGACTCACATTTGCTATACTTGAGAAATAATTGGTTAACCTTAAGCGCTTGCAACACCACCCTGAAATGGTTCATGTGTTCGCCCTCATTTTTTCAAATATACCAACATGTCGTTCGTGACAAATGAATCTAGGTAACTTCAAAATACACTATTCATGAGTTCTGTAAATACCTCGGGGACATTAGTGAGACCAAAGGACATTACTAGGAACTTATAATGATCATATCTAGTCCGAAATATCATTTTTTGTTTATCCTCAGCTCTCACCCTAGGTTGGTGATACCCTGATCTCAAGTAAATCTTAGAAAACTCGATTTCCCCTTGGAGTTGATCAAACGACTCTTCAATCCGAGGGAGAGGATACTTGCTCTTAGTAGTGAGTTTACTGAGTTGGTGATAATCGATAGACATTCTAAGGGAACCATTCTTCTTCTTCAAAAACAAAACTGGATCACCTAATGAAGAAATATTAGGTCTAAGAAGGCCTTTGTGTAGTAAATGTTTAAGTTGAGCCTTCTACTCTTTAAATTCGTCCTGAGCCATTCGATAAGAAGGAATTGAAATGGGATATGTAGTTATAAGTCGATAACAAAATAAATTTATATTCGGGAGGAACACCAGGAAGATTATTAGAAAAGACCTTCGTAAATTCCCTCACTACGGAGATAGACTCAATGAGAGGAATTTCAAAGTCTAAATCTTAGAATCTTACTATATGGTATAAACATTGTTTAGATATCATTTTACAAGCCTTAACACAAGAGATGATACGACCTCTAAGAATCAAATTTCCTCCCTTCCACTAAAAAATGGGCTCATTTAGAAAGTTAAACTTCACCACCCTCGTTCTACATTCTATAGTGGCAAAGCAAGCATGCAACCAATCGATACCCAAATGACATCAAAATCAAGAATATAAATTTTAACATAAGTAACTATGTTGGGTAACATTGTTGGACAATTTCTATACACCCTCTTTGAAACAACCAACTCACTCACCGGGGTAGACACCATAAAATGTTCATGCAATATATAGGGAAAAATGTCAAACTTGTTAGCTACTAGAGAAGTAAAATATGACAAGGTAGCACCAGGATTAAGTAAGGCATATACATCAATAGAAAAGACTATCAACTTACCGGTCATTACGGCAGGGAAGTCGCTTGCTCACCCCTAGGGAAGAGAGAATAAAAGTGATTCTTCTTCGAAGCATCATTAGAACCATTTACTTTCCCACTCTCCTTGTCTTGACCCTTTACATTTGGGCAATCTCAAAACTTGTGCCCACTTTTTCCACAGCCAAAACAGTTATCTGTTCCCTTAAGCCAACTTCCATAGTGCATCTTGCCACACTTTCCACAAGTTGACTTCTTGTTTGGTGAATTAGTACCTCTTCCCTTTTGAGTCTTAGGGTTAAACACCTTATAATCCCTAGTCTTAGGGAACTTGGGTGGAAATTGATTAGACACCCTCTTCTTGAACCTAGGATTTTCTTGGATATCAAGCCTACCCTTTGACGTACCACCATAAAAAGATCTTGGGATTTTGGTATATGTACTCTTTCTCTTAGACCTTGCCTCTTCCACTTTTTGATCATGAACAATGAGACAATAAATGTTCATATTGTAATGTAGCATAGCCAAATGACATTCCTCTTACAAGTCATCCGACAATCCCGTCACAAAGTGGTTTATTTCATCAGTAAGGATCAAAAACCAAAGAAGGAGTATATTTTTACAATTAACTAAATTTCAAGGAGTATTCAAGCACACTCATACCTCCTTGACGAAGGTTGATGAACTCCACCTCTTTAGGTTCCTGCTTCTCTCTAGGAAAAAATCTATCAAGAAAAGACTATTTGAACACCTCCCAAGTCACGGGTCTACGCCTCAAAGGACTATTGTCCCTCCATTAGATGTACCATAATTGAGCCACATCTTTGAGTCGGTAAGTGGCTAACTCGACCTTATCAATAGTACTTAACACCATTGCATAAAGGATCTTGTAGACTTCATCCTAGTGAAATCTCTCAAACGGGAGGCCATGGTGCCCACATGTTGGTTTACTCGGGATAAAACCTCCGGATTTGCTTGGGTCATCATGGCTTGAGATTGTGAGTGAACGCATGTGATTGGGTAGTAATGGCATGGTCAAAGTGGAGAAAACCAGCCCTTATGTCACCGTCCATAAAAGTAGGAAGAGGATTGACCAGAGCTTGGTCATCATCAATTTCTTCCTCAAGAGGAGGATTTTGATTGCCTTGGGGAGGAACTCCCGCATTGGCAATCTCTTCTTCAAGTATTTGTGCCGCGTTTCTTTGAGTATTCATTGCCTATAATCACAATAAAAGGATAAGATGCTAAAACCATGTAGAGTCAAACTCTAGAGGCACGATATTGGACTTCGAAGAAAGTGAGAGTTTCCTAAGCCTCATATAGTTTCCTATCCATAAGTGTGGCGCGCTTCACAATTATGAATACAAATTTACATAGACATGGTTGAGAGATACATCGACTTAAAGATATTTAGCCTCATGATCTGATACCAAGTTTGTCACATCCAGGGTGCACCCTCTAGACGTAACCGACATCGTCGTCCTTAGGTCAAAAATGCAAAAAAATTAAAACTTAATATTACTTCAACATTGAGCTTTACATATATTTCTACATACACTAAATAGTTATATAAATTATACAAAGATTTTATATTGGAAAATTACACAGTCTTCTAATTTTATTGGACATAGATATATAAAATGTCACATAGTTTTAAATGTATGTCTCATCTCATAATCATCTAACAAGAGTATATCAAATTGGGCCTAGCCCAAACATCAATATAATAAATCCACGTATAGGCTATATGTTTTTTAATACTCAAATAAAAGGAAAGAACATAAGAGTATTAAAACTAAAACAACTTCATAGCTTGATAGTGGCATTGCCCTCAGAAAGGGAGGACCTATCCAACTTGGATAAATAAGAATTCAAAGATTTTCTTCAATGTCGTCTCAAATCCCTTCAACGAGTGGAACCTAAAATGTTTGGGAAAAAGGAGAAGATGAGGTTAGTACACAACTTGTACTATGTATGAGACCACATGCACACATATTATCAAATACTGATAAAAAGGGACCTTTAATGAAAACATGTTAGTTGACCATTTAGAAGCCTTATACACATTGAAGAAGATCATACCAATCAATAAGACATATTCATTAAGTCTAAAGCATGTATATCACATGACCAACTATGCTAAGTCTATTCAAGTCAACATGCTTATCACATCATTGGACACATAGTCAAAGCAAATCCATCATCAAGTTATAATAGCAACAACCATAGATAAGAGTTTATTATAACATAACCAAAGCAAGAGAATTACCCATGAACCCTAATAAAGTTAACTAGTGCAATGACCAAGAAAATTCCCATAACCCTACTCAATCAAGTAAGCTCAACAAGAACCATGACTAACATCCAACTTTACATAGCAATTCATTTAAGGGTACATAGCATCATATTTTAGACATATATACCAACACATATTCATAGTGAAACTAATCATCATGTAGTATCATTAATGTGAAAGAACATCATATGCATAACAAGTGCCAGTATAAGCATATTCAAATATAAGAACATCCTCCTAAGACTTCCCTCAAGGCTAACTAGTGCAATGTTTAGGTAGAGTCCCATATCCCTACCTAAACTAAGCTAAACCCCTTAGGTTATCCTAGTTAGAGTTAATTCCTTTAGTTCGTTTTATCTTTTGGGAACAACTTTCCCTAATCGACATAGACCACATGTGCTAATGTGGAATCCGGTGTCATGAAACCCTACACCGAAGGAAGGCAGACTACTAGCCAAGGTAATACAAAAATATGAACATTGAAACTACGTGGATTCACTATCTAGTATTCCTATGTGGGAAACATAGTTCAAGAAATAGGAGATATAATTGGGACCCTCTTTATAATACATGAATTATGGTATCCAATCTCAAGAGTACATTAGTGATCCTACCTTCCCTATGTGCGAAGGGGCACTCCTCACTCTAGTTCACTCTATTCTAAGCTAGAGTCCCTTTTGAAATGTTTTTAATACCGTTATTAATCATCATAACTTAATGTAGGTCATAGGGTTGATCCCTTGTATAATGATCATCCTCATAGCTTAATAAGAATTGCATGAGTATAGATAGTCCTTTCATTACAATTCATATAAATGAGGTTGGCACATGAACATAACACTTCATAATAAGGAACATTGGTAAATCATCCTCATCCTTATAACATTTACAACTTAGCCAACACCTCACAAACCATAGTCAACACACTTCAATTCAACATCATACCAACCCTATAAATTATAATACAAGATGTACTTCAATGTAATATCATCATATTATCACAATTTACAATAACTGAAGTAAACAATAAGAATTTCAAGAATTACCAAGTCTCCTTCATAATACATCATCAAGGTTTTCCCATGAAACCTTAAATCAATCAAACTAGGGTGTAATATAATCATACATCAATAGCCAACTTGACAACCAAACCAATTGAAGCATAACACAATAATCCATCAGTAGTTCATAGCTTAAGATAAGAAACTTAGAATAAAGTCATAGTCTAGATCAATAACTCAACAACTAGCATGATAGGACTATAATTAATCCTTCTTTATTCACAAATTATACAATGACATCTAATAGTAGTAATTAAAAAATTACCAATTAAATTGAACTAACATTACTCAATTCATATCAAAATCACAACCTAAGGTTAAGGGGTAAAGGTCATCTTTGACAAACTAGACCAATCCATAAAGAAATAATAATTATAATACATGTTAATAAATTCATAATATCCAAAGGAAATCATAAACAATGTAATTCACAAGATCAAATTCTAGATTGGAAAAACCCCCACAGAAACTCAACTTTATAAATCAATTTGATGGAACTTTTTGAGGAAAGAGGTAAAGGTCAAAGGAATCCCATATCATACTAATTGATGAATATTGATTGAGAAATTCGACCCTTTGGAGACGTTGAACCCACCACTAGCTGATCTTCATTGGAGTTGTTCAAGTAGAGAGAGAAAGAAGAGGGAAAGAAGAGACTTTAGGTTTGGGTATTATGAGAGCTTAGGTTAGTTTAATAACCTTAAGGGCTTTATATATGTGGTTAACTAACTTAATTAGACCTCCCCTATCCCCTAATTAAACTCCTAACTAAGAAAACAAATTACATGAATTAATTCAAAACGTGCAGCAAAACAGACCCCTCATAGACGAAACCATGATCGCCGGATAGTGTGTCCATCGATGGTCACTGTGCACTTTCGTGCTGCACAGCCCTCGATAAATTCAAAGACTATGCAAAAGAGGATTCCCATGGATTTGGCTAAGTGCCCATCGACAGAAGAAATCCATGCCCCATTGATTGTACAACGAATCATTGGTTGTATTCGTTGGTGCACACTGCCTTGACCAGCCTTGGACCCCAAAATGCAAGGCTACTACTGAAGGGCCCTTGGTTGGTCCTTAGGGAGTCGTGCCTGGAATTTTTTGACCAGGAATAAACTCTAATACATGATAGAAACTATTCCACCAATTTTCATCATTTTATGACTCCTAAAATCTAGTCAAATAGGCTAAGGCACGCTAGTACCTCATTGAACTAGTGTTTGGACGTCATGGACATTCTTGGATGTTTTTAACTTCTGAACTTCCGAAATGAATTGTATTCATTAATTTAAAACTTAAAACAATATTTAAACGTTTTTACACTTATCTTCGGCTCTAGAATACGTCTTACATTTTTGAAGTGTTGCAACTCCATAGAAGTAACCGTTGTCGTCGTCCTTGGAGAGGACTACGACTAGACTCTATACATTCGTCATTACATTCATAAGTAAAAAAGTGGGGAAAATTAAAACTTTTCACCTACATATACTTCAAGCGATTTGCTTAGACCTATCGCTTACACATAATATTTACAGAGGGTGTTTACTTAGACTCCTCGCAATAAGAAGTTAGATTAGTCTTCTACGTTTATGTCACACATATATAACATACAATATATAGTATTAATAGGTATGTATCATATTAAGCCTTCTAAACGGAATAGAACAATATGGGCATAGACCTTAAACAAATGTATAAATACCTCTTAGGGCTTACAATAATATCTTGAAACAACAAGAGTGAAATGATTGTCTTTAGTCTATAACAATGTAGCATAGGTAGAGTGAGAGAAAGACATCATCCTAAAAACTTGATGGAGAGTGAGAGAAAGAAATCATCATCAAAACTTTAGGGACATGCCCATACTTAGAGAAATGATCTAAGCTTTCCTTGCAAAATGGTCCCAAAAACATATGCACACACAACATAGAAATCATTCTAAAGAAAGGACATTTGATAAAACCATGCCAAGTTACTTTGAAAATCCTTATAAACAACCAAAGAGAACATATACAAAAATAATAATATATTCCTTATGATACAAGCATACTCAACACAAGACCAATATACTCAAGTATAGGCAACTCAACATGTGTAATAGCATAATTGATTACATAACTAACCCAACTCTAACGTCAAGATATAATAACCAAGCATGTAGAAGAGTTCATAAGATTACCACACATATAAGACCTTATTCATCACAACATCAAGTCCACAACTTCAATGACTAAGTAAAACCTCATAATCTTACCAAACCAAGTAAACCCCAAAGAAAGACCATAAGCAATGTCTAGACTCACATAACATAACATTAAGAGGAATCATCATCATATCTAGAAATATATACAAAAAGAATGTTCATAAATGAAACTAACATAGAATAGGGTAATTAACATGTAAAGTTAACATATTCATGTTATTTTATTTTGTAAGACATAAGAAAAACCTCTAAATTCTTACCTCAAGGCTAACTAGTGCAATGTATAGGTAGAGTCTCATACCCCTGCCTATAGTAAGTTAAACCTCTTAGGTCACCCTAGTTAGTGTTTACATTATTATATCATTTTACTTTTGAAAAAACTTGCCTTAACTGACATAGACCACATGAGATAAATGTTGAATCTGATATCATGAAACTCTACCCTGAAAGAAGGTGGAGTACTTTCCACGGTAGTACCAAAACATGAACATAGCATTCTAGGTGGATCCACTAGATAGTATTTCTATGGGGGAAACATAGTTCAAGAACTACGAGATATACTTGGGACCCTTTTGATACAAAATTGCACTATGTCAACATCTCATGAGAGCCATTGTGAGCCTACCTTCCCACATCGGGAAGGGACACATCCCACATCTAGTTCACTCGGTGCTAAGTTAGAGTCCCTTTTAAAAATATTTTTAAGCCTTTATTAATTATCATAACTTAGTATATGTCGTATGAGACTAACACCTTGTATATTAAATCATTAGCTCATTAGAAATTTGATAAGAATGTCTTTTAACACAACCCTTATATGTTATATCAACACATTATCATCATCATGTCATAAAAAGGCACATAGCCAATTCATAACCAACCTTATATCATTTCATCTTAAACATAATATAACACTTTCACATAATAAAGACATTTCAACAAAATAATCATACCAACACCTAATCAATATAAACAAAAGGCATGCTTCAATTGAACTTCATAACCATGTAAAAGACATCACAATTGAAGTAAAGGTTGAAGATCACAAAGTCATACCAATTCTCCTTCAACAAGCCATCAAATTTTGTCTCACCCTCAACCAATCCCATTACATCATCATTAGGTGTAACAACATCATTCAATAGTAATTAACACAATAACTAACTCAATTGTATCAATACTAATCAATTCAACAGATGTCATAACCTAGGGTTAGGGAATTTGGGTCAATTCATGATTTATTCAACAAACTAAGTTAATTCATCAAGAACCAATTTAACTGAACAATAATAAAAACATAATCTAATAATATTTATAAAAAGAAACCATAAACAATAAAATTCAGAAGATCAAATTCTTATTAGGAAGAAACCAATATGAAATCATCTATTTGAAAACCAATTTTGGAAGAACCCTTTATGGAAAGGAATCCAAAAAATAAAGAGTTTACATACCTTGTTAATTGTTGAAGATTAATGCAGAAAATAACCCTTGTTGCTGCCTAATTACCTTGACCTAGACCTTAAATGGAGTTTTTCTCTGGGACAGAGAAAGTAGAGAGACGGAAGAGCAATTTGGGTTTGGGAATTTGAGAGGTGTTAAGTGAGGTTTTAGGCTTAGGGTTGGTTATATACTCAATTAACTAACCTAATTACCACCCCCTAGTAACTAATTAAACCACTAAATAACTAATTTAATTATATGAACTAACTTAACCAAAACAAAAAAGTTGAAGGCTGACCTACGAGACCCTGACCTATGGTTCGTAGGTCAGTTGACGTCCATGACCCCCATCGTATTGCACAACCATGGTTTAGTCCGAGAGATATCATTTTTCCATTATGGAAAATTAGAAAACTGACCATCGACGGAGGCAATCAACACCCCATCGATTGGACCAGGCCTCGTCATGTGCCATTGTTGGTAGACATTATCTGTGATAGCTTTTTGGTCAAAATGAAAAGGGTCCTTCTCAAGGATCCTAGGGTGGTCCTTGGGGAGTTGTACCCAAACGTTTTGACCCTAAATGTATTGTAATATAATTAAGACACCGTTTCCCCAAATTTTTTTCAAATTTCAACTCTTAAAACCTCGTGACATAGGCTAAGGCACAGTAACATCTTTTTGACTAGTCTCTGGGTGTCATGGACGTCTTTGATGTTTTGACTCTAAAACCTCCCAAATTAATTTTATAAATTATTATTGACCTTAAAAGAGTATTATAAATGTTATGCACTCATGTGAGGATCTAGACTAGGCCTTGAATTTTCGGAGTGTTACACAATACTACTCCCAAAATCTACTGGCTCTTATGTTTTTAAAACATATTTTTCTGTGATTTGAGGTTAGTGATTATAAACATAGCTCAAAGGATATATTGTCAATCTTAGTTTCCCTAATTACTTCCTTTTATAATGTTATTACTCTTATATGACAACTAGCCTTAAGGCTTTTTAGAATTTGAGCTTCCTTTCTTATTTAAATGTGAATATATTTTAAATCTCTTTAGGAATACTTAGTCCCCATATACTTTTGATGGGATGAATTTAAACTTTAGTATTTAGTTTTTACTCATTATCTTGAAAATTTACTTAGATTTTTAAACTTGAGTTATAAACAAAGTTAAAAAGTTATTAAAAACCCTGGAGAACTGTTAAGAACTTTGTTTTGACTTGCTTCTTAAATTCTAGACATGACTCTTAATTTTATTTTTACTTTTATCTTAACTTCCGTTTAATCGGATTATGAATTCAAGTTTCATGATATGTTTATGGATGATTTCATGATGTTTAGATGTACCATAGGTTATTGGAATCAACTAAGGAATATGGGTACATCACTCCATTTGTTTCTTCTTTTATCTATTTTGAAAGCCCTTAAAGTAATTATAAATTTTCCTTACTGAATTAAGACTTGCTTTTACCCCAATAAACCCCTACAACGAAGTAAGAAATTAATTAGTGTGTATTTCTGTACATATCTCAATAAGTATCTAATTTCTAAAAATTGAAAATTTTGTAACGTAAGCTCATGTAAATTTATGTTGGGAGATGGTGATGTTGTTAAGAACTATGATCGTTTGAGTATCATGAGATTGTGTTGGTTAGTTTAGGCTCACCTCTAATTGTAGAGTGTATTGATTTAGAATGTTATCATGGTTACGTGAGAAAAGAATAGTTCGGATGATTGCGTCATGCCTTTGATAACATATTGCATACGTGTGTACGATCAAATTTGGTGGTTGTTGGGATTCGTTTTGTTGATTAGTTATGTTTAAATATAACATTATTTATCACTCGAGTGTTTAGATGACTTCATTGATGCATTATAAAAGAGGATATGTAGGTATTTGATTGCTTGGTTTGAGGTTGGAGATGTGAAACCCTTGGGTCATAATGTGATTCAGTAATTAGGTCATGCAAGACAAATATCCCAAATAATTCGATGATTGAGATACTACTCCACCATCCCATAATCTAGGTTTCTCCTAATTGATCACTCGAGTTAGAGTAATAGATAAAATTGTATCTATTGTATCAAACTGATTCCGTCGTTAGGGAAAAGTCAACATAGATAGATCTGGGGTCAGAAAACTTTTTGGTAGTAACTTTGAATTCCTAGATTTGGATGAAATAAGAGTCATAAAGGTATAGTGAGATATAGTAATGAATGAGATGTCTAATTGTTAATTTTATAACATGAGAGGATACCTAAGACGATAAGGAATGAACCCATAGAACTTTACGGAATCGAATTTTGACGAGTAAAACTTTCGGAAATGATCTTTTAGTGAATGGGTATATTCTTCCTCTATCGAGGCCGCTATAGTGGGATTGTGGCTGTTGGTGCGGCGCCGCTGCAACAAAATCAGCCAACTTGAGCGGGCCAGACGCGACTTAAAGTATCTAATAAAAACTAAAATGGCCCTATTTGGTATTTTTAAACTTTTCGGACTAAGAAGGTGACCCTAGACGAGTTCTTAAAACTTTTCACCATTTTTGTAGTTAATGGTAATGCTTTAACTCCCCGAATTCGTTTTTCAATTTGCAGAACAAATTTTCTTGGGTTATTATCAATAGGGAAGAGGTTTGATCTAAGAATTATTTTGGAAAGAGCCTAATTTGGGTATATGGATCTTGGGTTTGGTCTAGGGTTATTGGGTTGGTTATAATCCGAATAATTAGACCTTTGATGGTTGATACTTGCGTATATTAATCATACTATAACTAGAACAAGTGTAAAAAATCGAGAAAGGAAATATTCAAGTGCCTTAGGGAATTCAAGCTTGGATTTGAGATAAGTGATGATTGTGATTTTATGTTGGTATGATATATGTTTGTAATTGCTTCATTATAATGCGTGTATGTACACGAATGTTGCATTATTGATCACCATAATCGTAAATAAGGATAATTGAATAATTGTATGACATTAATCATTTCTTGTTGTATGATATTAATGATATACTTGTGTTTGTGATTGTGGTGTGTTATTGAGATCTGATTACCACGTTCCAACAAGCTAACAAGAATCGGTTGACACGTTCCGACATAAAAATTAGATTGGCTTTCCACGTTCTCACAAGCTAACAAGGATCAATTATCACGTTCCAACATAAAAATTGAATCGGATTGCGACATTTGGCATGTTAATAGTTTGCCCTTAGGTTACATGAGAGGACTAACTACTTGTTATACATTGAATTACTGTTTAGAATTCTGAAATGGTTCATTGATGTGAATGATGATGATATTGTACATGTTTGGTATATGTTTCTACTATAATGTTATGGTTACTTATATATGTTTGACTTAGCCGGATAGCCGCGTAATCCTAGTAATACACTGTGGCTGTGTACTGGTTATGCACATGCTCTTATTTTTTGTAGGTACAGGGCATCTTTCGTTGGCTATTGATAGACCTTGTTTAGAACATCACTGATTGTTCGAATTCAAGGGTGGGCTAGTTCTTGTGGGGTGCCTTGAGTTCTCTTTTGTTTAAGTCCACTCGTTTCGGACTCAGACTATTCGTTAAGGTGTTGCTTAATTTTGGGTGTTGTATCCCTTGTTCTTAGACTTGTGTTGTTATAGTTTTTGTACATTGACTTTCAGGTTCTAGGTATTTAATTCCGCATTTGTTTAGTTAATTAACTTGTTTTCATAACTTAATTTCCTTAGTTTTGCTTTATTTGCTTAGGTGGGGTGTAGTACTTGTTTTCCCACCGGATGGTTAGTGTGGTGCCAATCACGACGATTTGGGTCGTGACAATGTTAGTGGGAATGATATCAAAGTACAGTTCTCCATAAAGTGGCAAATATTCATCATTATCAATTTTCTAGCAAACAATGATTTTCATCTTGATTGATTTACCTTTATGTTTGAAACATATTAATCAAATCAAAGAGGAATATAAGTTTTTGAATCAGCACCAAGTGTCAAAAATTGAAACAAAGAAAAACACAAAAAGAAGAAATTTGTGCAGAATGATTGAAATGTACGTTCATGTCGATTGATTAAATAATTGGAGTCCTTGTTATGGTTTGATTCTGTGTACAAAGAGTACACAAAAATCCTAGAACTTTAAGAGTGTCTTGTTTCAGTTTTGGGTGTTGGGGATAGGGTTCCTAGTGATATGAACATACAACTCAAGTACTTTTTTTTGGTTAAACACCTACTCCTGTTTACTTCTTAATATAATAATATAGGTGGTCAAGTTTCTACTATCACGGGATTATTCTATCCTAAAGAATTATTGACTCAAATTATATAACGATATGCTAAAGCTAGTAAAAGTAACTATTTCTTTGTCTTCTTGTAACGTTTTCACATAAATAGTGTGGGTTTATTTGTTTGTTTTCTTTAGGAGTTTTAACACAAATAACATAAGATATTTGCCTGCTTACAGAATTTTTAACACAAAAAATGGTTTCGACTTGCGTTTTGCTTTTTTAACACAAATAGCATGGGTCTCTTGAGTTTCAGAGCAGATAATGTTGAGTCTCTTTTGCTGTTTTCGATGTTTGAACACAAATAAAGTGTGGTCAGCGTCCTCTTCTGAAGTTCTGACCTCAAATAACGTAATTCGTTGCTTGATTTTGAAGATTTTAAAACAAATAAAGTGGATTCTTTTTTCTATTTTTCGCAGAGGCACTAGAGTAAACATAGTCACTCAAATTTAGATGCACATCTTTCTTAAAACTTTAATATTCTCGTGTTTAGTTGCTATTAAAAGGAAAATTAATATTTGCAAGTCCTTAAAAAGTAGAACTTGCAAAGTTAATTGTATTAAATATCTTGACGTTTCAGTATTTAAAATAGTTTAAGTTTCTTTGCACGTACATTGCATATGTAAAGCTAATAATATAATATATATTTATGTAAAAAATATTAAAATAATTAAATAAAGTACTATAAAGCAAATATATTTACATCCATATAGAAATAAAGTATAGGTTTTAGTGAATGCTTAATGTGAATTGCCGAATGATTACTTATTTGTTGAGGTCAAAATGAATGAATTTCATCCGAACCTATTAGGATCAATATGTTACACTAACATCCTTAATAAAATAAAGTTCTTATTTTAGTTATTCAGTTTAGAGAGTATGCCCAAAAATTCATGGACTCCTAAATGCATAGATTGGGTTTTGGGGGTATGAGTAGGGTTTTAGTGTTTTAAAAAATATGACACAAAGTATTTTTTAATAAAAAATAATTCCTGTTTACTTATTTATATAATATAAAAATCATGACTAATAGAGGTGGCTACATTACTATTCTCACGAAATCGTTTTGGTTCATTAAATTATAAAATTTCATTACATGACAGCTTTTTTGTTTTAAAATTCTTCACAAAGATCTAGGCTCTACGTATCTGCTTATGGAGTTTTTAGTATACATAACATAAAGTTTTCTTTAAAAAAAGTTTTTAACATAAGTCATCTGCCTTTTAAATTATTTTCGGAGTGAAAACAAAAACAACATAGATTCTATATGTCCGCTTTGATGTTTTGAACACTTATAAGTTTGGCTCTCTTTTTGTTCTTTCGAATTTTAATACAAATAAGTAATGTGGGTTCTTTGTTTTTTATGAATTTTAACACACATAACACGGTTTTTTATGTGCTTACTTTCGTACTTTCTAACACAAATAATGTGGGTTTTCTTTATCTGCTTTTGGAGTCTCTAATATTGAAAATGTGGGGTCTCTTTATGTACTTTTTGTGTTTTTAATAAAAAAATACGGGATCTATTAAATTCGAGAAAAAAAGTTTATCTTTGTTTAGCTTCCGGTTAGAAGTTTTAATTTTCTACTATTTGGTTCCTTTAAAATAGAAATATTAAAATTTGCGAAATTGATTGTATGGAATATCACAACATTTAGGCATTTAATATAATATTAATTTTCTGTAGGTGGGTTGAGCGGGTATGACTAATAATATAATGCACGATATTATAAAATAAAATAGTTCTGAGAAGATTATTTTAAATGTATGAAGAAACATAGTATAAGTTTTAGTGTATCATTATTGCGGATATTGTCATATTCTTACTTGATGTTAAGATCAAAATAATTGAATTTTATCCAAACCTACAAGGATGAATGTGTTACGCTTACACCCTTTGTAAAATGAACTTATTCTTGTAAGATGATTCATTTTACTAAATTTACACCCAAAAAAATTGAACTGTCAAAAGTGAATTGCATGAGGTTTTTGGAATTGGGCGGGGGGAGGGGGGAGGGGTTCTGATTTTTTTAAATAAATAACTCAATTTTTTAATTTTAAAACTACTTCAACTTACATCTTTGTCTAATATTATCCATCGTTCCAAATAGAAATCACCACATCAATATTAGCACGAGATTGGTTGGTCAGCTTACGAAATTACAAAATCAAATAAATGATTACTTTGTAAGCCAAGCAAAAGTAATTATCTATCCGATTACAGATAACTGCACTATTGATGAATTGCAGTACATTTTATATCTCATTCTTCCTATTAAGAGTATTCATGCTTTTAATATAATTAATTTATGTGAACATGATTTGCATGTTAAGATCGAGTAAATTAGCAATTAAGCTACTAATTTAGAGTACAATTTTGAAATTTACATAATTTCATATTTCAACTTTGAATTTAGTGTTTTGATTGCACTCATATCATAATGGATGAAAACATTATCAGTGGAGTTTCAGAGAGATTGAATCTAATATTAGTCATGAGAAAGCAATCAATAAAATGAGGCATACATAATACATTAAATTACTGGTATTGTTATAATTGTTTGAAATTGAAACTACTAAAATTGATAGAATTGTTTTTACAAAAATAATTAAAACTACTGAAATTGATAAGTTTTTAACAAAGTATTATTGGGTTGTCATTGTTTGAACCCTCCACATCATAAGGAATCATTTCAACTGGAAAATCACCTCTAAAAATCTGAACTTCGAATTCAATTTTGCTTGGGTGGCACTCTAACAGTAAATTTATAAGTTCATCTACAAATTTACTCCATCTAGTGTGTGTGTGTGTGTGTGTATATATATATATATATATATACGCGCACATACACACATCAAGTTTAAAACATATTGCATCTAATTTTGAAGCTCTACACTGTAAATAGTATATCTTTTCGTGTTTTTTCACTATGTATTGGGTGCAGCAGAAATGAGACCTCTATAACTTGGATCTTTTTTTATTTAACAAAAGTTAAAATTTTTAAATCTTTTATGCTAAAAAATAAATACTTATTATGTATAAAATTGAGTATCTCATGTAACAAAGAGGAATAACTTTTTTTTGTGAAGGGATAGAAATGATAGGGAAAAAACAAATTCTAGCGATATATTGTTCTGTGAGTAAAAACACAATAGAGAAGAAGAGAGTACTGATAGAAAAGAATTTTTTTTTGACTGAAAAAAAACTGCGATGCAGTCATTCTAATAAGCAAAAACATAGTAAACGTTAAGCTATAATATAGTTACTATCCAACAAGATTTTCTCCTAAAACCTAGGTAATAACCCATGTTTAAACTACTTCCTAAAGACTAGGACAAACAAAACAGATAAGAATTTATTTTCTAACAGAACTCTAATTTACCAAACTGAAGTATTAAAACTAAACACCCACCCTTACACTGAAAGCTCTCAAGCTTCAGTTTAACTTCAGCTTCTTGAACTCTTCCATTGTGCTGATGCCCATCAACCTCCTCAGCTTTTGGAAAGGAAGAGACCTGAGAGCTTTAGTAAAAATTTCCTCCAACTGATCTTCACTTCGGCAGTACTAAGCCTCTACTGTTCCTTCGTTATTGAGATCTCGCAGGAAATAATACTTCACATCAATGTGCTTGCTTCTTCCATGAAGAACATGATTTTTTGATAGCTTAATGGCGGAGTTGTTGTCGCAGAAAAATTATAGTGCTCCTTTTTGTTTTAATTGTAGGTCTTCAAGAATTTTCTTCAACAAAATAGCTTGACAAGCACAGGTTGTAGCAGCAACAAATTCCGCTTCAGTAGTCAATAAATTGAAAATTTTTTGCTTCCTAAAGACCATGAAACAGCCCCCGTGCCTAGTACAAAAACATAACCTGAAGTGCTCTTTGTGTCGTCTTGATCACCTGCATAATCGTTGTCAGCAAAACCAATCAAATCAGATTTTATCACCCTTCTTGTAGAACAAACCGAAACCCCTAGTTCCTTGTAAGTAGCGAAGGATTCTCTTGGCAGCTAGCAGGTGAATTTCCGCCGGGATCTCCATATACCTGCTTATAAGACCTACACCATACATGATGTCGGGCCTTGTGGTAGTAAGATACATCAAACTACCTACAATTTGCCTGTAGAGTGTGTTGTCTACCTTGGCTCCTCTTCCAACTCTGTTTAGCTTCAGGCCAAACTCAACTGTAGTATCGGCGGAATTGCAATTCTTCATCTTTAATCGGTTTAAAATTTCCCACACATATTTCTTTTGGAAAACAAATAGACCATCATCAGATTGCACTACTTCTAAACCAAGAAAATAATGTATCTTACCAAGATGAGACATTTCGAATTCATCCATCATAGATTTCTTTAAATCAGTATCATTCCCGGTAAATATGAGATCATCAACATATAAACACACAATGAGCATTTTCCCAGATTCCCCAATTTTAACAAAAAGAGAGTGCTCATATGGACATTTCAGGAAACCAACTTTTAGAAAGTAAGCCTCAATGCGACTATACCAAGCTCGTGGAGATTGTTTTAGTCCATAGAGAGACTTTTTCAACTTGTATACTTTATGCTCATCTCCAATTTTAATATAACCAGAGGGTTGTTCAATAAATACTTCTTCCTCCAAGTATCCATGTAGGAAAGCTGATTTGACATCCAATGGAAAGATAGGACACGAACTTTCTGCCGCCAAGGCAATTACAATTCTAATGGTGTCATGCCTTGCGAGTGGAGCAAACACTTCAGTGTAGTCCACACCATGCTACTGCTTGTATGCGTTAGCCACAAATTGCGCCTTATACTTGTCATCCACCATCTTCTTTCAGTTTTGTCTTATAGACCCACTTGACACCAATGGTTTTCTGCTCCTTCGAAAGATCTGATAACTCGGACGTTGCATTTCTTTCAATAGAATCAATCTCATCATCCATAGCTTTCCTCGATTTCTCCTCTTTGACAGCATTCTCAAAAGTTGTAGGATCGCAATTTGCAAATAATGCAAAATGGGAAACATCTTCATTAACATCAATTCATGTTACCTTATAATTTGTCATCCGCGCGGGCCTTCTGCGAGCACGACGAAGAGGCTATTCAGCTGCATCAGTTTCTTCTAAATTTGCTGGTACAGTTTCAGCAAGTGGTGAAATTTCAACAACAGCTTGTAGAATTCCAGCAGCTGTAGAAGCTGAATCCTCTGCACTTTTAGGCATCACAGCTCCTTCTTCGTCTCCAGTATCAAACACAATTGGAGTAGACTTATCCATACTCCATTCCCAAGTGTTTTCTTCATCAAAAATGACATATTTGCTGGTTACCACTTTCTTTGTCAAAGGATTAAACATCTTGTATGCCTTGGATGTGTCACTAACACAAAGAAAAACACATCTGTCACCTCTATCGTCAAGCTTCTTTATTTTTGCTTCTTGGACATGTGCATAAGCAATGTACCCAAAAAATTTAAAGTAGTCTACTGCCGGTTTCCTTCCGCTCCAATCTTCCTCAGGTGTAACATCTTGAAGAGAAAAAGTGGGACATCTATTCAAGATGTGAAGCTACAATTCACTGCTTGTGGCCGAAATTCCTTTGGAACTCTTCCCCGAGCCAGCAAGCTACGAACCATATTGAAATGGTTCTATTCTTCCTCTCCGCCGCACCATTTTTTTGTGATGTATATGCTGTTGTGAGCTCTTTCCGAATGCCACTAGTCTCACAAAAATCAACAAATACCAATATTCTCCTCCGCGATCTGTTCAAAGGTTCATAACAATCCTTCCAGTCTCATTATCCACACGAGCTTTGAAGATTTTAAATACATTAAAGTCTTACGACTTTTCTTGCGGAATATACACTCAAGTCTTCCTGGAATAATAATCAATAAAAGTAATAAAATACTTTTTACCTCCATTCGAGATTGGTGTTATTGGCCCGCAAATATCTGAGTGTACCAACCCCAATACCTCTTTGTCTCTCTACGACTTACTTTTCAGAAACTGCGAATGATGTTGTTTGCCAACAACACATTCTTCACACACTTGGGAGAGAACAACAATTTTAGGAAGCCGCATCACCATACTCTTCCTTTGAAGGATCTTCAAGTCACCAAAGTTCAAGTGAACATATCGAAAATGCCATAACCATGATGGGTTTTTCACTACTGCCATAGAGCAAGAATGAACATTTTCAATCTTCAAAAGAAACAATCTATTTTGACTCATTCGCACAATAGCAATAATTCCTTTGGCGGAATCAGAAATTTCACATGCATCATTGCTTAAGGTGATGACATATCATTTTTTTAACAGTTGACCGACACTCAACAAATTGCTTCTCAAAGCTGGAACATAAACACAATAGATATGATCTCCATACACCCATTTTTGGTTGTAAAATTTATATTACCCTTTCCTATCACATTAAAAGTAGATAAATCACCAAAACTAATTGTCGATCGGAAGCTTTCATTTAAATAAGTAAAAGAAGACTTACTTCCAGTCATGTGGTTACTACAACCAGTATCCACATACCAAAGAGCATGTTGGTCAGACTCTTTTTCAACATCAATTGTCATTAACAAATTTTCTCCTTCTTTGTTCTCAACGAAATTTGAATTCTCTTGTTTCTCATTAGGCAGCCTAGTATAATATTCAGAACGATAATGACCAAATTTAGGACAACGATAACTTTTTACCTTGGATTTATCGAAATCCCTTCCTCTGCCTTTGTCGTAGTCATTAGCTCTAAAACTTTCACAGCATTCTTTGTTGCCTCTATCTCTATTTCCATGATCTGCTCTTCCTCTTCCTCTTTTTCTACCTCTACCCCTTCCTCTAGAATTGGAAGAAATAAAATTAGAATCCTTCAAGGCCTGCTCCTCAAAAAATGAATTTTGGTTCATCTTTTGTTCATGTACCAATAAGGAGATTTGCAATTCATCAAGCGATAACTCATCTATATCTTTTGACTCCTCAATGGAGCAAATGACATAATCATACTTCGGCGTCAAAGAGCGCAATATATTTTCATCAATTGTGAGATAGTTCATCTTCTCTCCATGGAATCGCATTTTGTTGCTAGTCTACATCGTTTTAGCGCAGTAACTCATTACAAACTCTCCTTCCTTCATATGCAAAGTCTTAAAATCCCTTCTTAAGGCTTAAACTTGTGTGCGCTTCACTCTAGCAGTGCCTTGATATTTCTTTCTCATGGAGTCCCATATATCCTTGAAATTTTCTTTACAAAGAATAGTTTCCAAGGTAGGACTCCGAATAGCCTGAAAGATGTAAGTTTTTGCCTTCAAATCTTTCAACTTTCATGCTTCGAACTCCATCTTTTGAGTATTCGTGAATGCCTCGGCTTTCGTCGGAGCGCCAATGCCATCCTTGACAATTTACCAATACTCTTTTGACCGTAAAAAATTTTCCATCAGCATATTCCAATAGTCATCATGACCATCAAAACGAGGAATGGATGCTTGCACGAAGTTTCTCTCAGAAGATACCAGTGATAGGAAAGAAAAATATTCCAGAGATATATTGTTCTGTGAGTAAAACACAATAGAGAAGAAGAGAGGACTGATAGAAAAGAATTTTTTTATGGACTGAAAAAAACTGTGATGCAGTCATTCTAATAAGCAAAAACATAGTAAACGTTAAGCTAAAATATAGTAACTATCCAACAAGACTAAAACCTAGGTTACAACCCACGTTTAAACTACTTCCTAAACACTATGACAAACAAAACAGATAAGAATTCATTTTCTAACAGAACTCTAATTTTCTAAACTGAATTATTAAAACAAACATGTCTCTATTCATTATCCATATTCCCAAAAAATTTGATCCACCTCAAAAAGTCCCACATTGATGTAATAAGTTTCCAAACACAACATACTCATTACGAGATCTCTGATTAAGGATGATTGTCAATCTTACAAAGAATCATCTTCAAGTAAGTATATATGAAAATGGGATGCTTTCTATAGAACTATTAGGGGGGAATGAGAATTGTCAAACCGTAGGTGGATTTCACAGCCCTCTTAGTGGGATTGATATCAATGTACATTTATCCATAAATTGGCCAGTATTCATCACTATCAATTTTCGATCTAACACTGATTTCCATCTTGATTAATTTACCTTTCTGTTTTAAACACAATAAGAAATCATAGAGGAATACAAGTTTTTAAATCAGCACGAAGAGTCAAAAATAAGAACAAAAAAAATAGAAAGTAGGAAATTTGTTAAAAATTATTGAAATGTACATTCATGTAATTGATTAGATTATTGGAGTTCTGCTTATGGTTTGATTCCGTGTACAAAGAGTACAAAAAATTCCTAGAACTTCAAGAGTGGCTAGTTTGAGTTTTGGGAGTAGGGGAAGGGTTCCTAGCGTTTTCGAAAAACAACTCAAGTATTGGTTTTTATTATTAAAAACTTATTCTTATTTACTTCTTTACATAATAATATAGGTGGCCGCATTTCTACAGGCATGGGATTATCCTAGCCTATAGAACTATAGACTAAAATTATATAACGACATACTAAAACTACTAAAAGTAATTATTTGTTTGTCTTCTTTTAAAGTTTTAACATAAATACCCTAGTGTTCTGTTTGTTTGCTTTAGGAGTTTTCACACAAGAAAGGTGAGATATTTGTCACTTTACATATTTTTTAATACAAATAAAATGGTTTTTATCTGCCTTTTGAGTTGTTAACAAAAATAGAGTGGGTCTCTTAAGTTTCAAACTGTGATAATATGGGGTCTCTTTGGTTTCTTTCGATGTTTTAACACAAATAACATGGGATCCACGTCCTCTTCTCATGTTTTTAACTAAATAACTTAACTCTTTTCTTGATTTAGATTATTTAACCCAATTAATGTGCTTTCTCTTTGTCTATTTTTTACACATGCACTAGAGTAAACATAGTCACTCAAATTCAGATGCTGATATTTCTCAAAGTTTGAATTTTTTGAATTTTCTTGTGTTTAGTTTCTATAAAAAGGAAACTTTAGATTTGCAACTTCTAAAAAGTAGAACTTTCAAAGTTAATTATATAGAATATCTTGTCGTTTAAGTATTTCAAATAGTTTATGTTTCTTTGAATGAGCATTACACAAGTATAGTTGATTATCAATACACATTTTTATAAATAATATCAATATTATCAAGTAAAGTACCATTAAGCAAATATATTTACATTCATAAAGAAATAGAATATATGTTTTAGTGAATGTTCAATGGGAATTGCCGAATGATTACTTATTTGCTGAGATCAAAATGATTGAATTTCATCTCATACTACGAGGATGAATATGTTACATTAACATCCTTAATAATTCTTATTCAAGTTTGTTTCAGTTTGCAGAGAGTACCATAAAATTGATGGACTCCTAATCGTGGATAGTTTGGGGTTTTGGGGGTATGAGTAGGTTTTAGTGTTTTGAAAAAATAACACAAATTTTTTTTGCTAAAAATTACTCCTATTTACTTATTTATAAAATATAATAAATCAAAACAAATGGAGGCGGAAACCTCACTAATATCATGAAATTATTTTTGGCTCATAGAATTACGAAATCAGATTACATGACAACTTTTTAATCCAAGTAAAAGTAATTATCTATTCGCACTGTTGATAAATTGATCTTGTAACGACCCCAACCTTTGTTATTTGAGAAGAGAAGAATCCAAAAAAAAATTTGAACTCTGTCCCACTACAATAGGATAGTTGTCGTTGGCGTGGCAGCTGAATTGGCAAATTATCCCACTGTAGGGGGATTAGTGAGGAAGAATCCGAGTTCATGAGAAATCCTTATTTTTTCATGTTTTGGAAAATACCCTAGTAGGTCTTAAATTACTCGAGAAACCCCAGAAAAGTTATTTCAAGTTGAGAAAAGAAGGAGAGGGAGCTTTCTAGCATGGGGATGGAGGAATCTTGTGAAATCTTGGCCTAACTCACCATAGTGAATCTGAAAAAGCTAGAAAATAATCAAAACTCCTTATAAAATACTTGCCACCAACGTAGGTTAGGTTTTTTAATTTGAGCAACTACAATTGAATGTTCACCATATAGTATATGAATTTAACAGTATGAGGTATGTTTAGACCTTTGTATACCGAGTAAATTCCTTGGAATGTTGCTATAATTCAATGTTTATGGAACATGTTGTGTTTAGACGGTAATCTGTCGAGGTTCTTATTTTGTGTTCTTTAATGGGTTCATTGTTAGGCTATTCTATAATGGTGACAAGGAGTTCTAGTTAGAGTAAAGAAAACTAGTAATGAAACTATGTGATGCAGAACTAAAATTTGGACTTGTGTAATTCCGTAAAGAAGAATCAAGGGAACCCATATGTAATTAAGAATGTGACTAGGTGATGACTGTGATTCTGTGATGTTGTAATATGCACGTGTGTTGGTTCGTCTTGATACTTGTATATGCTTGTATATTGCAACAATGGTCTTATATGTTGAAAGGATATATGTGAACATTGATATGATGAAATCATGACTTTAATGTGTTATTGTGATGTGTGATTTGGATCAACTTCCATATTTTGGCACTCTAACTAGAATTGGTGTCCATGTTCTAGCATAAAACTTGGATCGGATTACCACGTTTCGGCATGCTAACAGTTTGACTTTGGGTCCCGTGAGAGGGACAACTACTTGTGATAAAATGTGTACAATGAAATATGATATTCTCAATTTCGTGAGGTCTTTATATTTAACAATGCGTTGGTGGTTTACGCTATGATCTATTGGAATCTTAAGTGTGGTAGTCTTACTCATAGTATACAATGTGGTTAGTATGTTTAATCTAGATCTATTGGAACCTTAAGTGTTGTAGCGATACTTGTAGTATACAAGGTGGTTAGTGTATTTAGGTTGTGAGATCGTAAGAAAGATATAGGTGGTAATTTGAAGGTGTTCTAAGTAAAAACTAACTGGGGAGAAGCGAGGGGTCCAACCATGATCTTTTATTGTTCTGTTCATATCTTATCAGGTGGGGTCGGGTTCACCGATGCTACCTACTAGAACTTTTGGTTATACTGATACTACTCTTGCTATGTCTTTTTTGATATAGTCTGGATGTAGGATTGGTGACGTTTCATTAGGTGAATAAGAAGAAATCCTCCAGCAGCTTTGCCTCTTCCTTCCCCACAGTGGTAGATGTGTCCTTTGATTAAATTGTTATCTTGTTATTCTTAATAGCTATTGTACCTATTAGACTAGATCCTTAGGTTTTCAGTTACTAAAACTAATTTGACTAGTGAATCAATAAAAGGTCGTAGTAAAGAATTACCCAGCAATATATCTATTTTATTAAATTTCCTTGACTTGCCTTCATTTTATTTAAATTCCGCCTATTTTCTAGTTATTGGGTTATGAGCATTCTCTTATATAGTTGTTAGAGTGGGTGACCGCATGGCTCTGTGCATTGGATCATGACAAATTGGTATCAGAGCTTAGGTTGTCGGTCTCCCCGTACAAGATCAAAATTTGGATTAAAATCTTGTGGGTTTGTGTGTTGACGTCCACATCTAATCTATAAGAGGCTAGAAAGCATACTAGGAAGTTTTTTAATTTATTTACTCCTTTCGTGCTGCAGTTTCGCTTGTGGTATGGGTTATGTCCAATTGGTATCTTTTGATTCCAATTTGTATCTTGACGATGAGGACTGACGTTGTGGATAAGATCAAAACACCAACAAGTTAATTGGAACTGAAACGTTCCAATTAGTATTTGTCCCTATGGGCTATAACAAGCATGGATGATCGCTAAGGGTTATCTACGGACGAACTAATTAATAAACTGAAATTGCAGGTGTGTTGTGTCTGGTAAATAATGAATGTGTGCTTCTTGTTGTTTGTAAGTAATTGAAATGTGTGCTTGCTATTGTATTTATCTTCTATTATATACCGTGTATTAAATGATGTATCTTTGAATATGGAAGTATTTTGATAACATGAATTATTGTTGAAGTGGACGAGTACAGTGGGTGAGTGTACGACAACATATGGAGTGTCTGCAATCAATATGAATAGAGTTACAATTGGATCATTTAAAGGTGAGAAAGTTGTTATATCTGGGTTTATCATGGGGATGTGTAACCTATAATATCATATTACATTAGTGAGAAAAATCAGAAGCTTTGTAGGATAGCGAAAAATAGAGATGTGGAAAATTTTGCGGAGTAGGATCAATAGGAATTCTCCCCATCCTTCCGTGTATAACTGCTAAATCGTCCTCACATGTTTGCTAAAACGTAGGTCCTCACCGTCAAAACCTTCAGCTACATTGCTACGACTAGCCCTTCTGGTCCTTCTAATTTTTCTTGTAAAATTATAACCTTCTCGAATAAAAATAGGGTGAATAAGATTATCCATAGGTAATACCTCATCACTATCGAACAAGGGCACACCTGCCCGCTTGCATAGGAAAGTGATAAGACCGAGGACGAAGACTACCTTCTTGCTGCCCCACTAGAACATCTTGCAATCTGAGATAATATGCACCCCACATTCAGCTGAATACCCTATATAACATATACCATCACCAGATCCCGAGGATAAGTGACGTCCATGAGGTTATTGGACAGCCTAATCCTCTTAGAAACCAAGTGTATCAACCTGTTAGAAGCTGGTGACAAGTCAACACTAGTGACACCCTTTGTTGGAGCCCATTAAAGTTGATCCTATTTTGCGAGATCCATATTAGTGTCCCGCAGCAACTCTAGATCCATCTCCATTAGCTTGTCCTCAAACACCATGTTTGGGACCTCTGGCACCTCCAACCCTCCTTGATAGTAGTGGAATTCAAGGGAAATACCCCAAATGTGAATAACTGGGTGAGGAGCATCCCAGCTTATGGTGGGGAGGATATCATTGAACTCCCTGACCCAGGTAGAATGAACATCTGAAGAACCCCAATCAATGGAAGCCACCCAAACTCGATCAACCGACCATAGAATACAGGAGACTTGTCCACTACCTCATAAAGTACCATCTCCCTCTCAAAGAGAAAACGAATATTGTGATAGTCATGGTGCCTCTCCCTACTAACGGCATCGTGAAACCGGATGAAAGGAGCGCTATCCATATTTGGACGAGTTATCTAGTGTAACCTGTGGGAAATAAGATAAGTAATAACAATATAGACCAGGTGTAGAAGCTTAAAAAAAAGAGGAAGTTTTTGGACAAAAGGATGTAGGCCATTGGTCAGGGTCATCCTACTACAATGACCCCCATCCCGCAATAGCGGGATGCAGGCTGCTGCAATAGCCTGCATTTGAGACGAATGCCATACGCCATTCGATTCGATAATTAGCATGCAATCAAAGAAATCAAGGAAGGAAGTAATGAAAATTAAAATAAAGAGAAATTACCTAAGAATCACTGATTTTGGAGAATAGGGGACTGAGAGAGTGTGAGAGTTGGGTGAGAGATAAGGGAGAAATTGGAAAAATCCTTTCTTTTCCACCTTTACTATTTTCTAATCTCCCGCTACAGCGGTAAAGATGCTTCTCTAGTGGGCAGAACTTGAGCAACAAACTGTGTTTTGTATTCGACCATGACACGTTTCTACCCTAGCAAGGAAGCCTAGTACTTATTTCATGTAATGCTTTTAACCCTTTAGACTAGTTTGTGTCTACCTTTTAGGTTTTCAAATCACTAGGGGTTGCAAACTTTTATCGTTGTGTGTAAGAGTCATATCATTAGTAGGAATTGTCCCGAAGTAAGTGTGTAATGACCGAGCTTAGTCTTTCAGGGACGAACGAGTGGTAAATTGGTATCTATTGTAACAACCTCTTATTTGAGAAGAGAAAAATCCTCAAAATATTTGGACTTTGTCCCGCTACCGCATGATTGTTGTAGTTCGTATAGAGGCGTTGTAGCGCCACCATACCCCACTGCAGCGAGGCAGGATCTGAGTTTATGAGAGATCCTTATATATCCATCTTTCTAAAATACCCTAATTGATCGTAAATTACACTAGAATCCCAGAAAAGTTATTTCAAGTTGGGAAAATAAGGAGAGGGATATTTCTAACATGGGTGTGGTGGAATCTTGCAAAATAGTGGCGAAACTCACCATAACGAATCCGGAAAAGCTGGAAACAAAGTCAAAACTCCATACAAATTTCTTGGCATTCAGGTAGGTTATAATTTGTTTGTTGAGTAGCTATAAATTCATGCTTACCATGTAATATATGAAATAACTGTATGTGGTATGCCTAGACTTCGTGCGCCGAGTAAATTATATGGATAGTTATTGTAATTCAATGTTTATGGTGTTAGTGTTGTGTTTAGACAATAGTCGACCAAGGTTCTTATTTGCGTTCTTGAATAGTTTCATTGTTAGGTTATGGTTTAATGGTGAAAAAGATCTATAGTTAGGGTAAAGAAAACTAGTAACGAAACTATGTGATGAAGAACTAGCATCTGGATTTGGGTAATTCCGTAAGAATAAATCGAGGAAACCCATATGTAATTAAGTATATGACTAGATAATGTCTGTGATTCTGTGATGGTGTGATAAAAACATGTTTTGCTTTGTTGTGATACTTTTATATATATGCATGTTGCAACAATGGTCTTAGATGTTGAAAGGAGATATGCAAATATCAATCTAATTAAATCATGATTTGAATGTGTGATCTTTATGTGTAGTTGAAATGTGTGATTGGGATCAGCTGCCACGTTGTGACATTCTAACGTTGATTGGATTTCCACTTTCCGGCATACTAATTGGGATCGGCTGTAATTTTCTGACTTTCTAATTGGTATCGCTTGTCACTTTCCTACATAATGCTTGGATAAGATTGTCACGTTCCCGCCTGCTAATAGTTTCACTTTGGATCCCCTGAGAGGTCCAACAACTTGTGATAAAATATGTAAATTATATGATGACTTGTTATGAGATGCACTACTGTTAATTTTATTCAATCCCTGTGATGTGAGTGCATTTATCCTATTATTATTTGTGGATGTTGAGTGTTTAAACTCTCAATGGAAGTAGGTATCTCGTATGAGTGGAATGTCAAATTATAGGAGCGCCCTTGATAGAATTCACTTATTTGAGTGTGAAAGTAGTTCTTTTTCTATGAGAATGGGCTTCTTCTCAAAAACACTCATCAAAATGGGATAACACAAGATCGTATCATCATGACTATTAAAGTTTATATCAACACCTTGATTATTGTGTGTAAACAATAATTCTTTATTCCCCTTAAGTAGTTATAGTTCAAGTCTGACACCAAAACTATCTCTGGAGTAAAGGTTTTTTTTTACTAAGTGAAGTTTCAATGCAGAGCACACCTTCATTATGCATAATAGTCTACCTTCAACTAAGTTGTGAAAAACTCTCTTATATTAATATTAAAATGAGAGGGGGATTGTTGGTGTGACATTTTAATATTAATTAAAATATATATTATATGTCACATTATATATCATGCTATGTCTTGATAGACATTACATTTGTTCCCTCTTTACTCTCATCAATTGTTGAAGAAATTGTCATTAGTTTTTGTAACTTATGTAACTATCAAATCTTCATTTCATCCATTATTCTATATTTATGTCTTGTAACTTATGTAACATTTGAGCCATTCATTTAACAAATTTACTACACACTATCTTCTTATTCATTGCAAGGAAGAATTCATTAACTATAAATAGTGTGGTGTTCCTTTGTGTTTGTAAAGAGATAAAACAACAACTAGAGAAGTACAAAAAAATATATAGATAAAAGATGCGTAGTATTTTATTATGTTTATATTGAAATTAGTGTTGTAGTGAAAGAGAGAGTTGAGACAAAGAATAATATTCTACATCTTCAACTATATTCACTATATACCAAAGAGAATATTATATGTTGAAGGAAGTTGTTCTCTTTATGGATCTTTGAACTCTTTAACTAATCCGGAGTTACTTGAGTTTTACATTTTTTTAGGTTGTCGTATCCTAGAGGAGACAAGTCAAGAGTATTAGTGCTGGACCGGTGTAGATTATGCCGCAGTGGACTTGAATCTTCTTAAAGAGAGCGAGATATCCGTCCTTAAGCCTAAAGATTTGTTTATACATTTTTTGTTCATTTTATTTCAAAAGTAATTTATTGTACTTGTGGTATATTACACTAATAATTTTAAGGAGATTCATGTTTTGTTACAGTTTGAAACATCCCAAGATAGGGATCTCAACATGATTCCGCTCAAACTCACTCTCTTCAAGATATGCAAGAGAAGAGGTGTATGGTAAAATATTTGTCTACTTGCTCAAAAGTGGAGAAAAGGTAAAGGAAAAAAATTTACCAAGTATTTTCATGAATAAAGTGAATCTACTTTTCATGAAATAAATGATGATTGAATTCTTCAAATAGTGGGGGTTTATAAAATGAGGAAAAATGACATCACTGTGAAATTTTGATTTGCATCTTTGAAAAATTCTCTAAAAGAGTGTTACAAGTGCTTATATATTAATTTTTGAATAAATCACATGCTATTATTTCTGTATAATGTGATGATTTTTTTATCTCTAACATGAGAGTTCTAAATAAATTATGAAAACCATTTTGAGTAGTCATTAAACATGAAATGTTATGGTGAGATAAATTTCATTCTTGAAATGGAAAAAGAATACCATAAAACATATGATGAATCTTTCCTTGTCAAGTCACATAATATGAAAATAATTGTGAAATACAATTTATTGGTTGTGTGAGTCTTGCAACTCCTTTTGATTCAATTGTGTAAGAAGTTGTGACAAATAAAAACAAATGGAGTTTTCTAGTCTAATAAAAATATGAGCTGACTAACAACTTGACTTGATGTTGTGTTTGCAATATAAGTAGTTTGAAGGTACAAGCAAAATAGATGAGAAAAAAGTTGGTGTTATTTGGTGGGATGAGAAAAACAATTTATTTTTTGCCAACTCTATTATGAAGGTTGAAGTAAAATAAATAAGTTAAACTTCAACTAATCAAAAAATGAATTGAAACACTTTATTTTGATGAAATCATTTTTCTAATGTTGATTAAATGTGAATGTACTAATATAGTGGTTGAACACAAAATCGTTATTATAACGATAAATTTAGACTAATAAGGAGAAAAAAACAATATTGTGAGATCATATTGATCGTTTGTATACCATCAATGTTGATCCTGTTAAAAGTTGTGATAATCTTGCAGATTCATGAACTAAGGCCTTTCCAAGATAAAAAGTCTGAAGCGCATTGAGGGGATGAAAATTGAGGCTCATAAATTCTAAGTCATATACGAGGAAACCCAACCTGGGGACTAGAGATCCTATAGCCAGGTTCACTGGGAAGAACGACTCCTACGAGGACTTGTTGTGAGATGCACTACTTTTAATTTTATTCAATCCAATGACGTGAGTGCATTTATCCTATAATTATTTGTGGAGGTTGAGTCTTTAAACTCTCAATGAAAGTATGTATCTCGTATGAGTGGGGTGTCAAATTATAGGAGCACCCTTGACAGATTTCACCTATGTGAGTGTGAAAGTAGGTCGCTTTCTATGAGAATGTGTTTTTTCTAAAATACACTCATGATATCGGGATATCACAAGGCCATAACGTGGTGGCTATTAAAGTTGATGTCACCACCTTGATTATTGTGTGTAAGAAGTAATTCTTTATTTTCCTTAAGCAGTCATAGTTCAAGTCTGAGACCACAACTAACTCTAGAGTAAATGTTATTGTTTTACTAAGTGAAGGTTTAATGCAGAGCACACCTTCATTATGCATAATAGTCTACCTTCAACTACGTTGTGAAAACTTCTCTTATATTAATATTAAAATGAGTTGGAGATTGTTGGTGTGACATTTTAATATTAATTAAAATATATATTATATATCATATTATATATCATGTTATGTCGATTGATGGACATTACATTCGTGCCCTCTTTACTGTCATCAACTGTAGAAGAAGGTGGTCATTAGTTTTTGTAATATATGTAACAACCACCTCGTCATTTCATCCATTATTCTATATTTATGTCATGTAACTTATGTATCATTTGAGCCATTCATTTAACAAATTTACTACCCACTATCTTTCTATTCATTGCAAGAAAGAATTCATCAACTATAAATAGTGTGGTGTTCCTTTGTGTTGGTAGAGAGAAAAAACAACAAGAGAAGTACGAAAAAATATATAGAGAAAAGATGAGTAGTATTTTATTATGTTTATATGGAAATTAGTGTTGTAGTTAAAGAGAGAGTTGAGATAAAAGAATAATATTGTAAGTCTTCAACTATATTTACTATATACCAAAGAGAGTACCATATGTTGAAGGAAGATGTTCTTTGTGGAGCTTTGGACTCTTCAACTAATCCGGAGTAGCTTGAGTTGTACATGTTGTTGGGATGATTTTGGAAATCAGATTTACCTGTACTCCTCTCCATATTATTCAGTGGGAAAATACATAATGGCATATCGTCAGGAAATTCACTCGGTGCCAAGTGAAGATTCTTGGATTGTCCCTTTGGATATCATACAGAGAGAAATACCTTCTCCATATGTTGATCCAAGTAAACCTGGAAGAAGGACATATAAAAGATGGAGTGGAGTTGGTGAATCATTTCCAACAAGAAAAAATAAGTGTTCAGTTTGTAGGGACTTTGGCCATAAAAAAACTATATACCAAAATCGAAATGCCACACAAGAAGTGTTAAGCGTTGTGTTGTTGAATTTTAATGAATGTTTATTCTTATTTGAGGATGATCTCTATTATATAATGTTATTTAGAAATGCCTCAATGCATTATTTCTGTGTCAACACATGTCAAATGTTGCTATAGAATATTTTAAATGTGGCAACATATGCAGCAAATGTTGCTACAGGTGAATCATCTGTAGCAACATATGCCACATGTTGTGATGGACGAATGTTGCGATATACGCGTCGGCTGTAGCAACATATGACTCAAATGTTGATACAGGTGAATCATCTGTAGCAAATATTACTCAAATGTTGTTGCATATGATCATCTGTAGCAACATTTACTTTTAAATAATGATTACGTGGGAGTGTGCTTTTAGATATATTAGATGTGGCAACATATAAAACAAATGTTGCTATAGGCGAATCATCTGTAGCAACATATGCCATATGTTGTGACGGACGAATGTTTGATATATGCATCAATTGTACCAACATATGACTCAAATGTTGCTACAGACTAATCATCTGTAGCAAAATATGACTCAAATGTTGCTACATATAATTGTCTATGGCAACATATACTTTTAAATAATGATTACGTGAGTGTGTGATTTTATATATATTAGATGTGTCAACATATGCAAAAAGTGTTTCTACAGGCAAATCATCTTTAGCAACATATGCTACATGTTGTGATGGATGAATGTTGCGAAATATGCATCGGCTGTAGCAACATATGACTCAAATGTTGCTACAGGCGAATCATTTGTAGCAACATATGAGTCAAATGTTGCTACATATAATCATCTGTAGGAACATATACTTTTAAATAATGATTATGTGATAGTATGCTTTTATATATATTAGATATGACAACATATGCAATAGATGTTGCTACAGGCGAATCAGCTGTAGCAGCATATGACTCAAATGTTGCTACATTTAATCATCTGTTCCAATATACTTTTAGATAATGATTATGTGGGAGTGTGCTATTAGATAATACCTTTTTTTAATAATTACGACTCTTCAGTTCACTCTTTTGAAACGTCATGTCTTGCAACATTTCAAAATTGTTGGCCTTTATAAGAAAACAAGAGGGAGATATAATTCAAAACTTTTCTTCTATTCTTCTCTTATTCTTCATTCTAAAAAAAGGTTTCAACTAGGAAAAACCACTTCGAATCCCTCCCGACTGAACTTGTAATTCTTATCGTTGAAAGTGTTGCTTCCTACTCTCTAGAATATTTAGTTAGTGCTAAATTTTGTTCTAGGTTCCTCAATGAAGTTGGTAATGAACGTTTTGTATATTAGAATGTTACAATGACCAGTTTTTCCATTGAACCTACACGGACGAGGAATCAACATGCCATATCTTTCATGAAAATTTTCATAGCATCGGAGAACTAAGAAGCCTTATACAGAAAAGGTGTGGTAATTTAACTGTTTTTAGTTTTTTTTACCTTATATCAATTTATTTTATAATATTAATGTGTTGTTTCTTTTATAGTTTGATTTTTTCAATCGTAATGATCCAACTGCACTGAGAATGGTTAAAAAAGCAGCATAAGGTTGCCACCGTGGTGTAGATTATGTGCTTGCCGTAATTTCAATCTTTGAAGGAATTATTTCCATGAGAGAAGGCTTTGCCAACAGGAAAAAAACATGCCAGTAATACTAAGAAGATGTCGACACTATTTGTGGTGCATTTTAAATCAAATATGGGTGCAAGAACCTAATATTTTGGGTGTAAGAACCATTTGTTGCACTTTACATCAACCCCAACAAAATACCCTCAATATTGGTTGGCCAAGAAGTAGTGAAGATGAAGACGATATTAATTGTGGATTGTGGATTGTGTATTTGTGATTTAGAACAAGATTATGCAGTTAAATTTCTTTCGCATATGACTCTGTGGGAATAATTTAATCTTTGTTGAAGACGATGTTGATTTTGTTGTTTTTTGTATTTATTTTGAAAATATATATATATCGCAACATATTATATTACATGTGGTTAAAATGTTGCCTTCACTTGTTTTTTACTTATTTTCGAATTATGATATAACAAATTATGGTCGTACACAACACTCTACATTAGATTATAACAAATATATTTATAAAGACAATCGTCTCACTAGTTCATCATAGATTGTCCTAGCTAATCCATATGATAGTTATATAACACCCTTCTAAATCGTTCTTCAAAATATTTATACCTTATTATTATTTATTATTTATGCTCTAAATCACTAAAATTTGTTTCAAATTTCCATTTTCTTTTCCAAAATCGATCAAATCATCTATTATTGTCTCCTTGATTTTTCATCTGTAGCAACATATATTGTTTTTGTTGTTAAAGTTGCAACATATAGTGAAACTGGTGTAACATATAATTATAACAAATCCGTCTTCTGAGTCTTAATTAAATAAAATTATCACGTAATTCGATATGTAACACTAATATATAGTCCCACAACATGTCTAAGTAACAAATTATGGCCGTACATAACACTCTCCATTGGATTATAGCAATTATATTTATAAAGACAATCATCTCACTAATTTATCATACATTGTCCTAGTAAATCCGTATGATAGTGATATAACACCCTTATATATCGTTCTTCCAAATGTTATTCCTTAGTATTATTGATTATTTATATTCTAAATCACTAAAATTTTGTTCAAATTACCATTTTTCCTTTCCAAAATTGATCAAATCGTCTATTAGTGTCTCCTTGATTTTTCACATGTAGCAACATATGTTGTTTTTGTTGTTAAAGTCGCAACATATAGTGAAACTGGTGCAACATATAATTATAACAAATTGTTCTTTTGGGGATTAATTCAATTAAATTGTCACTTCATTCGATATGTAACACCAATATATAGTCCTATAACATGGCTAAGTAAAAAATTATGATCGTACACAACACACTCCATTGGATTATAGCAATTATATTTATAAAGACATTCATCTCACTAGTTCCTCATACATTGTCCTAGTAAATTCATATGATAGTTATATAAAAACCTTCTAAATCATTCTTCCAAATGTTATACCATATATTTATTGATTATTTATGTTCTAAATCACTAAAATTTGGTTCAAATTTCTATTTTTCCTTTCGTAAATTAATCAAATCGTCTATTAGTGTCTCCTTGATTTTTCATCTGTAGCAACATATATTGTTTCTGTTTTTAAAGTTGCAACATATAGTGAAACTGGTGCAACATATAATTATAATATCGGTATTTTATAAAATTGGCCCAATGATAGGCAAAGCCCATTTTGTTTAATAAAAAGTAAAATAGGCCCAGCTCATTCTAGAATACGTTTTCATTTTCATTTTAAGAATAGGATTTTCAAAAATTTTCATCTTTCCCACTTCAGTTTTGGCTCCTATTTTTAACTCTCTCTCTCTCTCTCTCTCTCTCTCTCTCGGGATGTCCTATGTCATATAGGACCTGTCACTTCACATTAAATATAATAATCTTATTTTATTTTTTGTCAGTCACTCCCCAGTCACAGTGTTCTATATTTGATTGGCCTTTGGTCAAATCAAATTTCGGTACTCCCATATTCAACAGTAAATCGATTTTCATTAAATCGATTCTTTTGTAGTTGATTTGGTATGATGTCAAATGTTATACTAATTTAAATTTGTGATGATGAAAATGATACAATGTTGAATGTTAAAATGTATTGGAAACATGGAGATCTACTTTCAATGCAAACTTCATGGTCAAAAGACAATCCAGGTCGCATATTTTGGTCTTGTCCACGATATCATGTATGTATGTTTATTTCTAAAATATTTGGAGACTTCAGATCTATTTATTTTTTTAATTAAAATTTATTTCTTTGTGATTTGTATTTTAAGAGAATTCATGCAACTTATTTAGATGGAGGGATCGTGAAGATGTTGATATACGATCCAAGTTCGTTATTCTCCTATTGGCGACTATTGCTGAAAGTCATATCAAGAGAAGTACCGAATGGGGGATGAAAGAGAAGAAAAATACCAAATGTTGTAACATCTAGACACCATTGTTGGTGTTCTTTATTTTTTTTCCTTGTATTTTTAAGCATTACTAAGAAGAATTTCGTATAGGATAAAAAATTATTATGTAGTTATGTACAACCCAGACAATTATCATAGTTGTGGAATTAAATAGACGTAGCTTTGCACTCTGGATCAAACAAAAACGTAGTTGTGACAGACGAATGTTGCTACAGACGAATCATCTCTAGCAACATTGTCACATACCTAACAGACAAATGTTGCGATATATGCCACAAATGTTGTTACAGGCGAATCATATGTAGGAACATTTGCCACATACGCAAACGACGAATGTTGCAATATACGCATAAGTTGTAGCAACATATGCCACAAATGTTGCTAAAGACAATTCATATATAGAAATATTTTCCACATACGTAATAGATGAATGTTACGATATACGTATCAGTTGTAGCAATACATGCCACAAATGTTGCTATAGAAGAATCATATGTAGCAACATTTGTCACACATGTAACAGACGAATGTTACGATATATGCATCATCTGTAGCAATATATGCACAAATGTTGCTACATATGAATCATATGTAGCAATATATGCCACAAATATTGCTACAAATGAATCATCATAAGCAACTTATGAAGCAAATGTTGCTACAGATGAATCATGTGTAGCAACATATGCAACACGATGGTAAAGACGAATTGATAAAATAAACATTGTCTTTTAGATAAATAAAACAACATAATTCATAAATTAAACATTGTCTTTAATTAGAAATGCTAATGCCAAGACTTTAGCTCTGAGATATTATCTCATAAGCCCAAACATATTGCATACATTTAATCAGATTGTCACATAATAGTGTTTTGGGTGGTTGAAGGTGTGTTAAGGAATATGACCCACACGCTGCTCTTGTTCGATTTTGTACAATATGTTCCACTCGACCGTTAAATTCTCATGGTTGAGTGAGCAACTTCTCTGGCAAATCATTCATTATACCACTATGCATCAACTCGAAGAAAGGTTGTATAAATGTCAAAAATTTGACATGTTCTGTAACCATCAGTTTGCAGTCATATACATTGATGCGACCCTCGTGCAAGAGAATTTGGAGAGTCACAAAATCAATATCCCCCTCCCATGTTGATGACTGTCAAAATCCTTTTTGCATCAATTCAATCCATGCCTCCAGAGGTTGGCCTAATACCCCTGACATAGTCAATCATATCATCATCCCATACAAAGTCATCTAGTAATTGATTCATGCTTTTACTACCAACCCTTGTTGCCTCATCGCTCATTTGTTTATATCTTTCTAAAAAGTTCGAATAGAAGTTGAGATTCAAGATTCTATCTTTAAGATCATAGTAATCAGGGTATGTCACATGCTTCTAACGCATGAGGTTAAGGATTTCGTCAATATACTGAAATAAAAAATAATATTAAATAGTTAGGAAGAGTAGTCACTGAAAATATAAATGGAATAGTTAATGATCTAAAAGGTAGACTTACCTAGTCTTCCCACCAAACTTCTATGCTTGTTATTCCTGAAATATTGACCAGTAAAAACATGCATGTCGTATTCTATTCGAATAACCTTTGCACTCGTCACACTCAACACTTTGATTTTTTCAGCAACAGAGACACACTTATAAATAATAAACTTTTTATACTCCGTCACTTCCTCAATTACGTCCCTTGGAATTTCTCCAAACATATTTCTCTTTAAATTTTGCATTGACTTGGAAAATGATTCTTTTCTCCTCTTGGACCGTGGAGTATATGCATGCCATACATTCTTTGATACAATGCCCTTCACACCTCTCTTATTTTTTAATTCATTGACAGCTTCACTCAGTTTTTTAAGATACATGACATAATCTTCATCATGTTTCTTCCACGTCTCACAGAGAAAGGCAAAACATCATCTACAAGAGGTATTCACTTGGTGTTGTCCAGCATCAGCACCAGCAACAACAACACCTCCAACACCAACACCAGCACCAGCGCAGCAGCAGCAGGGCCAACACCAGCACTAGCAGCAGCACCATAAAAAACAACTAGTTCATTAACAACTTCATTATGAAGTCGGTCTATTTTGATAGTGGTTGCTCCAATCAACACCATTTTTTACTCTATCCACAACAGGATTAAAAAAGGTTTCAACCAACCCTAGAGTTATTAGATATGACATTTCCAATTCCTCTTCTGTTGGGGTAATAAATGGATGAACAACCTAAAATTGTAAAAATGAGTCATCAGTAAGAAATACCATGTTGCTACAGATGATTCATATGTTGCTACATGTGAAAGAAATCTTGCTACCGATAAATCATCTGTAACAACATGTGGCACATGTAGCAACAGACAATTCATCTGTAGCAACATGATCCATTTGTTGCTATATGTGACACAAATCTTCCTATAGATATATCATTTGTAACAAGATTTGTTTCACATGTTTCTAAAGATGATTCATCTTTTGCTACATGTGACAGAAATCTTGCTACAGATGATTTATCTGTCGCAACATGTGAAACAATTGTTGGTACAGATTAATTGTCTGTTGCTACATGTTCCACATGTTGCTATTGATGATTTATCTGTAGCAAGATTTGTTTCACATGTTGATACAGATGATTCATCTCTTCATACATGTTACAGAAATCTTGATACTGAGGATTTATCTGTAGCAACATGTGAAACAAATGTTGCTACAGATGAATTATCTGCTTCTATATGTGCCACATGTTGCTACAGATGATTTATCTGTAGCAAGATTTGTGTCATATGTAGCAACAACTGAATCATCTGTAAAAACATAAGAGACATCTATAGAAACATGTGGCTGTAATATACTAATAATATTTTCAACTTACTGCATCAAAAGGAGGGTTAGAAAGATCTGAAATATGCCCTTCTTTGGTAGTTTTTGTTCTTTCCATCTCATCATCCTTGGGGATGATCTCTCTTCTTATACAATTACTTGATGGGTCAAATAAGAATTGACTTCAAATGTCCAGGCGTGTAAAAAGGAAAACATGTCAACAATCAAATGTTGAACTATTACTTAATATAATATAAAAAGATTAAAAACTTTCTACTTTACCATGAAAGCCCATGGAAACCCAAACCAGTTACTGTTGTTTTCTCCTAAAGGCCTCAACAAGTAGTCGACAGTTAGATGGAAGATCTTATTACCCCACGGATAGTTCTAGAAATCTTCAATATCCTAACAGAAATTGACATACTTTAAAAGTATGTTGTTTCCCGGATCCTTCGGCAAAAGTATATATGGGTAAACCAAATAAGAACAATGAATCCTTGTGCTTCCTTGGTGTATACTCCCGTTCTAACAAACATAGTAAGTTAGAATTTTTAAAGCTTTTGCCTACAAGGGACGTCAAGTCCTGCTCCTCAGTTGGCAGTGACTGTTGTCCTGCTTCTACTACTTCTTTTACTACTTTCTGTCTTCTCCATGCTTCTGTTTTAACAATGTATTAAGGGATGGGCTCAACAGAAGGATGACATTTTAGCCCTGTAACTTTGACAAACTCTCTTATGCCAAAGAAAACTGGAATGACATAATAATTAATTAGAATCTCATCCTTCTTATTGGGATTTTCAAAAATGATCCTTCTTTTCAAAAGTTCATACACGATGGTCATTTGAAAACGTGAAAGTGGATCAATGGGTAAATCAAGAAAATGACCAAAACAACTATTTCTGAAAAAATCTTCCAATTGATTTCTCTTGAGGATATCCCTGAATTTTATGAAAGGAGTTCCCAGGACTGACCTAATAATGCTGTCACCATTAACATGAGGCTGCAGATGCACAGGGAAAGTGTCTGCATTGATTATTTTAATCCCATCATCACCACTAGCATTGAACTCTTCATAAAGTTCTTGTTCTTCTTCATGAACTTCATTTATTCTTTCTTGTTGTGCCACAACTTTTACTTTTATATTTTCCCCTTCTTCTTACTGAATTTCATTTATTTTCCCTTGTTTTTCATCTTCTTTCTCCAATACTTGTCTTTCTTCATATTCTTTATGACAAAATTCTACTTCTGCTTGAGAAGAAGAAACTGCTTCAGTTGCAAGATTTTCTAAAAGTGTAGTATTTTCATTCCTCTTCCTAGCAATTTTAGACCTAGTCTTCTTCTGGATCTTTGTTTTATCAGATGTATCAATATCAAGTTTTTTTTTACACGAGTCATTATATTTGTATCTGCAACCACAAAAATAAAATATTTGAAAGCCACACACACATGAGCTACAACCACAAGTCAAAATAGGCAATAAGAAGATAAGAACATGCATTGCAAACCCTAATTAAATGTTACCTTACTGAGAAAGATATATATCAACGATAAAGTAGAAATTACGAGGACAACACCGCCTTGCTGTAGAAGATGATCTGTGAAGGAAGGACTAAGAGAAGAAGAGAAGAGAGAAGGAGAAGAATACTGGCAAAGTAGAGAAGAAAACTGAAATTAATTAATATAAATAAATAAATCTTGGAAGACGAAAGGATATTCATAGAAGAGAGGAGACAGTCGAGAGAGGAGAGATGGAAAATTAAAATTAAAATCGTTTAATATTTTTTTAATTATGACAATTCAAACTTTGACATATGTTGCTACATATATACTATCTGTTGCTACATATAAACAATCTGTTGCGACATATAATTTTGTCGTGTTTGTTGCAACAGAAATTACATATGTTGCCACAGACAACACATTTGATCCTTTCCATCATAATTGACATTTTTTAAACAAAATAAAAATAATCATAAAAAACATTTTAATTAACACTTCACCAATTGTTTTATAAAACTTATCAACAAAAAAGGTAATTCACAATGATATGATAGACATAGCCACCTATCTAATCAATGGTTCTAAACATAATATTTTCATCATCGATCTTAGCTTTATTTTTAGTTCTATGCATCTCTGGGTCTTTGTTGTTACTAATATAACCATTTCGAGCCTTTAAAATCCCATAATTCTATAGGAGTGAAGCATATCTCAAGCGAAGGGTGTCAGAACTAATTCCACATGATGGTACTTCTGATCCATCAGTCAAAAACTCAGCGTATGCAGCAACAAAAATTTCACAATCTCTGCATGGTATATCATCAATCAGAAAATATAATAACATCACATTTCGATAGTCGTAAGATAAAATAATATTGTGATACTTACAGACTATTGTTTTCTTGTTGGGAAATACTAGTAACACGTCTGACTTAGGATGAGTTAGATTTGTTCTTTCCTTGGTAACATTTAAGAGCTGACCAGTTGGTTTGCTCTTTTTGCTCAAAAAATCCACTTAACTCAAGGTACTTTGGCAAAATTGTGGACAACTTTTCAAGCTCGAAGGATAAATTTCTATTACACCTAGTTGAGGACATGGAATCATGCACTTTTATGTGTTCCTTTAATGCAACGACTGCGAAGACGCAATGAAATTCCCCATTACTATTTACAAGGACATAAACATCATCTACCAAGTGTCAAGGCAGTCCACAAGGTATACCAAACCCTTTCATTATGCCAACGATTTTATCCTCATATTCACTAGTATTGTCAATGTATGTTTTGAAAAAACAACTAGTGGTGGTATATTGATATTTAAACTGAATTTTTTGCTTCGACTTCTTACGTAAATAGTAAAATATGGCATTTACATACTGCACACATGCATCAAAAAAGTGTATCAATTTAATTGTATATATTCATGTACTAAACATTACATTTAAAAGTGGGCATAAATTTACCTCATCATTCTAGCACTTATTAGGTTGAGACATTACGTAGAATCAGTCCTTATTCCTTGGAAATGCAACTACAAAATCAAGTAGGTCAAAATCAAGTTTTGAGCAATTGTCTAAGTAGTGATCCTCCTTGTTTCCTCTAAAATTGTGTAATCATTATATTTAATTATTAGTGGACAACAAAAAGAAATACTAATAATAGTTGAACGACCTTACTTTAGTTACTTTTTTGCATGATGCTTGTAAAGACCCTTGTTTATCCATTGCGAGAAGGATGTCATTAGTTCACTTGGACCCTCGCCGTCAATGTTAAAACCTTCAAATGGATATTGTCGCTTCATATCACAACTGATGACTTTGACTTTCTTCTCAAACCTGCAAACTTGAAGATCTATAATATGAACTCATATAGACTATCCTTGATCCCAATATCTTCAGTTGGTATGATCAATGTAGGATCGCCCATGAACTTCTTCAACATGGAAACATGATATGTCGAATGAACTGCTGCTAACTCTTGTGTAGCTCTAACTCATAAGCTATTTTGCCAACCCTCTTGGATATTCCATAAGGGACAATATACCGGAGAATAAGCTTCCCCTTCTTACCGAATCTCATATCGCCCTTCATGAGTGAAATTTTCCAATAAACTCAATCATCTGTTTCAAACTCTAACTTCTTTCTCCTAACGTTACTGTAGGATTTCTGACGACTCTTTGTTTTCTCAATCTCTCTTGGATAATATTCACTTTCTCCGTAGCTTGACGAACTAATTCATGTCCAATCAACTGAGCTTCACTAACTTCAAACCATCCAATAAGATATTTGCATCTTCTCCAATAAAGAGCTTCGTAAGGAGCCATTTGAATTCTAGAATGATAATTCTTATGGTAACTAACTGAATTAGAGGTAAGTGATCATATCAATTACCCTTGAAAAACAATGCACAATCCACCTTCATACCTCAAAACACTATCTCCCCCTTGTTCAAAACCCATCACCTTTTTCCTTATGAACACAATCCTTTAGCTAAAGCAATAATGGATCTTGGTCTTTCTTTTCTTTCACTTCTGAAACTATTGATGATTCAACCCCATTAATCACCACTCCTCCTTTTATGGAATCCTTTAATTGAACTCCTAATTGTGCAAATCTATGTACATCTTTTTGCTAACTTTTTCTTATCTTCCTCAAAATGGGTAGTATTACCCATAGACAACCTGCTTAAAAGTATCCACAACAACACTAGCCTTACTTGGGTGGTAAAGAATGATCATGTTATAATATTTTAATAATTATAACCACCTCATATATGTGAGATTAATCTTTTTTAAGTAAATATATACTGAAGACTCTTGTGATAAGTAAATCATCGATATGAACACTATACAATTAATGTCGTCGTATCTTCAAAGTGGATACTGTAGCAACTAACTCTAAGTCATGGGTTGGGTAATTCTTCTCATGAACCTTCAACTTTCTTGAGGAATAAGATATAACTTTGCAATTTTGCATTAACACACAACCCAGACCAACTCTAGATGCATCACAATAAACCACAAAACCATGAGTACCTTCCGGTACAGTTAAAACTACAACAGTAGTAAACCACTTTTTCAATTTATAAAAGCTTCAAATATTTGATACTTAATTTGGTCAAAGGAGACAAATGGAACAGAACCGCTCTACAAACCTTTTACAATAGCTAGCCAAACCCAAGAAACTCCTAATATTAGTTGGAGATGTGGGTCTAGGACAATTCAGCACTACCTCAATTTTCTGAGTATCAACTTTGATTCCCTCTCCACACACAATATGACCCAAGAATTCAAAAAACTCAAGACAAAACTCACACTTAGAGAACTCAATATATAAGTCGTTATCTTAGCACTAATTTGAGATCACTAGCATGATCTTCATCATTCCATGAAAATATTAGTATGTCATCAGTAAAGACGATGACAAACATATCCAACTAAGGTTTGAAAACTCTATTCAAAAGGTCTATGGATGTTGAATGCACATTGGTCAAACCAAATAATATTACCATAAACTCATAATGACCATAACGGGTTCCGAAAAAATTCTTTGGAATATCACATTCCATTACTCTTAACTGGTGATAGCCAGAACTGAGATCTATCTTAGAGGAACAAGTGGCACCCTGATTTTTATCGAAAACATCATCAATTCTCAGAAGAGGATACTTGTTCTTGATTGTAACCTTGTTCAATTGACGGTAATCTATACACATCCTAAGGAAACCATCCTTCTTCCTCACAAATAAGACGGGAGCACCCCAAGGTGATAAACTTGGTCAAATAAAGCCCTTATTTAGGAGATCTTTAAAGTGCTCTTTGAGATCTTTTAACTCTGGTAGTGTGTCATTCTATATGGAAGAACAAATATAGGATGAGTATCTTCAAGAAGGTCTATAGCGAACTATATCTCTCTCAGGAGGGACTCCAAGAAGATCATTTCATTGTGGAAACTCTATTACTATAGGAACTACATGAATAGGAGGTATCTTAACACTAGTGTCATTAACTCAGACTAAGTGATATACACAACCCTTAGAAACTATGTTTCTTGCATTAAGGTACGAACTAAAATGACCCTTAAGTGTTGTTGAACTACTTTTTCCACTCTAAGACTGGCTCATTTGGAAACTGAAACTTGATGACTGGAGTTCTACAATCAACTAAGACATAACAGGCATGAAGCTAGTCCATACCAAGAATGACATAAAAATATACCATGTCTATCTCAACTAAATCAACCATGTTACTCTTGTGATAGATGAGAAAGGGACCATCACAATAGAATGTCTCTGTTGGAATAGACTCACCAATATGTGTCAAAGCAATAAAGGGTTCACTAAGTCGTTCAAGAAGAACATTAAAATTCATCGCAAAATAAAAGAATACAAAGGATAAACTCGCTCCTAGGTCTAGCAAAGAATAAACAATTAGAGTTAAAGACTTGGATTATACCAGTGACAACATCTGGCGAATCCTCTTTATCTTGGAGACTTGTGATAGCATATAGGCACTTTGATCATTCGCCAGTACCGTAAGTAGCCCCTCTAGGTGTACCTATGCCATGTGGAGCAACTAAATAAAACTGGGCTCTATTGCACATGAAATGACCATTCTCGACATAATTAAAACAACCATTGGAGCCCTAACGTCACATATCTGAGTTGTTCCTACTACACTCAAAACATGCAAGAATATTAGTACCCCCTTGTGCAATAATACATTGTGACTTTGCTGGTCTATCTCTGAAACTCTGGGAATTCTGACTATTATCAATAATGGAGCAAGTCCTTTGTTTCTGTTAGAAGGAAAACCAATTGTTATTACTCTTGTTCTTCCCGAATTCATTCCCTTATGTCCTTTCCCTTTTATTCTTAAACTCTTCTCTATCATTCAGTTTGTGTTTCTCAACTTGTTGCACATGGATCATAAATCTTACTATGCCCATGTAACACATTAACATGGCCCTCTTACTTTCTTTATGTCATAGACAAGTCAACCCAACTACAAATAAACTCATCCCCCTCTTCATGTCAGCAACCACCTCTTCGCTTCTCTTAGCTTATGAGGAATAAAATGCCTCATCAAGGCACTCTCTTCATTATGCCAGCTCAAAACTGATTACACGTGAGCACGAGTTAGAATGAAACTTTTAAAGATATACACTTTATCATACAAGTGAGTATGAAAGATGTGAAGGAATTCCTGTAAGTGTAGTGTCACGGACTTTTTGATTCGGACAAAGTTCCGTGCGGCACTAGACGGTTTACCCACGACTCTTGCACGTTCTTGCAAACTCTAGTAAGCCTAAAACTCGGATCGCTAAGAAAATAAGAAGCAAGACAGAACTTTGGAAGAAGGAACTTCTATTACTTGAAAAATGATTGGATGCTTTACAAGTAAAATAATCTACTATTTATACTACTCTAATGCTGCCTAAGAGTTAGTAAATAAACTATACAAGTTCCTAAGAATATGCCTACAAGACAAGCTTCTAAGTTTTCCAAAAAGGACTCCTAGATGCTCCTAGTCAGCCCCATGATCTGCACAAGCCTCTCAAAGACTTGTAACTCCTGTAACTCCTGAAACAGCCGCCCCACTAACAAGTGTAACAGCTGTAACGGCTGTAACGGCCGTAACAGCTGAAACTGTTGTAACTGCTGCCTCTTCAGCTGCTGCTGGCTCCCTTGGCTGCTGACCTGCGTGGTCAGCCTGCTCCCTTGCGCCTGCTGCGCCTGCTGGCTGCCTCGTTGGGTAGCGTTCGGCCTAAATGGATGGAGGGATGTCACAATCTCCCCCACCCCATGATGCGACGACCACGACGCATTGCTGCAAGAACTCCTGAATTTTATCTTTGAACTGCCACAAGTCTTCGTACTTTTCCCATGCAGTTGTCTTTCGGATTTTGTCCCTTCCAATGTACGAGAAACATGGCACTGGCCTGCTGTCCTCGTTTCCGCTTGGCTTGGTAATCTATGATAGCTTCAATTTCACGATCATGCGAGGCAATAACGGTGATTGGGGCCCGTTGTGATTTGTTCCGGCTGGGATCGTCCTTGTCCTCATGATAAGGCTTAAGGACGCTTGCATGAAAGACCGGGTGAATATTGAAGTGTGGAGGTAACTCCAACCTGTATGAAATCTTACCCACCTTGGCAACAATTTTGAACGGACCCTCATATTTCCGCACCAGGTTGTGATGCATGCCTCTAAGTGCCTTAAACTGCCTCGAATTAAACATTACCAAAACCATATCACCTTCTTTGTAGTTGGTGGGACGACGCTTGCGGTCGGCGAACTTCTTCATCTTCCTTGCCGCATTGCTCAAATAAGATTTGGCAAGGTCGAGTTGCTATTCCCAACCCTTGGCAAGGTTGTAAGCGCCCAAACTCTTCCCCTCGAACAATGTTGGCAATGAGTGTGAAGTTTGGGGTTGCTTGCCCGTTGCTAACTCGAACGGTGTGCGCCCTGTAGATTCACTCCTCTGCAAATTATAAGAAAATTGTGCCATGTCTAGGAGCTTAGCCCAATCTTTCTGATGTGCACTAACATAGTGCCTAAGATAGCATTCCAACAAGGCGTTGACGCATTCAGTTTGGCCATCAGTTTGGGGGTGGAAACTGGTGGAGAAGTGAAGTTTTGAACCAAGAATCTCGAAGAGTTCACTCCAAAAGTTCCCTGTGAAACGAGGATCCCGATCACTAATGATGAACCTCGGCAGCCCCCAATACTTCACAACATTTTTAAAGAACAATTGTGCAGCTTCCTTAGCAGTACAACCGGCTGTGGCAGGAATGAATGTAGCATATTTGGAAAATCTATCCACTACGACCATAATAGTGCCAAACCCGTTTGACTTCGGCAAAGAAGTAATGAAATCCATAGATATGCTCTCCCAGGGACGATCAGCTATGGGTAATGGCTCCAACAGCCCTCCTGGTTGCCTTTGCTCTACCTTGTCTTGCTGGCACACTAGACAAGTCTGCACGTACTGCTCAATCTCTTCTCGCATACGTGGCCAGAAATAGAAGGCCTCCACTAGTGCCCTCGTTCTCTTCTGTCCCGAATGCCCAGCCCACAGAGTGTCGTGGCTTTCTTTGATAATTCGCCGCCTGATGAATCCAAACTTTGGTACATAAATCCTCTGGCCAGTGGTAAGCAAGAATCCGTCTTCTACCCAAAACCGTTTGGTTTGGCCTTGAGCAGCCAGCTCCATAATCTTCTTGGCTTCTGGATCGCGTAGCATACCATCTTTGATTGCGCCTTGGAATTCACTACGGACTGAGGAGATGGCCGCTAATTTAGTCTTTCTGCTCAATGCATCGGCTACCACAATGCCCCTTCCTGGTTTGCACTCCAAGTTGTAGTCAAATTCCGCTAAGAAATCTTGCCAACGAGCCTGCTTTGGTGTGATCTTCTTCCGCGACTAAAAATAGCTAGTGGCAACATTGTCAGTTTTTACTACAAATTTGGAGCCTAGTAGATAATGCCTCCATGTGCGTAGACAATGCACAATGGTCGTCATCTCCTTCTCCTGCACAGTGTACCGTCGTTCCGCTTCATTCAGCTTCTGGCTTTCAAATGCAATGGGGTGCTTCTCCTGCATCAAGACTCCCCCAATGGCAAAATCAGAAGCATCCGTATGGATCTCGAAGGTCTTGGTGAAATCAGTCAGCATCAAGACTGGCTCTTTAGTAACCGCAGCCTTAAGACCCTCGAACGCTTCCTCGCACTCCTCGCTCCACAACCAAGGCCCGTTCTTCTTCAGCAGCTCGGTCAGTGGTGCAGCAATAGCGGAGTACCCGCTAATGAACCTGCGATAATAATTAGCAAGTCCAAGAAAAGAACGTAGCTCGGTCATTTTCGTAGGCGCTTCCCAATCTTGGATCGCTTTTACCTTTGCCTCGTCCATACGAAGATCACCCTGACTGATCACATGGCCCAAGAAATGTATCTTCGTTTGGGCGAACTCGCACTTCTCCCGCTTGACATAGAGCTGCTTTTCCCGCAAGACTTTGAAGACCTTCTTCAAGTGCTCTACATGCTCCTGCAAAGTGCTACTATAGACGACTATGTCATCTAAGTACACCACTACGAACTGGTCCAAGTAGGGATGCAAAATCTCGTTCATCAGCGTGCAAAATGTGGCAGGTGCGTTGGTTAAGCCGAAGGGCATCACCAACCATTCAAATGCTCCATACCTGGTCACGCATGCTGTCTTTGGCTCATCCCCCTCTGCAATGCGCACTTGATAGTAGCCTTTCCGGAGATCCATTTTGGTGAAGTATTTGGCTTCTCCAAGACGATCAAACAAATCTGCGATCAACGGGATTGGATACTTGTTCCGGATTGTGATCTTGTTGAGCGCCCTGTAGTCAATGCATAGACGCATCGACCCATCTTTCTTCTTCTGAAACAGCACCGGCGCTCCATAGGGTGCCTTGGATGGACGAATATGACCTGCTTCGAGGAGCTCTTTCAATTGCTTCCTCAGTTCTTCTAATTTAGGCGGAGCCATGCGATAAGGTGCAGGCGCAGGTGGCTTGGCTCCCGCATCCAACTCAATCTACCTCGCCCCTTGGAGGTAGTGTCTTCGGCAGCTCCTCCGGCATCACATCGCTGTTTTCCTGCAAAACAGATTCTATGATAGGTGGCAGTGGCTGCATAGCACCATGGTCTTCACTCGAACTTGCGATGGTGGCTAAGAAGGTTGGCGCTCCTTTCTTCAGGCCCTTCACAATCTGCATGGCCGACAGTTGGGCATATCCGTCTTTCTTCGGCACCCTAACAAGAGGCACCATACAATACCCTTCCCCCTCCATCACCATGAGTTGTTGAAGGTAGGGATCAATCATCGTGTGGCAACGTTGAAAGAATTCCTGCCCAAGGATGACATCGGATATATCCAAAGGAGCTACGGTAAAGTTTGTCTTACCTTTCCACCGTCCTAAAGTGATACTGACCCTATGAGCAATTCCACACACGGGATTTGGTGGGGCATTGACCGTTTTGGGGCGATTGTTGCTTGGAACAATTTTCAGTCCCAATTTCTCTGCCGCCGCCTTGGTCATGATGTTAGCCTCAGCCCCAGAATCTACCATGGCCCGAATTGCTTGCCCATTGATGGAGATATCCACATATTATGTGCTGAAATCCCCCGGGTTATCAGCCTGCTTTGCTATGGCACCACAGATTCCAACCATGCCCAACTGAGTGGTGTCTGCTGGTTTCTCCTTGTCTTGTGCCTCCTTTTCCTTCCACTCACGGACGATGGCACTAAGACTCTTCATCTCTGGGCACCTGGCGTAACCGTGTGGTCCGCCACATATATAGCACCCGTATCCTCTGCTGGACTGCATCCACTTCTCCGAGAATTCCCAGCGTTCAAAGCGTCTACCATCGGACTTGGGTGTGTCTTACTCCTTGGGTTGTGCCGACTGTTCTCTGCCTCGGCCACGGTCTCCCCCGTCTTTAGCTTGACTGCCCTTTGCCTCCTTGCCCTTCGCCTTGTCCAAACGATCATGTTTGAAATCTGTCAAGGTCTCGGCTTGAGTGATGGCCTCATCGATGGTTTTTACTTGACGCCGTTCTAACTCGGTCCTCGCCCAATTCTGCAGCCCGTCCATGAAGGTGAACAGCATGTCATCCTCCGTGAGTTGGGGAATCTGGAGGGTCAAGATTGTGAACTCTTTCACATAGGCCCTAATACTTCCCGTCTGCTTCAACTCCCGGAGTTTGCGCTTCATCTCATAAACAGCATTGTTGGGGAAGAAAGCTTTCTTGAATTCCTCAAGGAATTGTTCCCATGTGTCGATGGTCCGTGTGCCCCTCTTGATCTCGGCATCTTTGCGTTTCCACCACAACATGGCTACGTCGGAAAGATACAACACGGCAGTGTTGATCTTGCTTGCATCGCTCCTGACCCGATTACACCTGAAATAATTTTCCAAGTGCCATAAGAAATTGCCTACCTCTAGGGCGTCCGGACACCCTTGAATGTTGGTGGCTTGGGAACCTCGACTCTGGACTCCCTTTCCTGGCCAAGTGATGTTGATTCTCCAACCTCCCTCTCTTCTTCGAGGGCTACTACCTTGTTCTTCAGTGTCTGGATCGTCGTAGTGGCATCCAATAACCTGAACTCCAAGGAAGTAATGGATTCCTTCAACTCCAATTCAGTCCTCTTGCGTAGATCCAACTCCTTCCGGATGGTGTTAACTTCCTCAAGGGAATTTTCTTCAAGGTTTTTAACATTGCTGTCCAACCCATTCAAGCGCTGCCCCAAAATCTAAACAGCAAGCCTTGCCCTCTCAACGTTGGCAATCCATTCATGTCCAACAGTGACGTCTATAACGTCTTCACTGATGTCGTCTTCACTTTCCTCATCTATATTCTCCTGGAAAGATGTTTGTCCGTCGCATGGTGGAGGATCATTTGGTGGCAGATCGCTAGATGGTAGACTGCCTGATGGCAGACCGCTTGGTGGGACGCTACCTGATGGCAGACCGCCTGGTGGGATACTGCCTGATGGCAGACCGCCTGGTGGAAGACTGCCTATTGGCAGGTCGCCTGGTGGAGGGTTGGGCAGACTGGTTTCGTTGCCCTTCTTGTTCTTTCCCTTCTTGCTCGTCATGCTCTGATACCAACTGTCACAGACTTTTTGATTCGGACAAAGTTCCGTGCGGCACTAGACGGTTTACCCACGACTCTTGCACGTTCTTGCAAACTCTAGTAAGCCTAAAACTCAGATCGCTAAGAAAATAAGAAGCAAGACAGAACTTTGGAAGAAGGAACTTCTATTACTTGAAAAATGATTGGATGCTTTACAAGTAAAATAATCTACTATTTATACTACTCTAATGCTGCCTAAGAGTTAGTAAATAAACTATACAAGTTCTTAAGACTATGCCTACAAGACAAGCTTCTAAGTCTTCCAAAAAGGACTCCTAGATGCTCCTAGTCAGCCCCATGATCTGCACAAGCCTCTCAAAGACTTGTAACTCCTGTAACTCTTGAAACAGCCGCCCCACTAACAAGTGTAACAGCTGTAACGGCTGTAACGGCCGTAACAGCTGAAACTGTTGTAACTGCTGCCTCTTCAGCTGCTGCTGGCTCCCTTGGCTGCTGACCAGCGTGGTCAGCCTGCTCCCTTGCGCCTGCTGGCTGCCTCGTTGGGTGGCGTTCGGCCTGAATGGATGGCGGGACGTCACAGTATTCTCTTAATTATATATGTGGTGCGCTTCACACCGATTACAAAGACTCTACATACACGGATTCATAGAGTCCCTAGGACTCTTGAACTATGTGCGCTAATACCCTGTTTTTATGAACTGAGCATATACCTTTGGCAAGCCTGACATTCGACAACCATTGTTGGCCCTAAGCAAAACCTTGGCCTGCCTTACTTACTTACTAGAAGGCTTTAACATAAGAAAATGGATTCAGATTCTAAGTAAATCAACTGTCTCAAACTGAAATCATAACTTCTAAAAATAAACATTTAAATAAGCCAAAGTGGCAACTCAAACTTAACTGAAGTGTAACATATCACAACTAGAAGGAAGTTAAAAAAAATTGGAATACCTATATGTGAAAGAATTTAAAAATCTAGAAATTTGTTAAGTGTGTAAAAAGTGAGATTTTGGTCTATTTCAAACGGTCATAACTCCTAATTCATGAAGATTTATGTGTACTTCCAAATATGTTTGAAAACATCTTTGAAAAATCTTTCCAACACCGCCGAGTTTGCAGGATTATGAGTTCATATAAGTAAGTTGGAATAAACAAATAAAGAAATTCCCCATCCAGATTTTTTAAGGATAGTTCGGTCTTTTACTTACCTCATTAATTAAATCCATTTTAATAAATTAATTGTGTTTAAAACTGAGTTATTTTAGTTTACGGTTTTGAAAAATAGAAATAGGGTTTTTGGAGAGAGAACACGAGAAAAAAGAAAAGAAGAAAAACAAGATTCTCCAAGGACGATCGATTTTTGTTGTGGGTTCACCAAGGAATTTGTCCTACAAGGTATATGGGTCTTTAATAGTATTGAGTTCATTCACCCATGGGCCAAACATGTTTAGTTCAACGAAATTTGTCCTAAAATAGTTTAAAGCTTTTGTTCTTGACATGATATTCTTGAAATTGAATGTTGTTCTTTAATTGGGTTGAGTTTTGGGGGTTTTAGGATCTTTACGTTGAATTTTAGAGTTGTTTTGAGTTAGGTTTTTGAGTACATATGCTAGCTATCAGATTCTAAAATGAATTTGAGATCATTAATCTAGTTTAGGTGAAATGGGGCTGGTAAACGAAGAGGAAAAAGTAGGACCAGGAACTGGTACAAGGTCACCGTCGAGGACATGTTACCTAGTGAGAAAAAAGTTTCCCCGCATCACGGATAGGATGTGGAATCATGTGTCTCAATATGAAATTTCACAAGAATTTATTTAAAAGCATCTCCGCGACGCGTACTTAATCCAAAATGCTGATTTAGTAACTTTTTGAGGTTTAGCTATACAAAATCATTCCTAAATATCATGAGATCTTTCCAAAAGCAAATCATAATCCTTTAGTTCATAATTCAATAAAGGGATCAGTTAAGATTCAATTTAAGTACAGTTAAGAGTAAAATCAAGAAAAGTTCATCAAAAGACTTTTACAAATGTTTTAACTTCGTTTTAGACTTAAAGTTCAAGTTGAGTAAAGAATAAAGTAGAAGTTCATTCTTTGAAGAGTGTATGGGGACTAAGTATTCCCAAAGAGATTTAAAATGTTTTCACATTTAAAAAATATAGAAATTGAAATTTCCAAAGAGCCTTCGAGCTAGATTTTTAGAAAAAAGTAATTGGTTCCTAAATAAAGGAATGGAGGAAACTGAGATTTCCAAGATAGCCTCTAAGCTAAGTTTTTAGTCGCTAACCTCAAATCACAAAAGTAGTATGTTTTAAACATAAGTGATAATATTATTATACTCCCTACGTTTCAAAAAGAATGACCCTATTTCCTTTTTAATCTGTTTCAGAAAGAATAATCCCTTTCATTTTTTGGCAACACTTTAACTTTAAATTTCCACGTTTCATGTTTAAGACGATAAGATTAAAGGGTATTTTGGTACATTTGACATAACTTTAATTTATAACGACAAGATTAAGAAGTCTTCTTTCTTTCTTAAACTCCGATCCAAGTAAAACTAGGTCATTTTTGAAGTAGAGGGAGTATTTTTGGGAGTAGTATTGATCACCAATATGGGGGAGAGTTTAGACAACTCACAACCCCCATAAATCATGCAACCATCATGAGTAGAAAAGGGTCATATTTTTTTAGATGAATCGTTTTCGCATAAATTAGTGGATCCACTTAGAAATTTAGGGTGTAGGATGTCCTGGCAACGTGAGGGAGATTTATATATGATCATAATAATATTATGTGATGGTTATCGGTTAGAGAAACTCCCATAATAGTACTTTATACTTTTCTATACATTAGTTTATTTGTATTTTTCCATACATCTCAGAGTTTTTGTATCATTTCATACACACATAGTTGATATCATGTTTTAAAAAGATTTTCTTTATATTGCACTTGTTTCAAAGTGCTTTATATTGAAATTAGTTCAGTTATGCTTAGTTGAGAGGAGCCAGGTAAGTTCTTGAACTTCTTTCAGATTATTTTAAAGCCTATTTTGTATTTAGCATTCCAGCTAGTATACTCGTACATTCAATGTACTCACGACAATTTTTCAGCATCATATAATGATGCAGATGCATGTAACTAGGATCGACATTCAAACATATTGTTGATCTAGTGAGCAATTTGGACAGTTTTTATTTCTTTCGATTTTACTTTCAGTTCATTAGGATGTTGTGGGGCTTGTACCTACATCCATTTCAGTAGTTCTAGAGGCTTCATAGATAGTAACTCAACTATTTTTTCAATTGTCTTTACATTATCACATTCATATGTTAAGACTTGAGTTGCCATTTTGTCTAAGTTGAATGTTGACTACTAAACATTCTAAGTTATTTCATTAATTAAGTTGATTATTGTGTTGTTGATCTTTATAAATATGTATATAGTCTTCTGCTGACTTAAAAAAGCCAGGACAAGGGACCGCTTGGGGCCAAAAATGGTTCTCGAGTGCCAGCCACAATTGGGATGTAGGCTCGGGGCGTGAAAAACTTGGTATCAGAGTCCAGTGTTCAAGAGTCCTAGGGAGTCTATAAAGTCGTGCTTGTAGAGTCTTAGTTAAAGATGTGAAGTGCACCACATCTATAATTCAAAGGCTTTAATATTTAGTAATTTCTTCGATTTTTTCATAATCACTTTGTGTGATAGAATGTTTATCCATAAAATCTTATTTCTAACTCATGTTTACGGCTAATTATTTTTTGAGTTGGCCAATGGTCGTGAGTGACTTCATGAGGTGTTTCTTCCTCCTGAGATAAGAGAAGCAAAGAAATTGTTGCTGACTTGAGTAACAAGATAAGTTTATTTTTTGTTTGGTTAAATCATTTTTTCAAGTAAGGAAAGTAAGGCAGCCATGCTAATTGGTGACATGGGCACAACAAGGCTGATGATCCATGTGCAACAAGTTTAGGAGGACAACTGAGGGATAAAGAATATTTTAAGAAAAAAAGAGACTTAAGATATCAGGGAATGAATACGGAATATAAAAGAGTAATGCAAATCATTTTTTATTTCCAACAAAAACCGAAAGGACTTGTTATATCATCAACTAGTGCACCTGCACCAAGGAACAAAAGTAAGTACAATTGTCTGAATTCCCAGAATTTCAGAGCTTGACCTGAACATTCTCAAGGAAATGTTGCACAAGGAGGTAATGGGACTCATGTATGTGCTAAGTGTGGTTGGAACCACTCAGAGGTGTGTCGTGATGACTCCACCAGTAGCTTCAAGTGAAGGTAAGAAGGTCATTTTATAAGAGAGTGTTCTAAGAAAAAACAGGGAAATGGTAATGGGGCAATAGAGCAAAGATTTCTTCAGTTACTCCACAAGACAGGGTTGCATCTGGAGGACCTACATCATGTATTGTCTAAGGAACAAACCGCTTTGATGCTACCAATAGTCGCCAAGGGCAAAATGATTCTCCAGATATTGTCACTGTATATTTACATTTTTGACATTACTATTTATGCTTTGCTAAATCCAAGAACGGGTTTATCTTATGTAACTCCATCAGTTGCGAAACAAGACGAGAAAGGGTGTGGTTCGAGATCGTGTCATGCTGAGAATGTAGAAGACAGTTAAGGAGATATTCACCTGCATTTCTACTATAAAACCTCTTCCTAGACTTCAACCAGATGATTTAGGGATTTTTAACATGTTGAATGAGTTTTCGAATGGTTGATGTCACTGGATCAACTTGACTAAGACATCGACACTACCCCATCATAGAGTCCTAATTAGATTCCTCTTCCCCTCTTTTTTTGTAATAAAGAACATCTAACTTTTCTTTTAGTTTTTGACAATACCAAGTTATTGTAGCACATGCATGCTTTATTTTGGGTTGTCTGATGCAACCCATTTTTAATCCTTATCACTTTTTGTCACTATTGTTGTTGAGCATTGGCATAAGAGTTGCAGGGATAGATTTGGATCCCTTCCAGATTGTATATTGAAAACTGGAGAAAAACAAAAAGTTTCTGTTAAGGTTCTGCCTCCTTTTGTCCCGCTTTAGCTGGATGATCCCTTTGTAGAGGAATTGTGCCAGCGGAAAATAATACCGCCGATGGCATAGGTTAGACCTGAACCTGGCTAAGGGTTTTTTCGAACCACTATAAGTTTTTATGTTATTCCAACTTAGTGAACCATTTAGTGTTTCCACACCTGTTGATGAGTCTATTTAAGCAAAGATAGCCTATCATGATTGTCATAATTCCGTCAATCACAAGAGTACCATGGTTGATTTAATTGAGTTAGACAAGGTAATCTTTGATGTCATTCTGGGTATGGACTAGCTTCACGCATGTTATGCCTCAGTTGATTATAGAACTCGAGTTGTCTAAGTTTCATTTTCCAAATTAGCCAATATTAGAGTGTAAAAAAAGTTAGTTATTGCTTAAGAGGCATTTTATGTCATACCTTAAGGCATGAAATTTAGTTTCCAAGGGTTGTGTCTATCACTTAGTCCGATTTAATGACTCTACTGTTTAAATACCTCCTAGTCAGCCAGTATCAATAGTAAAAGAATTTCCAACTGTCACTCCAGATGATCTTTTTGGAGTCCCTCCTAAGAGAGAAGTAGACTTTGGTATAGATATTATTTTCATATACTCGTCCTATATATATTTCTCCATATAGAAATAGAGTTGAAAAAGATAAAAGAGTAGTTGAAGTATCTATAAGATAAGGGCTTTATTCGACCAAGTGTCTCACCTTAGGGAACTTTGGTGTTGTTTGTGAGTAAGAAAGATGGTTCCCTTAGGATGTGTATGAATTACCGTCATTTGAACAAGGTTACCATCAAGAATAAGTATCATCTTTCGAGAATTTATGATCTTTTGTATCAGCTTAAGGGTGCTTCTTGTTTCTCAAAAGTCAACCTCAGATTAGGTAACCCTTAGTTGAGAGTAAGGAAATGTGACATTCCAAATACAATATTCATGATTAGTTATGGTCACTATGAGATTATGGTTATGTCATCTGGGTTAACTAATGCACCTACGGCGTTCATAGAACTTATGAATAGAGTATTCCAACCTTATTTAGCTATGTTTGTTATATTCTTTATTTATGACAAACTAATCTATTCAAGGAATAAAGAAGATCATGGTAGTCACCTCAGAATAGTTTTTCAAACTTTGAAAGATATAGATTTATATGCTAAGTTCTCCAAATGTGAATTCTATCTTGAGTCTATGGCATTCTTAGGCCAAATTGTGTTTGGAGATGAAATTAAAGTTGATACTCAAAAGATTGATGCAATGTAGAATTGGCCTAGACCCATAAATACAATTGACATTAGGAGTTTCTTTGATTTAGCTTGCTATTATAGAAGGTTTGTAGAGGGGTTCTCGTTTATTTCGTCTCCATCAACCAAGTTCACTAAGAATACGATTAAATTTTAATGGTGTGAAGCGTGTGAGAAAAAATTATAGGAATTGAAAAAGAGGTTATCTACTGCCCAAATGTTCACCTTACCCGAAGGTACTCGGGTTTGTTGTCTATTGTGATGCATCTAGAGGCTATTCTGGTTATGTATTAATGTAGAATGACAAAGTTATAGCTTATGTCGCGAGACGCTTGAAAGTTCATAAGAATAATTACCCAACCCATGACTTACAGTTGAGTTCTGGAGTATTTGCTTTGAATATATGGCATCATTTTTTGTATGGTGTTCATGTTGATGTATTCACTGACCACAAGAGTCTTTAATATGTGTTCACACTGAAAGGTCTAAATCTACGACAAAGGAGGTGATTAGAGTTATTCAAGTATTATGACATGAGTATTCTATACCACCCACGTGAGGCTAATGTTGTTGCTGATGCTTTAAGAAGGTTTTTTACGGTTAGAACTACCCCATGTTGAGGAGGAAAAGAGAGAGTTGGCGAAAGATGTGCATAGGTCTGCACACTTAGGAATTTGACTAATGGATTCCACAAAAGGAGGAAGAGAGATGTAGAATGGGTATGAGTCTTCATTATTGTGAAAAGTGAAAGAAAAGAAATATAAAGATCCCATTTTGCTTGAATCGAAGGCAAACATTCATATGCAAAAAGTATTAGATTTTGAACAAGGGGGAGATGGTGTAATGAGATATAAAGGTTGATTGTGTGTACCTATGGTGGATGGGATCCAACAAAGAATTATGGAGGATTATAATAACTCCAAATATTCCATTCATTTGGATTCCACAAAGATTTATCAAGAATTGAAAGAGGTGTATTGGTGGAGTAGCATGAAGGGCATTGCAGAATTTATTAGTTAGTGTACAAATTTCAAACAAGATAAAGCAGATCACTAAAGGCCCAATGGTTTTACTCAGAATATAAAACTTTTTTAATGGAAGTGGGATAGTATTTATATGGACTTCATCAAAGGTTTACTAAGGTCTTGCAGGCAACATGATTCTATTTGGATGATTGTCGATAAAATGACAAAATCAACCCACTTTTTTCCGGTAAGGATTAACTATTTAAAAGATGATTATACAAGGTTATATATTCAGGAGGTGGTAAGAATTCATGGGGTTTTGATCTCTATTATTTTAGGCACGGAGATGCGAATTTACTGCACATTTTTGGAAGTCGTTCAAAAAAGGATTGGTTTCAAAGGTGAACTTAAGTATAAATTTTCATCCTTAAACATATTTGAAAGAAAAGCGCACTATTCAGACTTTAGAACATATGTTTAGGGCCTGTGTTACTCATTTCAAAGGGAATTGAGATGAGCACCTACCTCTAATTGAGTTTGCTTAAAATAATAGTTACCACTTTATCATCCAAATTACTCCTTATGAAGATATTTATGGAAGAACATATAGATCTCCTATTTGATGATTTGAAGTAGGTGAATCACGATTGATAGGACCATATTTTGTTTATCAAGCTATGAAGAAGGTCAAATTTGATTCAAGAGAGGTTAAAAGTGGCACAGAGTCGTTTGAAATCCTATACTTAAGTTAAGAGAGGGAAGTTAGAGTTTGAAGTATATGATTAGATGTATCTCTAATTTTCACACATCAAGGGTGTAATGAGGTTTGGTAAGAAGGAGAAACTTATTCCCGGTATATTGGACCTTATTAAATATCCAAGAGGAATGAAAAAGTAGCTTAAGAGTTGGAGCTACCACAAAAGTTAGCAACGCTTCATTCGGTTTTTCACATCTCCATGTTGAAGAAGTTCATGACTAATCCTTCATTGATCATACCAACTTAAAATATTGGGTTCAAGGATAGCCTATCTTATGAGGAGATTCTTGTTCAGACTCTAGATTGCCAAGTTCGCAAATTGAGAACAAGAGAGGCAACATCAGTCAAGGTCCCTTGGAGGAACCAATTTGTTGAAGAATCTACTTGGAAAGTTGAGGAGGATATGAAGAAGATATATCCGCATCTCTTTGAATTCACAGAAATACAGACCAAGGTACTAAATTTCATCTAAGTACTCTTTAAATTAAGAGTGATCTTGTTATTGTTTGCATTTTCTTGTTGGGTGTTTGAACTTAATGTTACACCCTTAGCCTATTAGACTAATCTCATTTGAGGATGAAAGTTACCAAGGGGTAGATATTGTAACATCTTGCAAATAGAAGGAACTAGAAGGAAGTTAAAAAACTGGAAATAGTTATTTTTAAAGAATTTTAAAATCTGGATATTTGGTAAGTGTGTTAAAAGTGATATTTTTGGTCCACCTCAAATGGTCATAATTCCTAGATAAGGATGAGTTGGGTGTATTTCCAGATATGGTTGAATATCTCTTGGAATAATCTTTCCAACGCTGCCAATTTTGCGTGATTCTAAATTTGTATGAGTGAGTTATGCCCTTTGGAAGTTGGGTTGAACGATTAAGGAAATGCCCAATTCGGATAAGTGAAGGATAGTTTGGTCTTTTTCTTACCCAATTAATTAAGTCCATTTTATGTAACTTAATTGGGGTCAAAACTGAGTTAGTTCAGTTACGCTTTTGAAAATGGAGTTAGGGTTTTTGGGAAAAGAAAGCAAGAGAAACGAGAAGAGGAAAGGCATGCTTCGCCAATATTGATCGATTTTTTATATGGATTCGCCAAGGAATTTAAACTACAAGGTATGTGATTTTTTCATAGCATTGGGTACGTTCATCCTCGTGCAAAACATGTTTAGTTTAGAGATATTTGTCCTAAAATAGTCTAAAAGTTGATGTTCTTGACATATATTGTTGAAATGGAATATTGTTCTATAGTTGGGTTGATTTGTGGAGTTTCTAAGCTATTTAATTTTCGTTGTAGAGATTTTTTGAGTTAGGTTCTTGAGTACAAATGCTGGATATAGTAATCTAAAATAACTAATCGAGTTTAAGCAAATTAAGGGTGGAAAAAGAAAAGATAAAGTCGGACCACAAAAATTACGCATCGCTGACCTGTTCCCTTAGTGAGAAAAAAGTTACTCCACATCGCTACTTGGACGCGGATTCCTCTGTCTCAAAATTAAATTTCACAAACATTTAATTACAAACATCTCTGTGTCGCGGAATTGTTCCAAGATGGTGATATCCTACTTTTTCTCAAGTTTAGCTACTCAAAATAATTCCTAAACATCATAAGATCTTCAAATCAAAAATCATATTCCTTGAATCCATAATAAATTTAAGGATCAGTTAAGAGTAAATTAAATTAGAGTTAAGATTCAAATCAAGAGAAGTCCATCAGAGTTTCCAAAGGTCTTTTACAAATGTTTTAACTTTGTTTTAAGACTTAAAGTTCAAGTTAAGTACAAAGTATAGAGTAAAGAGTAAAGTTGAATTCATTTCTTCAAGATAATATAGGGACTAAGTATTCCCAAAGAGATTTAAAATGTTTTCACATTTAAATAAGAAGAGAAATTGAAATTTCAAAAGAGCATTCAGGCTAGTTTTGTAGAAAAGAGTAATCGCTTTCTAAATGGAGCAAGAAAGGAAACTGAGATTTCCAACATAGCCTTTAAACTATGTTTTAGAGAACTAATCTCATATCACTAGAAAAACTATGTTCTTAAACAGAAAAGCTAATATTATTATATTTTTGGGAGTAGAATTGAGCCCTGATATAGGGAGAGTTCATACAACTCATGACCTCCATAAACCATGTAGCCATTATGGGTAGAAAAAGGTCATACATTTTAGATGAATCCTTTTCTCATAGACTAGTGGATCCAGTTAGTAATTCAGGTCTTATACCTTTGGCAAGGCGTAGATGTGCTGGAAACGTGAGGGAGATCCTTTTATCATCACAATAAATCTTTTGTGATGGTTGTCAGTTTGAGAAACTCCCATAGGAGTACTTCGTAATTTTATACATGTATATTTGTATTTTTGCATACATCTCAGAGTTTTTGTATCTTTGCATACACATAATTAAAATCATGTTTCAAACATATTTTCTATATATTGCACTTGTTTTAAACTACTTTATATTTAAATGAGTTCACTTATGTGGAGTTTGAGTGGATCCAAGTAAGTTCTTCATTTATTTTTCAGTTTCTTTTCAAGCGTATGTTTTATTTTGCATTCAAACTCTCATTCTCATACATTCAATGTAATGATTCCAGTAGGCCTACATAGTATTATGATGCAGACGTAGGTAACTAGGATTCGCATCCTAATACATCATTGATCCAATGAGCAGTTCAGAGTCTATTGGTGAGCCTCTTGGAAATCCAAAGGACTGCTTTTATTGCTTTCAATTTTATTTTATGTTCATTAGTATGTTGTGGGGCTTTTCCCAACAACTCTCTTAATTGGTTAACTGGCTTTATAGACAGTCATCCAGTTAGTAGTTTAGTTATCTTTACAATATCAATTTCTAATCTAAGTCTTGATTTGCATTTTTGACCAAGTTAAATGTTGAATTTTAGACATTCTAAGTTATTTCATTAGTTAAGTTGAGTATTGTGTTATTGATCTGTATAAATATGCATATAGTCTTCCACTGGGTTAAATAAGTCAGGCCAAGGGTTTGTCGTGGGCCAACAATGATTTTCCAGTGCCAGTCACATCCAAGGTGTAGGTTTGAGGCGTGGCAATAATCAATAACAACATAAAGATAAATGAATTAAATCTCTGTCTATCTATGAAGCCTCTAATAACTGAGATGGATGTCAGGACAAGACCTATAACATCCTAATGAGCTAAAATAATGAAAAACAATAAAGGTGATTATACAGACAGTAAGGAGGCTCACCACCAAATTGTGAATGCTAAAATGGATAAACAATGCACTGGATGTTGATCATCGTTACCTGTGTCTACATCATAAAATGATGCATGCCAACTAACATTAGTACAGTACATGAACGATGATGCTAGTTGAAATGCTAAACATTGTTAGGATATACTATTAACCATGCGCTATGAAATAGTATTATTATTTAACAATTGTTTATTCATTTATTCAATTCAATAAAGTGTTACATTAAAATACCAATTGTCATATATGTGTCATTAACTTACAGTAGATGATTTGGTGTAGAGTTTAAGCTTATACAAAAAAGATTAAATCATTGGTTCTTATAAGTTAAAAGTTATATCATAGATGGAAATCTGGACCAAACCATCATAAAGATTGTAGCACGAGATTAAATGTAATTTATCTTGATTATGAGAATGGATAGTTTTAACTTCTCGTGCTAGTGAATTTGGTATGTCTTGAACGGGACCGAGCAGAGATAGATGTTTTAGAGTGACTGATAAAACATTTTCTCTAAACTATCAAATTTACTTATATTCTTAATCTTTATATAACAATTATGATCTGTATATAGATTGATTATCTTTTTGATTTATTAAAAGATGAGATTCTGAGATGGATCAATATGGCTAGTAGATTGGATGATAATAATACATATTGGTGAAATAATTAGTTAGTTGATGAAATCAATGTCTCGGATATTGATGATACTGTAAGACATTGAAGAGCAATGACGCAACGGAAATCTAGAGTGATCGACATACCTCCAGCCATTGTTAATGATATAGTCGGAGTCTACAATTCTTGTTTCCTTCAAAGATCTTCTTATCACTCAAAACCTCATTCTTAGATGGTATGGAGTTTTTAAAAGTAATGTGTTTGGTTACCTTTGAAGCAAATGATATAGTGTTAATCGTGCTTCCATGAAGAACACTTAAGAGGTTATGGGAAGTTAACAACCACTAGAGTAGTAGAATAGTGGATCCATGTAGTAGGATAATGGGTAGTTAACTATTATCCCATTAGTAGGATAATGGGTAATTAACCTTTTTCCTATTAGTGGGATAATAGAATGTTAACTACCTTCCCATTAAAGGGATAATGGGTAGTTAACTACCTTCCCATTAGTGGGGTAATGGATCCATGAAGTGGGATGATGTACCGTGTATTACGGATCATATCAGCGTTAACAAAAATTCATACATTCTCCCACTTGGTCCGTATATTCTAATCCGATTAATAAAATATAATACACAAATCATGGCGATAATTTCTCTTGAAATGAGTAGTATCTTCCATGTATCACAATGCACTATATCTCTAAACTTTAACCCATATAATTAATGAATGAACTCAATATTTATTCAAGGTCCATACTTTAGTAACATTTCTTAAAATAAAGCTCAATGCACACACAGTTAACGAGAAATATCATATAAAATACAGTTTCATAATCATTCGTTGTTACAACAAAATTTTACATAGTGGGATTACAACCCATTGTGACTACATGATCCTTAAATTTTTGTGGTGGCATGCCTTTAGTTAAAGGATCAGCTAACATTACTTCAGTGCTAGCATGTTCAATGACTTTCTTGTCTTTAACACTTTCTCTTATGGCTAGATATTTGATGTCGATATGCTTGCTTCGACTACCACTTTTATTATTCTTAGTCATAAAGATAGCAGCTTAATTGTCACAATATAACCTTAATGTCTTAGTTATAGAGTGGACAATTCTAAGTCTAGAAATAAAATTCTTTTACCATACACCATGTGAGGTAGCCTCGAAACAAGAAACAAACTTAGTATCCATAGTGGAAGTAGTAACTAGAATCTGTTTTACACTTCTCCAATATATAACTCCACCACCTAACATAAATATGTATCCTTAAGTTGATTTTTATGAATCAATACAGCCAGAAAATCCTGAATCAGAGTAGCCAATGACTTCCAAGTAATCTCATCATTTGTACATAAGCATGTAGTCTTTTGTTCCTTGAAGATATCTTAAGACATTCTTTGCAGCTCTCCAATGATCAATCCTAGATTACTTTTATATCTTCCTAGCATTACAAACCTGAGCATACATCAAGATTTCGAAAGCAGAAAAGTAAGGAATGTCCTTCATTTGTTCTCTCTCAAGATTGTTCTTCGGGCACTGATTCAAGTTGAATTTTTCACCCTTCACGATGGGAGCTACAATTGGTAAACAATCTTTCATTTGCAACCTCTCTAAAATTTTAATTGATTTAGGATTCTTGAGATAAATCTAAGGTACCTTGATTTTTATCTAGATGAATCTTATTACCAATAATATACGATGCATCACCCATGTCTTTCACAACAAAAAATTTAGAGAGAAAATGTTTCACCTCATATAGCATTCCCTTATGATTGGATGCAACTAATCTATCATCCACATGTAGATTTAAGAAGATATTTTACTCCCGCTAATACTATGGTATATATATTGATCCATAATGTTCTCAACAAAGATCGAATGAAGAGATAACATTATAAAATTTCAAATACCATTGACGAGAAAGCATGTTTTAGTCCATATATGAATTTCTTTAACTTGAAGACCAAGTGCTCACCATTACTAGAGGAGAATCCTTCACGATGTTTCATATAAACCCCTTCCTCTAGATCACCATTGAAAAATGTGGTTTTCATATCCATCTTTTGCAATTCTATGTTAAAGTGTGCTACTAATACCAATATTATGCGCAAGGAATCTGTTTTAGACAAAGGAGAAAATGTCTCCGTGTAATCAATTCCTTCCTTTTGAGTGAATAATTTAGCAACGATTTTTTATATCTTTCTATGTTGCTTGATGAGTCCTTTTTAGTCTTAAAAAACCATTTACATCCAATGGTTTTAACACCACTAGTAAAATCAACAAGATCCTAGACCTCATTACTTTCCATAGAATTCATTTATTCTTTCATGGCATTGTACCACAATTTAGACTCTTTATAATTCATAGCTTGTGAAAAAGACACAAGATCTTTTTCAACTCCAATGTTCCGATTCTTGCAAATATACAACAAAGTTACTAGGAATTGCTGATTTTCTTTCTCTAGTAGATCTTCATAGTGTTGCACCAACATTTTCCTGTGGATTATGTTGTACAATAATTTCAGGAATTACTTGAACAACTTGATCTATATGCATGTTTTCAGCATCTTGTGGAATCTTAGTAATTGGTTGCTCAACACCCAATTGAACTTGAGGGGTATTATGGATAACAATCAATTTTTGACTTGATATGGAAGGTTGATCTCTTATAGAAATTGTATTCTGAAATTGATTACTCACACTAATTAAGTCATTTTCAATAAATTTTACATTTCTTGATTCCACAATCCTAATACTGTTAGATGGATAGTAGAATATGTATACCTTAAACATTTCGGCATATCCAATGAAATATCCACTAACGGTCCTAGAATTCTGTTTATTTTCTTATGGGTTGTAAATTCTAAGTTCAGAATGGCATCCCCATACACATATATGTGTCAAACTAGGTTTCCAACCTTTGAATAACTCAAAAGGCCTCTTTAGAACAGACTTGGTTAGAACTCAATTTAATATACACAATGTTGTCTTGACAGATTCAATCCATAAGGACTTAGGTAGCTTAGATCTACTTAACATACTACGCACCATGTCCAAAAATGTTTGGTTTCTTCTTTCTGTATGATCTAGAGAACTAGACATAGTATATTGGGAAACAATATAATTTATTTGAACAAACTTCGCAAACGGGCCTTGTTAATCTCCATCTTTTGTATATCTACTATAATACTCATCACCTCGATCAGCTCTCACAATCTTAATTTGCTTTTCGCATTGTTTATCTACTTCAGCCTTGAAAACTTTAAAGGCTTCTAATGCCTCGCTCTTATTATGAAGCATATAGAGATACATATATTGTGAGTAATAATCTATAAAAGTGATAAAGTATTTCTGACCATATGTGTCAATGTCTAGACAACATATAGATGAATGTATAAGTTCTAATACGGTTGAACTCCAATTGGAACCTTTCTTTGACTTGTTGGTCTGGTTGCCTTTAATGTAGTCCATACAAGTATCAAAATCAGTTAAGTTTAAAGTACTTAAGTACTCCACCATTTACTAATATTCAATCGATGGAGATATGTCCCAATCTCTGATGACATAAGATATAGGAATCTTCATTTACAACACATCTTTATTGTCAGTTTGTACATGCATAATAGTATGAATGGAATCATTTTGTAAATTAAGAGAGAAATAACCATTATACAATATACCATATTCAATAAGTTTATATTTATAAAATAGTTTGGAATCACCTTCGAGAAAGAAGGAATATCCCAAAGGTACAAGTCTTGATACTGAAAATAAATTCCTTGAAAAATTAGGAACATAAAAATTCCTTTACGAGTCTATAATAAAACCAGTACTAAAAACTAAATTGCATGTCCCAATAGCTTTCACATGCGACTGAATCTTATTTCCAGAATAGATGTTTCACTCAGCTCCCACAGGCTTCCGCAGGTTTCTTAAATCCTGCAAGGAATTCGTAATATGGATTATAGAAGAAGAATCAATCCACCACGTGTTATGATTAACATCAATCATATGAGCTTCATAACAAATAAGAGATATAGAAGTACCTTTCGTAACAATCCATTGTTGAAACTTGACACAATCCTGCCTTATGTGCCCCTTTGTTCTACAGAAGCGACACTTGGCTTCCTTTTTTTTATGTTAGTGTCAAGTGATGCCTTTCCTTTAGACCTCTTGTTGGATTGATTGGTCTTATTCACTTGAGTAGTCATGAATGCACTTTCTCTTATTTCCATCAGTAGTTGACCTTCCTCTTGAACACGCATGGACATGAGTTCATGACCATTTATCTTTATGTGTGTTATAAGAGATCTTAAAGGGGCAATATTGTGCAGATAGAGTATTCAGGATATAGTGCACAAGAAAAGTTTCAGACATATTAACTTCAAGAATCTTTAGTTGAGCCGCTAAGTCTCACATATTCACAATGTGCTCATGCACATTTCTCACACTAGTTAGCCTCATTGATGAGAATTTCATAATTAAGGTGCTGGAAAGTGCCTAATCTGAAGTCTCAAACTATTCTTCAATAGCCTTCAGTAATCCCTTGACATTGTTATGTTGTTTGATAGAACCACGAATACCAGCAAAGATTTTGGTCTTTATGAACATAGTTTGTTAGAGCGTTCACATTGTTCATCAAGAAAAATCTCATCTTGAAAGCTGAATTCATTAATAGGCGATTTTTCTTTTTTGATAGCATAATCAATATCCATACACCCTAAGTAAAGGAGAATTATCTCCTTCAAAATCTTATAGTTCTCACCATTCAGTTTGGGAATATCACAAATATCAGAGAAATTTGCATGTTGCATAGCTGCAAAAACTATACTTAAATGTTTAACATAAATTTGAGGCAAGTAGTATAAAGTTGAATCTACTGACATAAAAAATGCATATGGACTAAATTTTTAATTCTATTAGATTCATATTTATGATAAAATTATCAATTTAATTGTTTGATATTCTATCTTTATGACAAAACTATTAAACTCTCATTCATAATTCTTGTGGGTAATTATGAAAAGTGTTTAATATTTCATCTTAATTAATTCTGCAACTTAATAGTAAAGAAATCAGGTTATCATATCATACTAATTAATTACAATTCTAATGTCTAAAAATTTATTTATGTGATCCTTAACTTTTAAAAAAAATTCAATTAAAGATGTTGTGGCTTAACTTCAATCAAATAAATTGTAGATCACTTAAATATCTCTTTCTTTAAGTGATCCAATATATAATATATAATATCATTTCATTTAGATTGTTGTGGCTAAATCTCAATAAAATAAAATTATATGAATAACTGCATATTAACTCAAAATCATGTACAAGATTTATTGTTGAACATTATGCAACAAAAGAACAGTCTCTTGGCTTTTTATTATTAGAAAATGTTTGCAAAAGTTTCAAATCAAAATATGAATTTTTAAGAACCATTTTGAGCGATTTTAGAGAATTCCGACAATTAACAAAGAAGAGGAAATTCAACGGCTCTAATGTCAAATGTAAGAGATTGCAGATCAATGACGCAATGAAAATATAGAGTGATCGACATTCCTCCAGCCAGTGTTAGTGATATAGTCGGAGTCTACAATTCTTTTTTTCTTCAAAGAGACGCTAAGTCTTAGATAGTATGGATTTTTTAGAAGTAATGTGCTTAGGTACCTTTGAACCAAATGACATATATATAATCATGCTTCCACAAAGAACAATTAAGAGGTTATGGGAAGTTACCAACCACTAGAGCAGTAGGATAATGGATCCATGTAGTGGGATGATGGGTAGTTAACCATTATCTCATTATTAGGATAATGGGTAGTTTCTCCCATTAGTGAGATAATGGATAGTTAACTACCTTCTCATTAATGGGATAATGAGTAGTTAACTACCTTCATATTAGTGGGATAATGGACCCTGTTATACGAACCATATCAGCATTAAATAAACGCCAACAGATACACCTTTTTGTGAGAAATTATAAGCTTTCATATGTAAACCGACAAATTTATGAATGTAACGCATGAAATTAGTTATGTATTACTCTAAAGGAAATTAATCATTGAATTAAATTCGTCATAATTTAATTTATTGATTAGAATTGGTAATCTTAACACGGGAAATTATATAAATGTTTAATGATAAATTTTGAAATAAATAGAGGAGTACAATTATGAAATTTTAGTGGAATGATTTGTAATTTATTATGGTAAGAATAATTCAAATTAATTATATGGATTTATTTCCATAATAGTTAGCCTCAATTAAAAATTTTGTGGTCTCTCCTGTGCCTAATTTAACTTAAACATAGAATCCTATTTCTAGTAATAAAAAGAAACATATTTCTTCTCCAAAAGGAAGAGAAACGTGTGTTTCTTGTTTTTCTTTAAACAAAAGAAATTCTCTTTGGACTGGGAAGACATCCCTATAGGTAGGAAATCTTCTGACCTAGAAAGGGAAGAATTCAGTATTTTATAAAATACTTGTCCACCCAAGTATTAAGAGAGTTCAATTGTTGATTGGGATCACTATAGAAGATCATAGTGGTGCAGTTGAATTTACTTCAAAATATTTGCACACACTTCCAAAGGTAATACTGATTTAATTTAATCATGGTTCATATGTGATACAAATTTGTGATTGTTGTCTATATTCATGCAAAATGTATGTTTCTAAAATTCTTCTACAGTGTATGTTATTTTCTAAAAATTTACAGCAAGATCCATACTTGCATCTTTATATATAACCTAAAATATGCGTATGTGAAATAGTATGCATGAATCATGGTTACTGAATTTTATTTTATCATGAGAAATACATAATTGAACAAACTTTAATTGGTTTGTTTTATTGGATACATACGGTAACAAGAGGCTTACGGGATGGCGACAACTTGATGAGAATTTTACTTCTTTCTGTTACGTATGTTGTCTGTTTCTCTTGTAACAATGGAACTCAATAATAAATGCTGGAAAAATATTAGTAACCAATGTGTCCTATTATATAAACAAACTGATATTGGGTTCAATTCTTTTTGCGAAAGAGATAGGCGACTGTTTTATGAGATGACTCCCACAATTTTTTAATCACATATTGTGTTGGCTGGAATATTTTCTCATAATGATACTGATGGTTGTTCTCCTTTTGATTAAGAAGAGAGAAGAGTTAAAGTTGTTGGCCAATACATGATTCTTTTTGGTAGGAATGCATGATGATACATTATAATAAAAGATCTACAATTTCGTTTACTGCATTATTCATAACTGTTCTTATGTGGACACAAATTTTAGACAGTAAACTATCGTACTTAAATGCTTGTAATTGTTTATGTGTGTGAGATTTTTGAGCTACAACTTCTTGTTGTAATTTTTTTTTCTAGAAATTTTTCTTAAAATTTGAAAAAAAAATAAATGGTGAATAGGGTTCTTTTCATTAATTACCAAGAGATTAAATAATATTGAGGTATTAATTTTATGTATTGGCTTACACCTTCCTCCCCATCAGATGAATTTAATACAAGCCATTATGTTTTTAATCACTAGTTTGATAATCTGTATTAACTCTCTTAAACTGAGTAATATATGATTAAATCAATGTAACTAGAGGATTTTCACTTGAGTACTTAAACTAACAGTAGACTCTCCAAATGAGTTAGGTCAATATAAGTTTATGGAGTGAATAATATATATATATATATATATATTCATGCATCTTGAATATCGAATCATTGGGATTGGAGAAGTATTCATACAATATATATATATATATATATATATATATATATATATATATATATATATATATATATATATATATATATATATATATATATATATGTATATGAAGAGTTTGAATGTAAATATTAAATGTTATATTATTGTGTTATTCATCTATTGAAATTATTTCTTCGATCTCAGATTCAACATTTCTACTTTTAATCCCATTAGTACTAGTTTTGGTCAAAACAAACTGAAGTATTCTAACTATGTTGACGGGAGGAGAAATCTCGACATCGTGTTAAGTACTTAAGAATATAAGGTTGTGCTTCATGAGGAATGTCTATTGAAACACAATTTACAGTCTAGTGATGAGGAGAAGTTAGCTTACCAGAAATGGCGCGATGTTACATTATGACTTCAATGTCAAATGTTTTTCAACATCAACATCAAGATATGTTGTTTGCCTTTGAAATTCTGGGGAATCTCAAAGAAATGTTTGGAAACTAGGGTCGATTATCTAAGCAGACTGCCATGAGAACTCTCGTGAACACTAAGATTGTTGAAGACACTCCTGTAAGAGACCATGTTCTAAAGATGATAGTTCCTCTGAATGAACTAGAGGTCTTTGGGAGCTGAAATTGACAATGACTCCTAAGTTGAGATGATATTTCAATATCTGCCTTCCAATTTTCAATAACTTTTCCTAAATTATAATATGAATAAGATGAGTCTATCTTTTGGCACAATTATTGAATGAGTTGCAATCGACAGAGACTCTTGCAAAAAAACATCTACCATCAATGACACTAAATATTGAGAAATGTTCTAATTCTAAATCGCAAGGTGGACAGAAGAAGAAAAAGGATCACAAGCTAAGGCAATTGCGCATCCACCTGGGGTATTTAAAAAGTATGCTTTATTTAGAAAATGATTTCTTTTTTCTAAAACAGGCCTGAAGGCTTTTTGGAAATATCAGTTTTTATTCTTATTTAAATTTGAATATGTTTTAAATGTTTTTGGGAATACTTAATCCCCATATACTTCTTTGAATAACAGAACGTCAACTTTACACTTTCTCAACTCAGTGCTCAAGTCTTTAAAACAAGTTTTAAAACTATTTGTAGAAACATTTATTGAAAAAGGGTTCATGCTGAATTAGGGAAATGAACGACTCAATTCAAGGTTTTCAATAACAATGCATAGAACTCAATACTTGGAACTCAACAACTTTCGAACTCAAGGAGTCAATGATACTACTCATCTCAATAATGCTCGACTAAGAGAGTTCATGCGGAACTATGGGTATGAACTAGTCAAATCAAGGACTTCATGAGTAATATGTAATAGTCACATGATAAGTAATGAATCTCAAAGAGGGATTAGGAACTACACTTAAAGTCTTAGAACTTGAAGAAACCACTTCTCTGAAAGATGTTCAACTTACGAATTTCATGCTGAATTATAGGCATGAAGCAACTTGACTCGAAGGTCTACATAACTACATGTAACTCATATATGCAACTCTTCTCATTCTCTAACTTAGTTCCTCAAAACATAGTTCAAATCAATAGTTGATCTCAAAGGATTCACAATTGAACTCAAAGATTTTCTTGAACTCTACTCTTTAACTCTCTTTAATGTGAATTATGAATTCAAGAGTTTGATTCATGACATGGAGGATCTAGGTGATATTGTAGACCTCATGAATGTGTTATTGTTACTCCCATTCTCACTTACTTGAGTCTTGAAACAAATTACTAAAAGTTGTAGAAGGCTCCTCAAAGGGACTCTCTCAAAAGTTTCGGCAGAACACACAAAACATAATCTTAACTTTAACTTGAATTTTGAATTATTAATTCAATGTTATGATTATGTTATGATTGATCTCTAAGTATATTTGAAGTAGATTAGAGTAGTTAGAATTGAAAGGGAGTGAAGGTGCACTTTAAGTGAACTCAAACGGAGCAACCGAAGACCAAATGGATGGGACATGCGATCTTAGCTCTATGAATGGCGTGGAGCTCCAGCCCCTAATCCTCAGAGGAGGATTTGGGGCATTTTGGCTGGCGCATCGCGCCAAGCCCCGACCCAGAAAATCCAACAAATTTCCTTGCTCGTTTTCTCACCCTAATTCACCTAGAATCGAACGGTTTCTTCCGTAATGACTTGGATTTGTTTACTTGACTTAATTACACTAATGAAAACAACACTCAAATTACTCAATTTCATCTCAAGAGATCATCAGAACCCCAAAAAAACAAGATTTAGAATGAATTTTAAGAACACCTATCAAGAACTCTAATCTTTAAACTTAAAGAATGAAATTTCACTTAAAATAACATTTTTGGCATGTGGTTGAATAAACCAACACTATGAAATCTTACATACCTCTAAGAGATCAAACCCATGGCGAAAATCCGCAACAATACGCAAGAATCTCGAGATTCTCTCTTCTTTTCTCTTCTTGAACTCTCATCTAAAACCCTAGGTATATATTAGGATTATAAAACTGAGCCTAATAGAATTATACCATAAAATATTACTAAAATCGAATTAAATCTGTTTGGATAAGGAAAAGACCAAAATATCCCTCACTATTTCTAGCTAACTTTCCTTAATTGGACAGCCAAACTTTAAAATGTCATATCTCACTCATCCGAACTCGGAACTTAGCAAACTCGGTGGCATTGGAAAGATAATATAAAGAACTTTCCTAAAGTCTCTTGTAGCACACCTAAATAATCATGTGCTAGGAGTTATTCATCGTTTGAAGTTGACTTGAATGTTTTTCTCTTTGGTTCTTCTTGGAACTTAAGATGCTACATTTAGTGACCTTACCTTAATACTAAAGAAATTTTAATTCCTTAGCAAAAACTTACTCACTATGAAGGATGATTCAAGTCTTAGTTCGAAAAAATTTCTCGGGTGTACGCAAATGATTTTAATTTATTAATGATAATTAATATATGACATAAAAATAGGAGATTCATAAAATAAAATAAAAAGGAATTCTTGTTTTCTATGTTTAACTCAAAGTAGTTAAATTCGTTCAAAACAAATTTATTTTCTTTTTTTTTTCTAACGTTTCTCTCTCTTCTCGCTTTTATTCAATTATTTTCATTTGCTTGTAATGCACGACTTCTTGTTGGTATTAATAAAACATGGTGGTAGTTCCTTACGATTTTTATTTGTATTTGTATACTAACCAAACGTAAATAAAATAAGAACAATGATACTGGAAAAAAAATTCAGATTTTACTGTATATAATATTTAATCATAGCGTTATTGGAATGAACATTTATTTTTTGAAATTACATAAAATTTGTTTTAAAATAGTATAGATTTGGTATGAACATTCTTTTTTTTGTACGTTTCTGGTTTAAAAGGTTACATAAATTTATTTGAAATTTATATACTGGTTATACCATGTTGGTACGATTTTGACATTATATTGAAATGAATTTTGTGTATTCATTATCTAATAAATGACAATTTATATGTTTAATTAGTATTGGCATGATTCTTCTGTGAAAAATGACGACTTATGGGATGAAATTGTTATAATTTAACATGAAATGTGTATGAAAAGTATGCATATAAATTATATGAAATTAGTATACTCATTTCACATTTTTGTTATGCATTATAATTTGAATATGGAACTTTTTTAAATGTATAATGTTATATTTTGGTATGAAAATTGAATTGTTCTCTTTATTTGTCTAGCCCGTGATTTATTTGACGTGTGACGGTAAAAAGGGAACATGAACCAAGGTAAAATCTCTAAAATCGGGTAAGAGATGTCACCTGATATAATAATAATTATTAAATTTTAATTATTTAATTAAATGGAATTAAATTGATTTAAAAATAAAAAGTGGTACGTAATAACCTGCAATCAAAATGTTATAAGTAATAATATTTTAAGAGTAGATTTAAAACTTATAATATTGCCCTTAAATATATATATATATATATATATATATATATGTAGGGCGATTTTTCCATTTTTAGACCTAGGCTAGAAGTATAGCAATATGGATATATATGGACTCGTGTACTTATGAATTATTCATATTTGATTAATTTAGAATGTTCCTAGGGATTGAGAAAAAGAAAAGTGTCGGGGAATTAGCTTGCTGGACTTCGATTCTTCGGTTGAGGTGATTATGGATTATTCATTGTGATAAGAATACTCTTAATAGTGATTTATAGTCATTGATAATACTATGAAATTTCCTATGTACTTAATTATTGTAGTTTGAATGTATCATGTGTTGTCGTGATTGGTCTGTAATTCCAAGATCGCGAAATCCATAATTTAAAATTATCCTATCAAAGTGATGCATTGAATAAACAAGGTTTGATAAAGTATTGTTAATGATTTAACTATATTGTTTGATCGGGTGCCACGAGCCAATATAATATATTTGGATCAGGTGCCATGAGCCAACACGACTTTATTGAATCGTGTTTCACATTCCCACATGACAATCTTTTGACGCAAATCGGGAAAAAGTTGAGTCTTCCAATCATCGAAATTCAGAGCTCCGGCAACCACTGCCACATTCACCATCTCTTTGAACTTGAGCCTTCCAATTATTCCCATTCATTTTAAGTCCACACCGAAATTCTGTAAACTCACCTGGACCAAGGGCATTCTGACCATTACTTATAAGATTTGGCTTAATAGAATTGGTCATAGGATTTTGAGATTTTGTCTTCATGGTCACCATCTCTAAAGATATCTTTCGAAGATAATCTCACTGCAATATTAGATAAATATAAGTTAAAATACATACAACATAGGGTTTGGCAAATCGAGGGTAGGCTATGCAGCGCGGGTTCAAATATTTTTTAAGAAACTGAACGCAGTGTGGGGCGGGTTGCAAAATTATGTTGGGGTTTTAAACAACAGTATATTTAGTATAACCCCACAAGTAGTCTCTAGTATACACAGACATTATCACTATCCATAAATATAGAGAGATTATTTTCGATAGACATCGGACCTCGGCTGAAGTAAGGCATCTCCAAGCAGCGGTTGGAACAGGGGAAAAAAAGAAATTAAGTTCTTACTACTAAACTTCCTCAGGTATGCAACCAGATCTGGGAGGATAGAGAATACGTAGACCTTAAAACTACTTCGTGAAGGTATCTTAGGCGTGCAAAGACATTCAAATTAGATTCAAATTATTTAGTTGTGGTTGTTAGTTTAGAAACTAGTCTTAAAGTAGATTTTATGATTCTATGTTGGTCAGTCAAATATGAAATTATGTAGTTTAACTCTATATAACTTGATTCTATCCATTTGTGTTGACAACTATATAGTGAGCACTCTTGGGGAATAATAATTAATATGATACATATTTACGTGTTAAAAAAACATGTCAATATGCAGAATTAACCATAATTTTTTTGTTCTTGACATCACTTTAATAGGTAATTTTACGTAAACAAACTGTCAATTAAATAAAATTTACAGATCTCATGCTCAAGATGAACTGATATATAGTATTAGGCTCTTCTATTTCGTTGTTATAACAACCTTGATGAGAGCAAATATAAGAATATTCAGTTGTTATTTTTGATGTCATTAATGCCTAAGTAAAAATGCTAAAATAGTCATTCATGTGTTCATTTAGAAGGGCAAACTTCTATAAAAACATAATAAGACGAATGGGGGATCAAAATCTTCGCAAGTGTATGCTGATTTTCCCTGCAACCGTACTGTACCCGTTCCGCTTGCCATTCCTAATACAACGTGTCTATATGAATGGAAAGACGAATGCAAGTTTATAGAAGCAGGAATAACATAAATGAAGAGGAGAACAAGTTGCATCATTCATGCAGAAGAATCTCATATCGTATAAATGGGTGGTTTCCTTATATGGTTTTGGTGAACAAATTGCATCAAGAGTCCCAAATCAGATCAAAGGGGATGGGTTTATATGGTCTCAGAGAACAAATTGAAACACAACGGGTAAAAAAGGGATGAGTGTTACCTTATATGGTCTTGAAGAACAAATTGCATCAAAAGTCATAGTCAGATAAAAAAAGGCAGGGGTAGTTTATGAGCTAGCTTTACAATTTGAACAAATAAGAAACAAAGTTAAGACTACATTTCTCACTTGTAGCAGCAGAATAGACCTTTTCTTCAAAGCTCATAGCAATTTTCTTAAGCTCGTGTACTTCTTCTTGCCCAGAAATAGGAAGATGTTGCTTCAAGGTCTCCAGTATGTACAATCATATCAACAGAAAGATCAACATAAAATCTTGATAAAATCATAATTTAGATAAATACTTCTCAAATATATTAAAAATAATACAACATCAGGCCCTGCTACAAAAGACTAAAACTTGTTTCCTCTAAACAAATATCAGCTGTTATAATCCAATTAGCTCCAGTGACAAGATCACAATCTAGATAAATGCTTCTCAAATATACTAAAAATAATTTGACATCGTATCCTGCTATAAAAGACTAAAACTTATCTCGTCTAACCAAATATATGTAGTTATAAGCCAATTATTGCAAACAACAACCTACCATTTCGACCTATCTAAAACAAAATATAAGCACGGTGACAAACTACGTTTTCCCACTTGAACTTGTTCATTTACTGATTCCACCACCACACCACCCCCAACACTAATAACATACCTAGTGTAATCCCACGCGTGGGGTCAGAGTGTACGCATATGTTACCCCTAATTACCAAAATTGGAAATGACTAGGGCATAAATCCCCAATTAACTCACCCAGTACCATTAACACAAAAAAAAAACCAAAATTCACCTGATAAAGTTTCCATAAAACATAGGGAAACTGAAAAAACATGTACCATATTGATTAATCAATACTTCTAACAAAATGGGGTTTCTTCATAACTGATAAAACACAAAAAGAAATCTACAATTCAAAATTCCAAATCCTTTAACAAATGAAAAAATAAGAACAAGTTGCAAAAACAAAAATAAAAAAAGCTTACATCTTGTTGACAATCCTTTGACGCGAGTCGGAAAAAAGTTGAGTCCTCCAATCATCGGTACTCAGAGCTCCGGCAGCCGCTCCGCCACCTTCGGCACCTCCCTGAGCCTGACCTTGACCCTGACCCTGAGCCCCCAAAATTCCTTAATCCACAATCGCTAATCACAATTTATGGCTTTGATTAAAAAAAATGAAATTCCAAAATTTCGATTAAAAATCACAAAATACCTTGATTTTGAGTGTATAAATAAGAAAAGAAACTCCCAGGCATAATATTATTCATTCATGTATAGTAATAAATTAATAATAACACTAATATAGTAATAAATTAATAGTTGTTATAAATCCATTGCATTGTGCGAATTGTTCTCTAGATATACTCAAGACTTAATTGTATTCATCTATATATGTTTCTAAGGTGATAAAAATCATTTGGATAACTATGTATTTACTAATTGGCGATTTATTATGCTGACCTTTGGGGTAATATCTCAACTCCATAAATAGAGATATTATTCACCTTTTTTAGAACACACTTGAATAAGAAAAAAATTTCTCTTTTTTGATCTACTTCTCTTGACTTCTTCTCTAGATTATTTTATGAGCTTGAGTTTATAACACGTTATCAGCACGAGTCTCTAGCCAATTGAAATTGAATTTTTAGTTTTTTCTTTAGCTCTTGTTTTGGTTGATCTCGTTATGAGAATCGGGGTATTATTTGCATAAAATCAGGTATGTATTTTCTAAAATATTTATATGATTTAGAATAAAATAGTATTCAGTCACTAACAATTATCAGGAACCAAAGACATATACTATTATTGGTTGAATATGACATACTATACAAAATGTCTTATATGGAAAAAGGTATAAAGTTTTAATAGCGTGAGTTTGAATATTATTTTGATTGTTTTGAAAAACTCAAAGGCTAAGTCATGTTGTACTTCGATTTGTTATATCGTTGGTTAAGGGTAAGAAGATGGATTCAAGTTTTCGCACCAAAAGGGTAAGACATCAGGTTAAGTCCAGATGCAAATAATGAAAAATATTGGATGATAAGACGATTGATTCAAATTCTATCGCACCAAAAGGGTAAGACATCAATTTAAGTTTTGATGTACCGTGATGATAATGTATTGGGTTCAAGTCCCATAGAATTATGACCTAATATGTCTTGTATGGATAAGACATTGAGTTTGAGTCTCAATGCACCATGTGGTGATAAGATGATAATTGAGGAAAAATAGTATACTTTTGATGAAAAGTCTTGAAATTCATCATATTGGATTTGTTCTATTCCTTGAAATGAATGTGGTATCAACATGTGATAACTTTGAAATCCGCCTTGACTTGCTCCATTCAATCAAATGAATGTGATAGCAGTGAATAATTAGTCTGAAAGATGACAAATAATTAATAATATGAATAAGGGCGTGGAGGGACGGAATTATAATAGTCATCATTGTGGTAATTATTAAAGGAAGAACACTATGGGTTCTCCAAATAGTCCTAAAAAATGTGAAGGCAATTTTTATTATTAAAACGATATGAAAGGTCATTGGACTTGTGAATGTTGTCGACCCAATAATTTGACAAGTTTATAAATCATCCATCGTCAGACAAGAAGATAAAGTGATGGTACACTTGATCTTTCAAGTGATGTTGAGGTGTGTTATGGAAATATGATGAATTTTAAAGTCATGTTAATGTGATATAATGCAAATTTATGAAGTACATATAAATGATTAGTCCATCGTGAATGCTCGACCATTCTATAAGAGAGTGGGTCAAGATGTGATAAAATCATTATGGGTTGGATATATGTCACAACTCACCTCTATGGGGGTTAAAAAATGATATATGCCACAACTCATCTCTACGGAAGGTTTTAGAGAAATAAATAAATTTTATTTGACAAAAATGGTCAGTGATCATGTATGTTTATACGATATAAATATGATGGTCTATTTATTGTGAACTACCAAAAGGGCAAAATAAATAAAAACTCTTGCCTATAAAGATTGTGTTCATGACCAAAATAATAATGTTGTGTGGCGATACAAATTTGTCATTGGTTGTGTACTATGGTACACCAAAAGTAAAGCAAGAAACATGTCTTGCTCGTAATAATTTTGACCATGAAATAATCATATGATTTCATCCTTGAAGGAGATGCTCACCATAGGGATGATGTCATGCAATATGTGATAGTACACAAAATTAATAGCAAGCTCTAACGAGTTGTATTATTATTAGAGGAATAATAATAGGGTTGTAGTATATCTCAAAAGAAACTTTTTAAGTTTTGGATGAATTGAAAATAAATATTGAGACTATAAATCACTACAATCAAAAGGGGTTATAAATATCTATGTAAAAGGTTACTCATTGTTTCCTTTTGTTTGTTGCACACAAACATGGACATGCTGATGAAATCACAGTAAACTGTAAGTGTACTAAAATAAAAATTAGTTGGCATGACCGGTTGACCATTCTGATTTAAATGTGATGCAAATGTAATTGAGAATTCATGTGGATTATATGATGAAGAAATAAAAGATTCTTCAATAATTCTTTTGTGATGCTTGTTCTCATTATAAAATGATTATTGTACCAGCTAAGGTTGGGATTGTAATCCCTTGAAGTTCTTGGAACATATAAAAAAGGTGAATATGGGTCCATTCACCTGCCATGTGGATCATTTGCAACTATATGATAGATCTATGCGATGATTACATGTGCTTTGGTGTTAACTTACAAATTGGTGTTTGTAAGGTTGTTGCTCAATTGTTAAATTAAGAGCACAATTTCGACTACGAAATTACACTAATAATGCTAGTTGGTTTAGCAGATATTGTTTGCCTCTAATTATAGATAAATCATGTGTATGGGAGCAAAACTTTCAAACAAGATTTGGTATGAGATAAATTTATTTAACATGTACCAACACATGTATACATCAAGCCAATAAGGTTTTCCCATTAAAATTGGTTCAGGGCCAGAACCATATAATTTTCATTTTCATGTAAAATACTGAATGTGCGACTATGATTTAAATTGCTTCACCACCGAAAAAGATGAATTTCAAATAAGGTTGGGATCGATGTTAGATTTTCTAACATTAAGGAAAAAGGTGATTGACAATTGAAAATTATGTGTGGGTCTAATTATGAATTATCTAGGTCCTCGTTAAATAAATATTTGCACGTAATGTTCAAGGGATAATTCATTTTCATAATGTTGTAAATCAATTGCCAAATGAATATACCGACTCTATGATATAATTCAGCTGTAAATGCTCCAACGTGAAGTCCTTGTATGACGGAGTTTATGATACGCCGGAAGCGTAATAGATCAATTAGATCCAAATATAAAATTCAATGAAGAAGGAGAGGAGAAAATGATCAATATGGTCATAATAATGAGGCAAGTGCTATAAGATATCATCATGACATAACGCTTCATAAAACCTTGAAAAAAGTTCAGGTACCTGAAAAATGAAGAGATCTCGATAAGTTACATCTTGTGGGAATCGTATTAAATAATTGTGGACGGTATATTTGATATGAGGTAGTGCTCAATGATATAAATTGTAACGAGGATCTTGAATTCAAATATGTCATAGAGTGTGGACAGATAAATGATTGGTCAAGGAAAAATGAATAATTCAAGTATATTTTGTTTCACTTAGAAAAGTGACATTTTGGACTGATAGTCCATGAATCAAGGTATAATGTCAGTGGGGTACAAATAAATTATTATGCGATAGTATAACCGTAAGATATCAAGTATGACTTGTGCCTTGGGGCATAAATGTTTGTCGCAAAAATTCTGACATTATTGGAGATGTTTTCGCCTATGGTGGATGCAATGAGGTTTTTATTTATCTGACAACATATGAAAAACTTGAATGTATATAATGAATAATTGTCATGTTTAGCTATATAATGAAGGTTATATGAAAATCCTTGAAGCAATTGAGGTGTCTGAAGCATATATAAATGTTTGAAGGAAACTTTTTAATAAAGCTTTAAGAATCCTTATATGGATTGAACTAGTCAAGGAAGAAAAGGGTACAAAAACAATGACCCTAATTGTCCTTGTATTTTTATGAAAAGGTCTTGGTAAGACAAAATTTTGTCTTGGCCTACAGATTGATAATTCAACAAATAAAATATTTGTCTAACAGTGCACATACACAAAAAAGTTTTGATGCAGTTTTATATGGATAAATCACATTCATTGAGTACCCCAATGATTATGAGATCGTTTGAAATAAATGATGATTCATTTTTATCTCAAGAGAAGTATGAAGAGCTTCTTGGAGAGGAAACTTTATATCTTAGTGCAATCAGAGTACTATTGCATGTTGCTAAAAATACTCGACCGGATATCTGTTTTGCGGTAAATTTACTAGCAAGATTTGGTTCTTCCCTAACAAAAGGACATTAAAATGGTGTTATGTATATACTTGAATATCATTGAAGGACCATAGACATGAGTTCATTTTATTATATTCCGAAGAATTCAAGTAAGAGTTGGTTGGTTACGCAGATGTAGAATATTTATTTGATCCGCATAAAACACGGTCTCAAACACGCTATTTGTTTGCATGTGGAGGCACAATAATATCCTAGCGAGCAATGAAACAAATGTTGCTATGAAGAAATAAAAGTCCTCCACAAAGCAAGTCGAGAGCGCGTCTGGTTGAGATAAATAACATACTATATTCAGAAAATGTATGGTTTTTCTTTGAAAAAGAATATACCAACCACAATATACGAAGATTGGACACATTATTGCAAGAAATTAAGTGATGTTTTAATCAGAGGGAGTATAATACGCGTTGCATTCTTTTTTTCTTGACCGAGGTTTTATCCCACTGGGTTTTCCTGCCATGTTTTTTTAATGAGGCAACAAATAATGTGTATCAAAAGATATGTGTACTCTTTTTCCTTCACTGGAATTTTTTCCCTCTGGGTTTTTTTTAGTAAGGTTTCAACGAGACACATTATCTATAAACATCCAAGGAGGAGTGTTATAAATCCATTGGATTGTGTGGATTGTCCTTTAGATATAGTTAAGACTTAATTGTATTCATCTATACATGTTTCTAAGGTTATAAGAACCATTTGGATAACTATGTATCTACTAATTGACATTTATCACGATGACCTTTAGAGTGATATGTCAACTCTATAAATAGAGATATTATTCACCTTTTTTAGAACACACTTAAATAAGAAGAAAATTTCTCTTCTTTGATCTACTTCTCTATATTATATTATGAGCTTGATTTAATAACAATATTAATACTAACATAGTAATATTTGACTAATACTAACTTGTCCAGCCGTTATTGAGTCAAAATATCTAGCCATTTACAAATGAATTAGTTTATGCTATTGTAAGTTGACTAAATTTTTAAAATGATACTTTATAGTATTTTTAGTTCATTTTCAAACAAAGTATGCATAAACTTTATTTTAATCGTGTGTTGAAGTACATATGAGGACGACCACAAGTTAAACTCTTTTTTAATATGTAGTAAAGTGATATATTTAAGTAAAATGAAGATTTTCAATATTCTATTTATTAAAAGTGGAGGTTATGCCAGGGACATGTATAGTAAAAACTAAAATCAACCAAGTCCAAATTATTTCACCTAGACATAAATGCCCTTAAGTTTAACTTTAACACCTACAAGCACACATGTTGACCATGAGGTGTGTGCTTGTAGAGTCTGCTATATATGAGTAACACGACAATAATAAATTTTTAACTTATACAATTTTGTTCTTTTTGTTTCATTTTTTCTCTTTTTGTTTTCCTTCTTTTAGACGTGAATTCATAACTTAATGAGTTTATTGTAATAATTGACAAAGTAAAATAAATCAAACGTGGATTTTCAGTTAGTCTCTATATTAATTTTTCTATGACGTCCCAACTTAAGATTAGAAGTCTCACATGGCAAAACACCATAAAAATGTTGAATATATAAGTAAACAAGTCTAACCAATTAGCGACACTTTTTAAAGTCATAGGGGCCGAGACCCAAAGCGGATAATATCACTGAATTGTTACAGTTCCTCTAAGGATAATTTCTTAATTTTTTTCTTTTGCTATTTTAAATCATTGAAAAGCTCAAATAACTTATGTTATTATTGTTAAAAATCCATGTAGAAATCTCATGTCTAGGACTAGAGAAATCAAGGATTGTGGTGATGTATTGATAGTGTATTGATAGTTTTGATATGTTGATCAATATTGATGGTATTGATGAATAATAATGTTAAGTATATACTCCTTATATAGGAGAGAATTACAGAGTCTTAAGTTAACTATATTTAGAGTCCTACTAGAATACTTATTACTACTATAATAAATAATAATTAACTTCTAGTTATACTATAATTCTAATAGTAATCTAATCCTAGTTATAACATAATCCTAATCATAATGTAATTATAGATGAAACATAATACAATAAATATAATCAATCTAATCCTAATGCAACTCTAATTCTACAACATTGATGTAAACTCGTCAGTCAGCTTCGTTGGACCTGTTCCTTTGACATGTTCCAATCATTAGCTTTCTTCCTCATCAACACTTGTTGCAGATAGGTCAGTCAACTGCGTTGGACCTGCTCCTTTGATATGTTCCAATCGTCAGTTTCCTTCTTCTTCAACACTTCCCCTCAAGCTAGTAAGTAGGGGAACAGTTACTCCTAGCTTGCTTTGAATATCCAGTAAAAAGAACTTTGAATATTCAACAAAAACTTGTTTTGTTAATGTTTCGGTATATTGATGTTATTGTTGCCAAATATCCACAAAAATAAAAAAACTTTAAATACCCAGCAACAACTTATTTTGTTAATGCTTATGTATGTTGATGTTGTTTTTCCTCTTCCCCTTCCTTTTGAGCATGTAATATCATGTTATGATTTTATTTTGACACTTTTTCTTCCTCTTCCCTTGTATCAAAACTCGTGAGAGTATTTATAAATTGAATAGGGGTAGGATATGGTGTCGTACATAAGCTTCTAGCAAAATTAATTGCTTTTGTTGCTTGAAAATGACATTTTTTTTAAAAAAAAAATTCCACATCTCCTTAGCAGTTGAGCAGCCTACAATTAGGTGCATGTTTTCTTCGGTCAAGGTGCTTGAGATCCAACTCTTTAGAAACAAATCTTTTTCCTTCCAATCATCAATAATGTCACTATATTTTGCATCCTTTTTAGCCGCTACAACTTCCGTAACAGCCTTTCCAGTAGAACAACTGCTTTTACTTTATTCATTCTCTGTGATATGAACCAATCGGGATATATGTGTTATCTTTATCGGTACAATGAGTTTGTGAAGTAAGGAGGTCGATACATTTTTGATAGAAGTGGTCATAGCAACATGTGATTTTTTTAATTATTTTTTTTATAAATACTCAGAGAGCGGAAGAGCTTTAAGCTCTGATACCATGTTAGAAATTCATGTAGAAATCTCACGTCTAGGACTACATAAATCAAGGATTCTATTCATGCATTGATAGTGTATGGATAGTATTGATATGTTGATCAATATTGATGGTATTGATGAATAATAATGTTAAGTACATACTCCTTATACAGGAGAAAATTGTAGAGTCCTAAGTTAACTATACTTAGAGTCCTACTACAATACTTATTACTACAATAAAAATAAAATAATTAAATCCTAATTATACTATAATTCTAATATTAATCTAATCCTAGTTGTAATATAATTCTAATCATAATATTATTATAAACGAAACATAATCCTAATAAATATAATTAGTCTAATCCTAATGTGACACTAATTCTACAACATTGATGTGAACTCGTTAGTCAGCTTCGTTGGGCTTGTTCCTTTGACATGTTCTAATTATCAGCTCCCCTCCTCATTAAGAGTTGCTGTCAGTCAACTGTGTTGGACATGTTCCTTTTATATGTTCCAATCGTCTGTTTCTTCTTCTTCAACAATTGTGTCTTGCATCTTCGTCTTATATGTTGATTATTTAGAGTAATTTTAATATTATTTCATTAATTTTCTATTTGATTATTTTGATATATTTTTTTAATTCTTATTGTTTTGTTTGAATTATGTTGTATGTATTGACTTTTTAATTTTAATTCTTTTTAAAAGATATTTTAAATATCTACATAGTTGATTTTTCTACATCTATCAGACTTGAACCCTTGACCTAGTGGTCAAGAGAAAACTTTCAACTAGTGAACCACTATGATTAAGAAGGTTGGTTTTGAGTTTTACTTATTATACTATGTTCGGGAACATAGTCGCGCTTCACGCGAGTGATAAAATATATTTATTAGAATTATTCTTTTTTCAATTAATTATGTGTTCACTATATTATATTGTTTGACCTTATCGTTCTCTCTTGATTTAATGGTAGGAAGAAGGGTAAAAAATTTCTCAAAATTTTTGTTTAATAGTTGATTTTGTCCTTATTTGTACTATCTGGACAATCATATCCATCATCTACAAACTTTAGATTTGCATTCTTCAATTGGATAGAAATTTTTAAATGAAATTACCCATTTTCAAAAAGAAATATTCCATCATCCAATTTCACTCGTGTCTGAATCTAACTATCTTAACTCAAACAAATTTAATTCATGTTCAGTCCATCTAAGTTTATCTTGCAACCCCTAGTAATTCATGAACATAATGCAAATTCATTATATTTTAGTGTTTAAATTTAAAAAATGGTGAATATAATGGAGCAGATAAGAATTTTGTTATTCTCCATTAAAATGGAATATGAAAGGGTCTGTTAATTTTATTTGTGTTATATGAAAAGGTTAGCCAAATATTGACAAACTCATAACTACATATTAGGCTAATTTATTATATTAGAATTAATAACAAAATAAGTTACTATCTGTAACGACCCATTAGGTCGTTTTGAAAACTAGGACTATTTTGATTCTTTTTCAAAGATTTCTAGTGGTATTTTAAGCTATTCGATAACTACGAGTATCTAGTTAATGAAAATTTCAGTATTTTACTTAAAATAGTTAATAGTTGGTGGACCAAGTCCATAACTCATTTAATATTTTTATATTTGCCTCATACTTAAAAATAACTTAAAGGAGTTAAAGTTATTATATCATAGTTTGAAGAAATCAAAAATAGGAGAAACTGCTCTAATACATATCTGAGAAGAACACTTGTTTCTTATTCCTAGATTTAAAACTTTGCATAAATACAATTACAATATAAATTACTGAGATTTGAATTGTTGTCATTATTATAATTGATGGGGTTCAGAAAATATCTGTTGAATGCCTTGAATCGGACCCGCTACAAACAGAAAGGACGGGGGTCTCGCTGCCCGATCAGCGAGTCGGGGGGTCCAGGGGGCGACGCGCCCCCTGGCCTGGGGGTCCGGGGGGGCGGAGACGCCCCCGGCCCGACGGTATACAATGTTGTTGTATTGGGCCCTTAATTTTCTGTTGATTCTGTATGTTGGGCCCAAGCCTGTTAGGGCGTAGCTTAGCACTATATATAGACGCTATGGGAAACCCTATTCTGTAATTCTGTTTTTGCCTCTCCATAATAAAACTGCTCCCTCTCTTCCCGTGGACGTAGCCAATTTATTGGTGAACCACGTAAATCTGTTGTCTTGTTTTTCGCGTTTATATTTTCTCGTATTATCTCAAATTCCGCACAACAATATCTGTAATTGGATTAAAAAAAATTGTAAGTCTGCAAATTCTTTACAATGGTGATATTGGAAAGATGGGTGACAAAGTCTTAGGCAATCATGTCAAAGATTGGCATTAGATACCTTTCTGAAAATTAGTGCAAATTTTTTTGTACAGAATGGATTTTTTGGAAAATGATGGTTAACGTTGCAGACTTTCTGTTTTTCGCCTGGTGTTGTTAATGAGTGGAGTTTATTTTTATTTTATTTATTTATTAAATTAAGATATTAATTTTTTACATATTGAGATAGGTAATTTATTATTAGGTGTATATTATATGATTTAACATTGAATTTTAGGATATATGGAGAGATGAAAGTTCAATTCTTGAGTAATTTAGCAAGTATGATAATTTTGGCATATAAATTATATCAAGATATGAAGCTTGATTAGAGATATGAGTGAATTTTAGGGTCTACGATAGACATATAATAATTTGAATGCCTATAAACTCGCTTACAAATATTGCATAATTGGTAGATTAGGAACGTTCCGAATCTTTGTGAAAAGGAAAGGAGAAATCTTGAAGGTTCGTGGCACGAGGTTCGACATTTAAGGTATGTTAGGACTTTTAGACTTGTTCAAGGACATTTTCGTAATTAAAGATTAAAAATGAAATAGACAAACGGGTAAGGACGAAAGATGGGGGTCTCGTATCAATGGTGTGACAGGCATTAGTACGAGTACCGATGTTATAAAAGGAAAGGTTACAACTATGGAATGTAGATTGTAATTTGAGAATGCCAAAACATATAGACATTAGCTGATATATTATTAACTTGAGATCCTTGTGTGATTGTGTTTTCTTTATTACACCCGTATAGTTATGATAATTGAGGTGCATCATCATTCCCTTAATTGAAATAATATTGTGTACATGCATTAACATGAGATTGAGTATAAGTTGAGAACGTGGGGATCATCCATGTGGGGGATGGTGAGATGTAAAGATCATAATTTGGGCACGTGGAGATCGTCCATTCGGAATTGTTTGATTTTATGATAGTGCGTTGAGATCGTCCGCACAAACACGTCGAGATCGTCCATGTCAGTATATGGACCTCACGGTCCCAATTGGTCATGAACTCTCGATGTATTTTCGAGGAGTATCATGTATCTACGGTTGAGAGAGTAATGGATATTCTGAGACATATCATTTCATGGTACCATATTGCATTGCATTTCATCACATCCTTTATTCTTGATGATTATGTGTTTATTTGATCGCTGGAAAGTATCTGATGTTTGATTACCTCTATTAGATGAAATTTGACTGGTAAGTGTAACATAGACTTGCATAATTGAAGAACTGATTTTTTTTATATGAACTCTAGTCACTACTTCTTCGTTGTCGATCAATGAGATATATTGGTACACGTGATTCCGTACACATACTACACTTGCTGCACTCTTTGTGGTGCAGATTCAATTTCGAGTACGAGCACATCTCGTGGAGCAAATTGAATCCGAGTTAGAGTGTCTTGGAGTTGTGGTGAGCTGCTTGGCTGTTCCATGGCCCACACCCTCCTCTATCTTTTACTTATTTTGTTATTTAGTATTCACACATGATATCCTCTATGTTGGATTTGTCATTATAGTTTCAGACTTGCATCGTATTTTAGAAACTCTTGTACTTATGACACCAACTCTTGGGTGGAATTCTTTTAGCTTTTCGCAATTTCGTACTTATAAAGAACTTTTTATTGGAGATTTTCACTTGGTGTTTTACCTTTTTTTCATTATTTAGTTAAAACTGGTAAAATATGTTGGATTGTCTTACCTATTGATTGGGAATATAGGTGTCATCACGATTTGTAAATTTGGATCGTGACACTATCATTTCTTAAAATGGAGAATTAATTATAGAAAGGGTAAAATGAAGTCTTTCATATTGTGAGCTGTGACTACTAATTAACAAATTAAACAAATATAAAAGTTCGTTTTTATTTACAGGTCTTAATTGCAATAAAAAATTCAAAAGATGAAAAAAATGAAATAAAAAAGAAAAGGAAAAGAATAATATAAGATTGATAATTAATATCATACCAAATTTTTAGAAAAGAAAGCAACTCAACAAAACAAATAAATTTTCTATAGTTCTTTCAAAATCCTATTTTTTTAAAGAATGAATATGAAAGAATATTCCATGTTAAATAAAAACAATCAATTTTACTTTGAATTATAGAAATAACATAAATAAATAAGTAATAAAATATATATGATAATTGAAAGATATGAGATTTGACTCACTTTTTTTCTTCTCTAAAGTCTTTTTTTTTTTTGTATTTATTTGTTGGAAGTTTTTGTTGGTTCTATTTTTTAAAATATTGCACCTTACTCGGATGGTTATTATCTGTTATATTATATTGTTATTAAAATATGTTTATTTTATTTATTCTATAAATTAATTATATCATATTTTTTAAATTTATTATTAGACTACGATAAAATATAAATAATATATATAATTATAAATTGATCATCAGATAATAAGGATAAAATATAAAATAATATTTGAATGCACTTAACAATCATAATGTTGATAAAAAAAACAATCATAATCGTATATTTTAACTTTTAATGGTTGAAAACGAAATGAAGAGATTTTATTTGATTTCTAAATAAAAATATGAAAATATTTTACGTGATTTTCTCCCTTATTTAAGACTCACAATTATATAAGAAATTTTTCTGATAATCAAGTATGTTAGACAAATTTATTTAAGGCGGAAAAAGAAAAGGAGAAAATGATAGAAATAAATTTAAAGGAGCTATTCAAGGAAATGAAATAAAAAAGGATACTTAAATTTTATATTTAGAGGAAGATGGAAGAAACAGATAGAGAGGCATTTTAAGAAAACCAAATAAATGACAATAATAAGGAAATTATATTCATTTTTTGTTGAAGGAAGATTGAAGAAAGAGAAGAAGAGGGCAAATTTGAAGAAATGTAATAAATGTTAATAATTAATGAGGAAAGAAATTGAAATATTACAAGTGTTTTTTAAAGAAAAAAATGTTCTAAATTTTGAGAAAAAAGGATACATAATAATATTGTCCAATGAGACATGTTACCTTTTCTTTTATCATTTAACTTTAATATCATATATAGATATAGATTTTTAGCAAAAAAAGGGATCTAAAATAAAATTTAAATGATTGATTAATTTCTATTTTTTAAAAAAAGTAAAATACAATGCACATAAAGTTACACTCCCTTTGTTTCCAAAAGAATAATTTTATTTCCTTTTTAGTGTGTTTCAAAAAGAATGATCACTTTCGTTTTTTGTTAACATTTTAATTGTAACTTTTCACGTGACATGTTTAAGATTATAAGATTAAATAACATTTTGATTCATTTAACATAACTTTAATTTAAAACCACAAGATTAAAAAATTTTCTTTTTTTCTTAAACTTTGTTCTAAGTCAAACTAGGTCATTCTTTTTTAAACAGAGAGAGTAATACCTAATTCCTTAGTTGAAAAAATTCTTTTAAAAAAATAGAAAAAAAAAGGGTGATTTAAGAATTAATGATGAGATTGAGAAATGGAAAAGAGATTTCACAGTATTAATGATGAAAGGAATTAAAATATGACTACCTTGAACATAATATAGTAAGGTAAAATTCTCAATTTTTAAAATTAAGAAAGAGGTAAAAAAACAAAATTATAGAAAAGAAAAATAATAAATTTTTTGTTTATAGTTTAAAATATTGCACCAGTAAGTATAGAATCTATATTTTTTAATAGATAATTTAAAATATGGTTAATAGTTTTTTGTTTGCTTTTTAAAACTTTTATATGAATAATTAGAGTATTGATAAATTCATTAATAATAGAATTATCCATCATATGTAGCACAAAAAAAACATATTCCTTTTTGGTGAAATTCAATCAATTAATAAATAAATACACAAATAAAATGTAATTCAAACATTTGCCTTTTGAATTTACTTTTGAAAACGTTTTATATATTAAATTCTATCTTTGTTTTCTTACTTATTTAACTTATTAAAGATTTTTAATTATTTTAGTAGCCATGTATAATAAAATGATCTCAAAATATACATGCACACATGTTCATTTTTCATGATATTAGATAATATAAATATTAGATTTCTTTCTTGTAACTAATATTGCATTGTCCTTAATACGTTTATACAACATCTTAATAAATAATATAACCTATCAGAAAAAATATCCACGTATCACCTCGTGTACTTATATATTAATTTTAACTACATAACAGAAAAAATAAAATAGAAAATACTTTTAAGAAAAAAAAAAAGAAATTAGTAGAACAAAGAAGGTGAAAGAAATAATGTCAACATTAATTTTGGCTATTCCAAAATAAGAAAACACATTTTTCCTTATCCTCCTAATAATTTTGTTATGAATTCCATAAATATATTAATTATTTATTCAAATAATTCTTCCTTATTTTCCTATTAATTTGATATGAATTTCATAAATAAATGGATTCTTTTTTCAAATATTCTTCTTGCCCTTTGAACACTCTCCACTCTTATAAAAATCTCAATCGCATAAATTCCACCCCACCCCCCCTCTTCTCCACGAATATTTCTTTGTAGGAAAAATTATAGTGAAACATTTTTCTAAAAAGTCTTGTATTTTGAAAAGGTACACTTAAATTTCTCAACCAAATGAATATTCTTCCCAACAACTATTTTTTTATAGGAAAAATTATAGTGCTGTTATAAAATCTAAGCTCAGAATAATATAAGTATAAAAGAAAGAAGATAAGAGAAGTAGATGTAGGAGAAGACTTTCTTCTTATTCAAGTGTTTCATACAATGGTAAATGATATCTCTATTTATAATTTTGAGATATCATAGTCAAAGGTCACCTTGGAAATATACATAGTTATCATCAAGGTTCATATCCCCTTGGAATCTTATCACATTGGAAATACTAATACATGAATCCAATTAATTGTTGGATAACTCTAATGGATCATCCACATAACACAATAGATTTATAACACTCCCCCTTGGATGTCCATAGATAATGTGCCTCGTTAAAACCTTTCTAGGAAAAACCCTATGGGAAAAAATTCTAGTGAAGAAAAAAGAGTACACATATCTTTTGATACGCACTATTTGTTGCCTCATTAAAAACCTTGTCAGGAAAACCCAGTGGGAAAAAACATCGGTCAAGGAAAAAAGAGTGCAACACGTATTATACTCCCCCTGATTAAAACATCACTTAATTTCTTGTGTTGATGTCTCCAACTTCGTACATTGTGGTTGGTATATTCTTTTTCAAAGAAAAATCACACATTTCTTGAATATGGTGTGTCATTTATCTCAACCAGACGCACTTTTGACTTGTTTCATGGAGGACTTTTATTTCTGTATAGCAACATTTGCTTCATTGATCGCCAGGATATTATTGTGCCTCAACATGCAAACACATAGCGTGCTTGAGATAGATCTTTATGCGGATCAAATATTCTGCATTTGCGTAACCAATCAATTTTGTCTTGGATTCCTCGGGATAGAATAAACCCATAACTATGGTCCTTCGAAGATATTCAATCATGTTCTCAACACCATTTCAATGTCCTTTTATCGCGGAGAAACTGAATTTTGCCAGTAAATTTACTGCAAAACAAATATCTGATCAAATATTATTAGTAAGATGCACTAGTGCCCTGGTTGCACCACGATAGAGTTTCATCACCAAGAAACTCTTCATCGTTCTTTTGAGATCAAACTAAATCATCATTTATGTCAAATGATCTCATAATCATTGGGGTACTCAATGAATGCGATTTGTCCATATAAAATTGCATCAAAATTTTTCAGTGTATGTGCACTGTTAGACAAATATTTCATTTGTCAAATTATCAATCTGTAGGTCAAGATAAAATTTTGTCTAACCAAGACCTTTTCATAAAAATACAACGACAATTAGGGTCATTCTTTTGTACCATTTTTCTTCCTTGACTATTTCAATCCATATAAGGATTCTTGAATCTTTATTGGAAAAGTTTCTTTCAAACTTTTATATGTTTCAGACACCTCGATTGCTTCTAGGATTTTCATATAACCTTCATTGACTAGCTACATTACAATTATTCATTATATGCATTCATGTTTTTCATATGTTGGCAGATCAAAACAAACTTTATTACATCCACCAAAGGAGAAAACATCTCCAATAATGTCAGGATTTTTGCGATAAACCTTTATGCCCCAAGGCACAAATCGTATTTGATATCTTACGATTATACTATCGCATAATAATTTATTTGTACCCCACTGACATTATACCTTGATTGATGGACTACAAGTCCAAAATGTCACTTTTCTAAGTGAAACAAAATATACTTGAATTGTGCATTTTACTTCGCCAACCATTTATCTTTTCACACTATATGACAGATTTGAATTCAAGAGCCTCGTCACAATTTATATCATTGAGCGCTACCCCATATCAAAGATACCGTCGACAGTTATTTGATATCGATTACAACAAGACATAACTTATCGAGATCTCTTCATTTTTCATTATTTCAGGTACCTGAACCTTTTTCAAAATTTTATGAAATGTTATGTCAATGTGCTCCTTTATAGCACTTGCCTCATTATCATGACCATATTGATCATTTCTTCCTTACTTCTTCAAGGAATTTTATATTTGGAATCGATTGGTCTATTACGTTCCGGCGTATCATAGACTCTGTCCTTCAAGGACTTCACATTGGAGCATTTGCAGCTGAATTATATCATAGGGTCAGTACATTCATCTGGCAACTGATTTGCAACATTATGCAACTGAATTATCCCTTGAACTTTAAGTTCACATATTTATTTAACGAGGATCTAGATAATTCATAATTAACCTCACACATAATTTTCAGTTGTCAATCATCTCTCCCCATAATGTTGGAAAATCTAACATTCATTCCAACCTTATTTGAAAGTTCATCTTTGTGTGTGGTGGAGCAATTAAAATCATAACCGCACATTCAACATTTTAGATGAAAATTATATGGTTCCTGACCCTGAACCAATTTTAATGGGGAAACCTTGTTGGTTTGATGCATACATGTGTTGCTACATGTTAAATAAAATTATTTCATACCAAATCTTATTTGAGAGTTTTGTTCTCATAACCATGATTTAGCTATAATTGGAGGCATACAAAATCTGCTAAATCAACCAGCATTATCAATATAATTTCATAGTTTGGAATTGTGCTCTTAATTGTAACAATTCGAGCAAACAACCTTACAAAAACCAATTTGTAAGTTGACAACAAAGCACATGTGATCATCGCATAGATGCATCAATCATATAGTTGCACATGATCACATGGCAGGTGTATGGGCCCATATTCACCTTTTTATATGTTCCAAAAACTTCAGGGGATTACAATCCCAACCTTAGCTGGTACAATGAAAATAAGCAACACAAGAGAATTCTTGAAGAGTCTTTTATTTCTTCATCATATAAGCCACATAAATTCTCAATTATATTTGCATCACATCCAAACCATGATGGTCAACTGGTCATGTCAACTGATATTTATTTCAATACATGTATAATTTACTTTTACATGTGACTTCATCAGCATGTTCATGTTTGTCTACAACAAACAAGAGGAAAAGTGGGGTAATATTTTACACACTTATAACCCTCTTCGGTTGTAGTAATATGAAGTAATGAATCTTTTCATAATTTATAGTCTTAATATTTCTTTTCAATTCATCCGAAACTTAAAAAGTTTATGTTGAGACTTCCTATAACCGTACCCCAATATTATTTCTCTGACAATATTACAACTCATTAGAGCTTTCCATTAATTTGTGTTCTATCACATATTGCATGACACAATCCCTATGGTGAGCATATCCTTCAAGGAGGAAATTATATTACTATTGTCATGGTCAAAATCATTACGAGCAAGACATGTTTCTTGCTTTACTTTTGTTGTACCATAGATACATAACCAATGACAAATTTGTATTGCCACACTATAATGACCACAACCCTTATAGGCAAGAACTATTTCTTTCTTTTGCCCTTTCGGTAGTTCACAATAAACATACCATAGTGACGTATAAACGTACAATACGATTAGCCATTTCTGTCAAATAAAATTTATTTCCTCTCAAACCTCCCGTAGAAGTGAGTTTTGACATATATCATTTTTTTATACCTCCCATAGAGGTGAGTTGTGGCATAAATCAGCCCATAATGATTTTATCACATCTTGACTTATTCTCTTATAGAATGGTCGAACATTCACGATACTCATCACAAGCTACATTCTCTTCAAGGAATGGACTAATCATTTATATGTACTTCATAAATTTGCATTATAAGTACATTGTCATGGTTTTAAAATTCATCATATTTCCATGACATACCTTAACATCACTTTGAAAGATCAAGTGTACCATCACTTTATCTTCTTGTCTCATGATAGAGGATTTATAAACTTGTCAAATTATTGGGTTGACAACATTCACAAGTCTAATGACCTTTCATACCATTTTGATAATAAAAATTGCCTTCACATTTTGAAGGACTATATGAAGAACCCATAGTATTCTTCCTTTTATAATTGCCACAATTATGACTATTATAATCTCGTCCCTTCATGCCCTTTTTTCATACATTCAATCACTTGTCATCTTTCAGACTTATTATTTACTGCTACCACATTCATATGATAGAATGGAGCAATTGGGCGAATTTCAAAATTATTATCATATACTGCTACGACATTCACTTTAGGGAATGGAGCAAATTTAATGAGACGAATTTCATTTCATCAAAGATATATTATTTTTTCTTAGTCATCATTTTATCATTACTATGGTGCATTGACTCAAACTCAATGTCTTACCCATATAAGCCGTGTTAGACCAAATTCTATGGAACTTGAACCCAATCCTTATCATCGTGGTGCATCAAAATTCAAATTGATGTCTTACACCCTTGGTGCGATAGAATTTGAATGTATCAGCTTATCCTCGAATATTTTTTATTATGTTCATCCGGACTTTAACCAGATGTCTTACCCTTTTGGTGCGAAGGGACTTGAATCCATCGTCTTACCCTTCAATCAATGTCATATAAGTCAATACTAATAGAACTCAACCATGAGACTTTAAATGAAATCAAGAATTGTAGAAGCAAATTTAGTCAAAATAAGGTTGAGAGTTTTCTCACCTTTAGCAATTATAAATATTAATAAGTTCTTCATAATTAACATTTAGAAAATCAACATGAAAAATTACTTTTTTATCCTTCAATTCTTTTCTGAAACAAATCAATATGTTCTACGTTTTCATATAATACATATATACTATAATAAAATTATTAAAGTAAAACGAACCAATATGTTCTACGTTTTCATATCATACATATATACTAAAATAAATTATTAGTATAAGAGGAACTTTTGAAAATATAAATATGTAACAAGAAAAAATAAATAAAACATGTTCCTGCTCACAAGTTTTTCAACTATAACACTTTTGCGAAGTGCTACAACCTTTAGAGCATACTCGTGCTGAAAACGTGTTATAAAATCTAAGCTCAGAATAATATAAGTATAAAAGAAAGAAGATAAGAGAAGTAGATGTAGGAGAAAACTTTCTTCTTATTCAAGTGTTTCATACAATGGTGAATGATATCTCTATTTATAGTTTTGAGATATCATAGTCAAAGATCACCTTGGAATTATACGTAGTTATCATCAAGGTTCATATCACCTTGGAATCTTATCACATTTGAAACACTAATACATGAATTCAATTAATTGTTGGATAACTCTAATGGATCATCCACATAACACAATAGATTTATAACAAGTGCAACATTTTCTCAAAAAGTCTTTATTTTGCAGAGGTACGTACACTTGTGGCATGCATGACCTTTCATTTATAAAAACGAAAATTGATTGATGTGAAGAAGAAGAAAAGGCAGAGGAGTCTATGGTTGTTGCTTATGGATGATCAAATTTTTCTATTTTATAGGCTAAATATAAACACTTATGGAAAACAATTTTTTTTTAACCTTTTCATCTTCTATTTACTTAAATGTTATTAACTGAGTAATGCATTTAAACACTTTCATTTTTTAAAGTATAAACTTAAAAGCATAAAATAAATTTTAAAAGTCAAAAAATAAATAGGTAAAAATAGATAATTGTAAGTGTTGAATATTTGAGGGTTCCACATCAACGTTTGTAGAATATATTTAACTTTTATGTTGTTCAATGTTCAATTGAAAAAAGAAGGCAGATTTTGAGGGTTATCAATTATACAATTTGTTTTCCAATTTTACCTTAAACTTTCCTATATAATATGCTTTCCTTGAATGAAACGTGTAACATAACAATTTATTACCTTATGGTGATCCAAAAATAAATAAAACTGATTAATATTGTTAACAAATAAATTTATGTGCTTAATTAAGATGGTCAAAGAATCTAAGGTGTCTAATTAAGAAAAACCTATAGGGAAATTACATATGTTTGTTACATATGTTTGTTAAAAGACGCAAGTAAATTTATTATATTAAATGTGATTGTTTAATTGCAAATTGTTTTTTAACGAAATGGTTCGACTTCTATTTTATGTGTCCAATAATATTCTCCGTGTCATTCTAGCTGACACACAAAAGTTAAAAGTATTGAACTTAAATAAGTATTTGATTTGGTGGTATACTTTTACCACTTAAATCCACTAGATAACAATGAGTTCATCTTCTATCAATTTATTTTATATTTTCTCTAAAAGATGAGAATATTTTTTTTAGATTTAAATAGAGGTCAAGGTAAGGAAAGTAGCATTGATGGAATGTGAGATCGCATCTTCAGTGAAGAAATAAGGATCAATTGGAAATTTTTGAAATCTCAACAATATTTTCTATATAAAAAGAATCTAGAAAGCCTGATGATTTTAAAGGATTGGGGAGACCTTTTTTTGGGTTAGTGCTCGTCGACATTGCTAAAATTACCTTTTGAATTTCTTCTATATAAGGAGGGTTCTTATAATCTTTCTGTGTGACTAGAGATGGGATGGTCTCTCAAGGATCTCATATTCAAGCATCGAACCTTTAGAAGAAAGTAATGTATGAAAAAAATTGAGAGCTTCCTGCCATACAGAGACAAGTTCTGAATTTGGTTTAAAGTGTTTATTCTCTATCTTTCTTCGTAAAGTAGAAGCTTTTCAAGGTTACTCTTGGCTAAAACTAATTGCCATTTTCTTATCAGCAGACTAACTCTGTTCAAGAGCAAATTTGTTACATCATAAAAAAAATCAAGGTATATCATTAATTTAAATTAGAAATTAGGAGCACTAAAGTCTAAACTATTTCATAAAAAGATAGAAATGTCAGGATCATCGGTAAATAGATATTACGATTTACAAAGTCATATTCATGAGGTTTTGTACGTCTAAAGTCATATAGTGTGTCAAGTGGGTTCATATGAACCCACTTCGTTGAAAAATAATATATATATATATATATATTAGTAAAGGTAGCCCGGGCGTTGCCGGGGCCGAACAATGAATTACTTAAATTTAAGATTAACCAGAAAGTTTGTCTGTAACTAAGCGGAAACAACAGTATTACAATGTTGACTTTATGCAAGAAGGAGAAATTCTGAGTATGTTGAATGATTCAGGCATTCCTTCTTGTTGAAATTTGTAATGTTTACGTTGCACTTCTTGTTGAAGTTTATGGCATAATCTGTATGAGTGGAAGAGAGAGATTACATTAAAGGGGATATCAATATCTCCATACGTCAAATACATATTCACCAAAGCTGAACCAACTATATGATTAATTTCAATGTTGTACTTCTCCACGTACAAATGAACCCATTTACCGAGCCTCTAATGCTCCCAACTGCACAAAAGCAGATAAAATTATAGACAACCGTAACTTCATTAGGCTTTACACCCGCCATCTGCATTTCCCTGAACAACTCCAATGCATAATTCATTTCGTTGGTTCATTTACTTTAAAAAAGCGGAAAGTTAGAAATCCAAAAACACACACACACAAAAAACCCTGGTTTAAATATAGGAAGAGTTGAAATCAAAAGAGAGGAAGAATTAGAGGAACCAGAGTTGTTGTGTACAAACAAATTACAAAAAGGGCTCCACATAACAACATAAGCATTAATTTTGTCAGATCTCACATATCCATTTGAAGAATTGACCAAATTTGGGGTTGAAATAACCCAGAGAACATTTTAAAAGGCAGAAATTGCCAAACCCAAGCGAATCTGGATGAACTACATCAAAAACTCACCTAATAACGTAGAGACAATCTGCACAACCGAAGAACAACAGAGAAAATGCACAGGAACTTTGAGAGCTATGAAATCCTGGAGCAACTTACTGGGTTAGAAAGGAGTAGCACGCGTTACAGTCAGAAAGACAGCACAATCTAAAGAAAATAAAGTAAATGAAATAATTGATTGAATATCTAAAGCCAAAAATAGATAGAAATAGGGAAGAAGCTAATGGGATTAACGCCATTAAATTTTAGTAGTCTAAAAGTTTGAGCTAATGTTTTGCTCGTTTAAAAATTGCCAACAACTGGGGTTTCTTGAGTGCACATAACAGATCAGTTTCCATTGTCTAATATCTCAATCATCCAAATCTTAGAACCGCCCAATTCATTATCGAATTATGAATGTGTTGGATGCATGTAGGCGCAAAGAAGTACGGCAGTTACATCAGAGTTTTTCCTATGAAAAATACAGGAATGAAGAATAATACTCACTGGGACGCTTTTGGGAGCAATGTTTGTTGAGGATTTGAGTTTGCTGAACTATCAATGTCTGCACTATAGAGCAGATTGATTATGACTCTTAGAATCAAAATAAATACAGAATAATCAGAAAGAGTTTTTTTTTTTTGTGCCTCATTTGATTTTTCTCAGATCATTGCGTAGTCAAGTTCACTGTTGCTGCTGAGTGGTTAGAGGTCATTCATGGAGTTTGTTATGTCGGTGAAATAACCTGTGAAACAACATGGATACGCCACTATATCAACCAAAGTATTTTGGTAAAGGAAAAGCGGAAGGAAAAAGGAAAAACATACAGTATGCATGCAAAATGAATGTGTAAATTAAAATGATTCATTAGAGATATGTTGAAGTTAGAAGAGGTAGTCCGACTTACGATTCTTCAATTCTGAGCAGCAAATCAGGTGGCTGAGGGTCATAGCAGACATCTTGGTAAACCTTACTCGTTCAGCTACTCAAGTCAATCAGTAGTATTTCATAACAAGAAACAAAGTATGAATTTGTATAACAAATATTTTCAGAAGTATATGCAGGCAACTAAAAATTACAGCGAGAAGTTTGATGAAATTGACAGAATTAGAGTCGATTGTTACCTCATTAATGGGAAAGCTCTGTGAATAATTTCATCATAGACTATATTATATGTTGAATGATCATCAGTACTGTCTGCTGTAGGTGGACGGATTAATATTTTTAAACACTTTGAACTTTTTGCTCTTGATAAAGCCACATATAGTTGACTATGTGAAAAAACAAGTTCTCGTAAGTAAATTCCAACAAAATCTAATGTTTGACCTTGAGCTTTATTTATAGTCATAGCATAACACAATCGCAGAGGAAACTTTGTTCTTTTAAATTGTACTGGGATTTTCTCATCTTGAGATGTTAGTAATGGAATTCTTGGAATAAATACATGTGTATTTTTGAAGTCGCCACTTTCAATTTTAGCACTTATGATATGTGTTTTAAAGCTTCAACATGTTAACCTTGTGCCATTACATAAACCTTCTGAAGGATTCAAATTTCGTAATAATATAACTGGAAAGTTCTCCTTTAATGTTAACCTATAAGGAGGTAATCCAGGAGTGTGTAGAGTATGTAGGAAATCTTCAAATTGGCTTTGATCATTTGGTTCAACAGTTTCGTCCGTTGCGACATATGTTCTAGCTCTTTCTGGAAATTTTACAATTAACATATCATTTATTTCATCTACAAAGTAATTTTTTGTTGTTAGAATAACATGAGAAGATATTGCAGTTGATTCAGAAGAAAACACATATAAATTAGGATATGTTATGTTAAATAAAGCATCTAACGAATGTTCTTCAGTTGTAAAAGGTATAATAAGAGAATCAGGAATCTCAATTTTGTTTTCACAATTAGGTGTTTCATTTCCATTTCCAATTCTAAGTAGATATTCACAAAAGAATGGATCTGTTCTTGCACGATATTTTCAGATAGATTCAATTTCTTAAGATCATTTCAAATATTGGAATATAATAAGCTTTGATGAATAAAATCTTAGTTTTTGCCGTTTCGCACTACTGAAAGAGTCTGTCGAAAGTCACCTCCAAATACAATAACTTTACCACCAAAAAGTGTCTTCACATCCATAATATCTCTTAAAGTACATCAAGAGCTTCAATCATGTTTTTTGGCCATGGATGCTTCATCCCATACAATTAATTTTGCTTCTTGAAACAAGCAAGCAAGTGGACTCTGTTTACTTATATTACAACAAAAATTATCATCTATGTCAATAGGCATTTTAAAATGTGAATGAACAGTCCGTCCTCCAGGAAGAACAGAAGTTGCTACTCCTGAAGTTGCAGTTGCTAAAGCTATTTGTCCGTGAGATCGAACAGTTGCTAATAAAGCACGGTATAAGAAAGTTTTACCTGTTCCTCCGGGACCATCAATAAAAAGAGCTCCTGGATTCTTGCAAGAAATTCTATCAATAATTGTATTATATGAAATAAGTTGTTTGACATTTTATCTTTTTGGCAAGAGCAAGTCGTCTTCACTGACAATTATGTTTTTCTCAAAATGGATGTCTTTTGTGTCCTTAGTAGTTTCAGAAGATTTAATATTCTCTAAGATAAGTCCGCACTCATTTGTGTCGTGTCTCATGGAATGTAAGATATGATTGATGTGATTTAAAACTTTGTATTGAATACATTTTGGTTCAGTATTGGAGAAGCTTTTTGAAGTCTTCTGATAGTGAATCCTCAAACATTTCCCATAATATGTAGCGAATAAACACCTTAAACTATATGGCATCTGATAATTCACAGCCTCTAACATACATTCAATTAGACTACTGTTGCAATAGAGTAGTCCTCTTTTTTCTGCAGATTCACGAAATGTGCTACAAGGTACTCCATTAACAGTGAGAAGATCTCTATATGATTTTGGTCCTCTTACGTTCATTAACAACAGCCTGAGGTAATATCTTTCCCCTTCAGTCACATGACATGTGGCAACACGTCCAATTACATCACGTTCTTTTCTACGTGTCCACATTTTGTCTCTTGGACACCAAACAAAGTGCTGCGAGAATTCCTTGTATAATAATTTCATATTCATAGCATGCTCATTTGTTCTATTCATAGAGAAAAATTCGGTCAACATGGTTCTTTTTATTAGTGGATTATTTAAGATTATATTAACGCTTTCAGTACTTCTAAACGAGACAAATTGTTGTCCTTCTAAATGAAATTGAAGATGATACACACTTGAAGTCATTTCACTAATAGGAAAACCAATTAAACGCCATGCTGCTTTGGGTGGGGAAACCTATCTTGCATACCGATATTCTTTTATTTCGTCTATTTCTACATTGTCATGTATAGAATATGCAATTTTATCATGGCCTTTGCAAAAATATTTGCAAATATATTTCACAACTTTAATATCAGAACAAACTTCAACATTTATATGACAATCAAATTTACAAAGTAAGTATTGGGTTATATGGGACAACCCACGAATTGTCCATATGATGTTTTCTCATGTATACAGTTTTCCCAGTATTACGCCTCTTATAAAGTGGATATGAATTCTTTCCATTTGATGTTTGTTCAATAGTCTTTTGGATATTGAAATTTACAAAAGCCCTTTTTTCCCATACATGAATTTGTAGGGTTTATATCACCACATAGACCCTGCACCATATGTTGGGGACACGTGAATAAAGATATTGCTCATTAGAATCGGGTAATTCAGCAGAAAAAAATTTATCATATGATTCAGGTGTCAACAATTTGTATTCATTAGTAAGAATAATAAGGAAATGAGTTCTATAGCGTACATAAAAGCAGCAACTTTTCCAAATATGTATCTTTTCAAAATATCCACTTTTAGTTCTTCTATTTTAGCTCGGAATACATGGGACACCAAATCAGGTCTATTTTGAGCTTCATCAGTCGATAACATATGATGTTTTATTTCTGGCCAAGATGGATTACATGTCATAGTCACAAAAAGATCAGGTTTTGCAAAATGTTATACCAAGTCGAAAGCATCCATATGCCTACGATGCATATCTCTTGGTCCGCCTATGAAAGTAACAGGAAGGAATGTTTTTTCCCAATTGTGGAAGCCTCTGTTTCACCAACTCTCAAAAAATCTATAATTCCTTTTTAACACATCTATTCTAAATAAGTCTGGTTTAAGTGAAAAAAATCCAATCTTTGTGTTTCAAGTTTAATGAAAACATCTAATATAAATTGTTGAAATAATCTACCACAATGTAATACTCCATTTTTATCATCTTCTCTTATCTGAATTTTGTAACAGTAATATTCACGGCAAGAAACCATATCTCTTTTTCATTTTTTTTTATTAAAGACTTCGACCCCCATATGAAGAACTTCATCAAATAGAGCATATATTATTTACACTTGGTAATTCTTCGTGTTCACAGTAAGATTGATTCCGCCGGGAAATTTTTTTTATACCACAATGCCATCCATTTTGACCATATGAAAATAATAACGGATACTGTAAATGATCATAACAACCATAATAATAATTTACTACTATTACTATGCGTGTATATACGAATATGTGCCGGCACAGAAACAATTTCAGGTGAATCATGTTCAACCCAATATTCTAGCAACCTCAGATGCAGACGGTAAATTATAAACACGTTGATCTAAACCTAAATCACATTTAAGTGCAATACAAAAATCAGATATTGTTGGGATGTTCATCAAGGATTTTATAAAGATAGAATATGGATTTTTTGACAGCATGTTCATAAGTTTCCTGACAATTGATTCACTCATATGTGTTGAATAGGCCATTCTTTTTGCTAGTTCACTTTCATTATCATAAACATATAGTTGGAGGTTCTTTGGTTTGTCATCGGAGGAGAGTAAATCAGGTATAAAATGATACATTTGTCCTTGCACGCCAAATTTGTATATACCATGATATCTCTTAGCTAAAACTTTGTAATAAGTTACGCCAAGTGATGTGAAGGCAAACATATTATTATATGTTCTAATGTAAGTTCGGAAGTGCATAGATTCTTCAGTTTTTTCCATATACAGATCAGATAAGTCATCAGGTAGTTGGTATGAAACTAATTTAATTGAGTCATTACCACAACAAAAGTCAGGCGATTCATACTGAAATCTTTTTGCCTGACAAAACTTACAGTTGGGAACATCTTTTAAGCATGTATAAGCAGATCGATTATCATTAATTTTTTATGGGAGTCTGCTTTTAGCCTATTACCTGTATGTCACAAGTACTGTCAAAACTGAGTATAATCTGACATTCTAATAAAGTAATAGGAGAAATTACTTCCATATAAAATGAATACCAACCTTTCTCTGTAGCGACTTTTTAGAAGAGACATTTTGTTGTTCTGTACATGCGTTGGATGTTGAGTTTGAGATAGAAATGACCTCAGGAGTGACATTTTGTTGTTCCCTACATGTGCCGGATATTGAGCATAACATATAAATCGGAAAAATTTAGATGCATATCTAACACATGATGCAACTAAAAAGCTAAAAGATAGAAATTATATATTTACCTTTTTCAAATACATAGAAAGATGGGAGGACTTGTTCTCTTTTGTTAGAAGAACTAATTTCATAGCATCCTTTTTCTGGACGGTATATAAAAAACATTATCGATTAGGTTAGCACATAATTGGATCTTTGTAATTTGATATTAGTAAAAGTGAACAAGCAGAAATTTTTCATTCCAACCTTGATATTAATAGAAGAGGGCTCTTTTATAGTAAGACCAGTTTGCCTTGATAATATAGGGGCGCAATAACGCTTTGTTTCTTCAGTTGGACGGAGAACACGTGATTTACCTTTTTCGTAATTCTCTGGTGCGCCTCTCTGCTAATATCGCCTGTTTTTTTTATCAGCTTTTATCTTTATATAAGCATCACGCCTTTTGAGTTTCATTTGATAAATTTGTTCTTCTGTATGTAGATAGTTTATTTGGTTTGTTGGAGACATTTCTCCGCAAGCTTTTTGTAGGAAATTATCTGCATTTAAAATACTAAAAGGCAGACAATGAATTTGAATCGACAATATATTGAAGTATATAAAATTTCAGATTCTTGAAGAAATCTCATAACATTTCTATTTCACACCCAATTGCTACCCCGATTAGTGGACATCAATTCGCTGGCAGCATAACTTCAACCAAAGAGCTTCATTGAGTTGAACATAACAGCACCGGAAGAGATGGCGACGGACGAAGGAGGCAATGCATCACCGAAACCATAAGAATCTATATTGGTGGTTTAGGTGAAAGTGTGACAGCACTCAAACTTTTCACCATGTATAATGGCAGGAGGGTTAGAATAGAGGAGGCAAAGGAACACTTTTTTCTTCTTTTGAAATGTGAGTGAGAATGCTACATAAAATCACTTTATCTTAGGGGAACTGGTAAGCATAAATACAGTTTTCAGCGAGTTGAAGTTCCTTCTTTACTTATCCATTTTTGTGAATGTGAATAGAACTCTGGTACTACCTATACAGACAAGCAAAAATCACTTTACAATTATGGCTCAAATCATGGTCGAAGGGATGAGAAAGAACTGAACATTATGAATTCAGTCTTAAACAGAATTTTTCAGAGGGAGAACTACTCTGAGAAAATCAGTTGATCATGGCAAATATAGCAGTTAAAATCTTGCATACCACGCTCGCTAAGATGAGGCAAAGGGCAGTGATACAAACAACAACAAATAGCGACTGAAACAGGAAGAGTGAAAAAACCCACAAAACCCGTGAATATAAACAAATCAAAAAAGGATGAGAAAACGAAATCGCTGAAGTATAGCTAAGGAACCAAAATAATGGAAAAACATTGTGGAATATGCTTACGTAAGGTAATAGATAGCTGCAAACTTCAGCGGAGCACCTAATCAATAAGGTAAAGTTTGGCGGCGAAAGTACAATTAACGGCTTGAGGCGGCGTGTGATGTTCAGTACTTCAACTGGAAAGCTCAACTAATCCTAGAGGCCCTTAACAATTCAAATCTCTGAAGCGGAAGGGGTGAAAAAACCCAAAAAAATTGTGGGATACAAACACATTAAAAAGGATTGCAAAATAAAATCATTGTAGAGTATGCTTGCCTGAGGTAATGGGTAGTTATAAGCTCCACCGAAGTAACTTCGAGAAGAAGAAAGTATGAAGCGAGCATAAACGTTTGGAGACGAAGAGCTAGATGGTAAAGTTTGGCGGTGACGTTACTATTGATGGAGAGAAGATAAGGAACCACGTGTGAAGACAAAGAGAGAAGGACAAAAGTACCCTTCAAAATTTTACGTAATTTCAATTAAGCACACGTGTTGATGGAAAGTAGTGTGCTATTTACTCTTCTTATATATATATACTAGATGGTGATGCCCGTGCGAGCACGGGCTGTACAGGGGACTGTTGCTGAAGGTAGTTTATATCATGGATTGGCAATACATATATAAGCATTATCATACTTGTTATTGCACTTCCTGTGCACGATTCGGCCATGTTTCATAGTTATTTACATATTTGCGAAGAAAAAGGGAACCCTGTGCACGATTCAGCTGTGTGTCATACTTAGCAAGTGATGTTGATGCGTCGTAGTTCACAAAATATCTGCAATTGCGAAGAAGAGGGGTTTCGATTGTGGAGGTTTTAATAAGAATGGAGCTGGAAAGCTTCAAATAAGTGCAAATGAATACTAAAAAAAATAATGTAAATATGTACTGTATGAATAGGTGGGGTGAAAAATGTTGAAAGCAGATTGTATAAGAAGTGACAAGAAAGTATAAAGCACATTTAGATAGTGACATAGTAGATTACCTTTGTGTTGGAAGTAGTTTGTTGCTTTTTTGGCAGTGCATTGACCAAAACTTCATGTGAAAGCAGTGCATTGATAAAAGCTTAAGTTCACTTTGATGCAAAAACTTCCTGCAAAAGCATGTGTGAGAGTAGTTGTTTTAGTAGAAGGAAGAAGAAGAAGAGAAGGTGAAGAGTGGCAAGTTGAGGAAGAGAGCTTTATCTTTAAGTCCCTTTTTGAAGGGGCTGCGATGGCGGTCTTCTGTTTACTGCTGGACGGTTTGGTGCTCGTTTCCATCGGTTTGCGCTTTGTTGCTTCGGCTATGACCGTTGGTGCTGATTGAGTGGGGTTGCATTTTTCTTCATAATTGAGAACAGTCAATTTTGCAGCTGATGTTTCGCGATTTCTGGAGAACAGTTTTTTCATTTGAATTCTGTATGTCAGTTCTCCTAGGTTGTTGCACAACTGTTGGTGAAGCTGTTGGTGGTGTTGGGAAAACGCGGACGAGCGCAAAAATATATATGGTAAAAGTAATAAAAATAAAATGAGAAAATAACGACACCAAAAATTTTACGTGGAAACCGTTCTGAATAAGGGAAAAATCCACGGGCCAAGAGGAGCAATTGATATTACTATAGTAAGGAATTTTACACTGTGTAGTCACGAATATAATACTCAAAGTGACTACTACATACTCAAAAGGAACAACACTCTTTTGGTTTCCATCTTATTAAAATATCGCTTACACTCTATTTTTCTTCACAGACTATTTTCTTATGTAGTCTATGGAATACCTCACGTTGCTCTCAAAATGGTTTTTCTCTCTAACTTGGTGTGTTTTACAAATGAGCAAAAATGCTCTATTTATAAAAGGATAAAACCATGCCTATGTCACTAATGACATATGTAAATATAGCAAAGTCAAGAATGGTTGCAAATCTTATCAATTTGCCAACTACCAAATCTTTTCTTTTCAACTCTAATTAATATTCCTTTTTAACAATTGTTTGTACCAATTGAATAGCTAAAGTTGACTAAAAAATGGGATGGATTCAACAGGTGGTTCTGTAAGGAAAAAGTGAGTGATTAATTATATGATTGGTTTATCAGATTTAAGTGCAATTTGAGAAATATCTTCGCCTGACAAATTTTGTAAATCTCTTCTGTTGAGAGATAACATTTTTTCAGCGATTTTATCAGAAATGCAAGCCGTTGCCGAACCAGTATTGTCGGTAACTGTGATGTCAAATTGCACTCTATGTGTAGAAGGGGAGGGTGATGGTTATTATTTTGAGAATACCGTAAAAGAGTAGGTGCAGATGATAATAGCTTAAAAGTGTAAATGTTGATTATACCTTGGGATGAGCATAGAAGATCTATCGCAATGTATGCAGCAGAATGGTCTCGAGGAAGTACTTCTTGGGAATGTAATGTTGCAACCCAGGCAGGCCATGGTGCGGAAAAGTTGGTCCTGATTTGCTAGTGTGAGTTGACCGTCAATGTATTGTATCTATTTGACAAGCCTGTGTAGATAAGAAGAAGTTAATTGGGTAATTACTTATATTTAGGAGTATATATGTTGAGAAGAGTATTACTGTTTTTTTACCTGTTGTAGATTTAACTATCCTTTTAGCTAAAATGACTGGATAGTCATCGAGTGTTTCTATGAGGCTGTTTCCATTAATACAGAACATACTCTTCCCAAAGTGTGAGTTTTTTTTTTTTTTTCTGTTTTAAGTGGAAAAAAGATGGCAGTATCACAATTGTTGCAAATCAAAGTGAAAGCAAAAGTATGGAAGGAGGGGTATTCAAATAAGTACTTGCGGATGTAGAATAGATAAAATGAAATTAAGATCAAAGATAGGCTTCGAACATCTGAAACATATTCACAAAATAAAAGAGCTTAAGAGGAAAAGAGCTCGGCCATGTTTGTAGACAATAAAATTCGCGTCGAGAAAACAATAATCAAGAACGGAAAATTATAGCAACAATCGATTTTATTATTTCAAATGCGAGTGTTACAATCTCTATAATTCCTCTGAATTCGCCTTTTCAAATATAAATTCAAGGGCTTTAAAGCTTGTTCTTGAATCTATGATGAACTTGAACTTGAACTTTATCTTGATCTTGACTTTTATTTGAACTCAAGGGCTTCGAGCTTGTTCTTGAATTCGGTGGTCTTGATCTTGATCGTTCTTGAACTTGAATGCTTGAATTCTTAAACTTGTAGCTTTGTAGAGAATTAAATGGCGTTTGTACCACAGAGTTTCTCTAGCTTCTTGTTTAGAATTTTCTGTCCCTTTTTTGAATTATGAGGACCCTTATTTATAGTTTTAGAATAGAGGAGTTGCGATTAGAATAGGATTCCGTTCAGCCAATCAGATTGAAGTGACATGACATTTGGGCTTTATGGAGCGGGCTTGTCATCTTTGACACATGTCATGATTCTATTGGTTTTCTTATTTGACTTGGCATGCCACATCATCTGCACACGTGGCGCCAAGATGGGCTCTAGAATGAGATGAGATTGAGTTTAACAAATTGGGTTCATCCATTGTAGCCCAAATCAATTACTTTAGACTTTAATTAAATTCATATTTATTGGACTTAAATATTTAAGTCAATTATATCAATCCATAATATTTATTTGGATTAATATATTTATGAATTCAATATTATCTGAATCATTTTATAAATTTATATTTAATAAATTTTAAATGATTACAATGTTAATCAGTAAATAGATAGTACATCCCAATCAAACAAAAGACAAGTAGTAATAGCTTAGGAAATTCATCCTTCTATCGAGAAAAAAACCTCTCGTTCCATTTTTCCTGGATAGACAAGAAGTACTTGTCTACTACTGGCCATCTCTCAATTTTTCTGTAAGTACTATATGAAGTGCTCTCTTCAATAAAAAAGAATAGCTCCCAGTTCTTCTGTCAAGCCCATCCATGAGGGAAATTCCTAAAATAAATTACTTCAACATCTTTTGATAAGAAAAAAAATGTTAAATTGTTTTATTTTACTTTAACATATTCCTTAGTTGACATCTAAGTTAAATCTGTGATTCTCCTGCAAATACTTTAATCGGAAGGAAAAGCAGGAAGCACGGAACTTTATGTCCAACACTGTTAGATTACTCGGGGAAACACTTGGCTGGAAAAAACAGAGCAAATTAAATATTATGATTCATGTGTTACACCTTACCCTATACAGGGAAATATTAACTGAGTGGTTTCAAGCTTAGTTAGAGAATTGACAGCAAAAACTCCAACATCATGAAGAGGAAAACTTATAGAATGGATGATAAGTTCATTAAGGTGTTGATGGATTTATGTGATAACTAATTCTCTGTCTTAGCACCTATTGTATCTGGAGTTTGTAGGCGCCATTTCCTCACAGCATTCATCATATGGAGAGCTTAATTTTATATTTTTTTAAAACGCTGAATTGATTTGTAACTCTAGGCTTCGAATGATTCACAATGCTTATCATGGACGTGCTAACATCGGAGTGGTAAGAGTAATATGAGGGAGCTTGCTCGGAAACAAACATCTATAGAAGACATTTTCTAAGCTTAGTACATACAGTAGAACTAAAGCACTAATTTGTAAAGTGGACAACCAGGTAATACCAATGGGTATTTTGTCCGATTAAAAAAATTGAAGAAAGAAAGCAGAAACAAAAATATTCCCCTACGAGGGAGAAGTTGAAAGTCACATAGTGGACGGCTGACAACTTGGTTAAAAGGTGTGGCCTCTCAAAATTGCAAAAGGCACTATAGAGTCATCCTTAAAATGGAAATGATATGGGAAAAAATTAGAACTTTAATGTCTTGGACCTTAGAAAACTCGAAAGCATAGCAGAAATCTGGGGTAAAAAAACATCTAAATTCTCAAATTATGTTTTGGCAGTCAGCACTCTAGCTAAAGGTTTACTAAAATAATTATGCTATCAAGAAAACAAAGACTACAAAGTACATTCACATCTATGCTATACTCACAAGAGAGAGATATAGAGGAAAGAGAGATTAAGCGGGCAATATATACAATCTACAATGAACCTGTTCAACTTGAACGGTTAATTCTGTATGTGGTGTCACAATATTCCCTAACATTCTGAATAGTTTCATACTGGTTGACTCCTGGCTCAGTTACAACGTGACAGGATAAAACAATTTTCCCTGTATTGATGGCCCAAACATGCAGGTCATGAACATCTTTTACTCCTGCTAAAGATTTTAGGCCAAAACAATCTCTGTTCTCACGTTTACAGCATAATTAATGGGTTGATAGAAAGCGGAACAGAGATATCAAAATTGATGACATGCACTACGGAAAAAAAAAGAACAAAAGCCTTCTATCTTCCGCCTGTTCAAATTTTGTTATAAGATTCGCAGGATTGATTTTGTTAACAACATTACAATTGTGTACATTTGAATGTATGAACTTACAGACTATCCATGATGATAAATTCTAGGATTCTCTGTCCATTGGCCGCAAAACTTGGAGGGCGGCATTGATCAGTAGCGCAAGAACATCTGCATATAATTAGAGATTGTAATTAATGAGTTGAGCATGATTGCAGAAAATATAGTGATGACAATTTTGTAAGTACCGAATTCAGCGTCTTTTGCTTGTTGATCAAAAGCATCAAAAGGTGTGACAACTAATCGAGCAGGAGGAGGCAGTGGACTTTCTGGGGGGGCTGACTTTTTCAATTGGTTCAAGAATAGCATTTTTATCGATTGTCCAGGTGAATTGTTGAAAGAAGCAGCATATTCGTAAGTTGACTCTTTAACACGTACCACTGACAGCAAGTACGTTTGGAAGGGCTTAAAATGATTTGCAAATTGTGTTATATCAGCATTCCATATGGTTGCCAAAATTTGATGTTCCTGCATGAAGAGTTTTTATTCAATTAATGCTTTGCAAAAGGTCAAAATAATTTAACTAATGAAAATTGATAAGTAATGAAAAGAAAGGATGACTACATCCAGGAGCTGTACTTGCTAGGGGAGTTTTTTTTTACGTTAAAATATAAAGGGGATTTTAAAATATGTTTAGACAGATAATGACGTCTTACCTAATATACGACTGATATTAAGAGAATAGTTTTCTTTTTGTGCTATTTTGTGGCAGATAAGACAATAAATATCAGATGAAGTACAACCATCTCTATTAAGATAACAGACCATTCAGCTATTCGTATGACTAAATTTCAACAGAAACAATTGTAGAAAATATCCATATTTAGCAAAATAATTATAGAAACAAAATAGACTAATTATGTTAGTAATATATTCGGTACAACCATTTTCCTTATCTGGTTCCGTATTTCTTTCCATCTTACCTGTATAAATGTAAAAGTTATTTCACAAGAGCAATACACAGAAAATTAACCAAAAACTATTCTCTTTGTTTACGTATTTTAACATGGTATCAGAGCCATAAGGTCGATCTTCGACGTTTTTTTTTCCGTACTCATCATCTACCGGGATCTACCGAAATGGAAGACCCATCGGAAAACCCACCGGAAAATCCAAACCAGCTTATTTCTATGGAACATATGCAGCAACTGTTTCAAATGTTCCAAACACTCAACAAAAATTCAACCAACATCGAACCAGGGACTTCACAAACAGTGCGAGTCGCGGAAAAATTGAACTTCACCAACTACACCAAATGGTGTAAACTGATGCAGATAGCAATTGGTGGCCGGGGAAGACTCAATCACATCATCGTCAACCCCATTTCACCAGATAATCCAGAATACCAGCAATGGGCTCAAAAAGATTCGATGGTCATTTCATGGATCATCGAGAATATTGACGGAGACCTCGTGAATCAATTCTTGGACTACAAAACTGCCCGAGACTTATGGAAAGGCATCGAAACTCTACTCAGTAGCGGCAGAGATGAATTGCAGATCTATGATCTGAACACAAAAGCAACCTCTATGAAACAAGGGATAGACACAATAGAGGTGTATTTCAGCAAATTGAATACAACCATTTTCCTTATCTGGTTCCGTATTTCTTTCCATCTTACCTGTATAAATGTAAAAGTTATTTCACAAGAGCAATACACAGAAAATTAACCAAAAACTATTCTCTTTGTTTACGTATTTTAACAACAATAATACATATTTTATATTAATACAGAAAATGTAATGCGAAATGCCTCCACAAATTTCAATCAGTTTTGCCAATAACAGGTGTAGTATGTACATATCCTTGTCTGAAATTTTAGCGACGTCAAGGTTTTTTTTTTCATTACAATATCGCATAGGGACAATATCAATTAAGAATGGTACGATAACTGCTACATATAGAAACAAACTTTTGTAAGAATATGTAAATAGTGTGCATACAGAAGCACAGATGGATTGGAGATATGTAAAAATGGGAGTTTTGTATATGCTGATGTTCACTGGTAAACAGAAATACAGAAGGGTGAAACAGTTGGTAGAACGTGAAGGTTATGACAGGTTAAAGAAGCAGAGGTTATGTGCACATACATAAGCAAATGTCAAACAAAAACTATCAGATTCTGTACAGATAACATCGAAGTAAATTAGTAAATGACATTTTATCTTGTATTTCAATAGAAACCACATACAGATAAACATTAGTTAAACATTATAGGCAGCCAAAATAGTAAAGAATGTTGATTAAACAAAGAGGTACACATGATAGAATTAACCTTTTCATCCTGTAAGAGAAGCAGCTGATATTTCTTCATTTTATCTTTGGTGTCCCTGGGAGGAAATTTATCAACAACCTGGATTTTGCATAGCCAATCTTGTGTATTTGGAGTGATAGAGTTTATGGTAAGTCTATGTGCCATATGGGAATAATCTGTAATGACCAAAAAATTAAATAAGAATAGAATTATATATATTCGTATAAGTCATCAGAGAAAGACCTAATATCTAAGGTATGAGAAGATAGAGAATATTAAAAATGTATGCAACATACTTGGATGTCATGAGAAGGCTTTTTGCATAATTTCATTGTAAACAATATTATAAGTTGTATGGTCTTCGTCTTGAACCGTAGTCGGTCTGATCAATACTTTGACGGAGTTAGATTTTTTAGCTCGAGATAAAGCAACATATAATTGAGTTGCTGAAGGACTATGATGTGACCATTTTGTATCATCCGGGGAAGGCCAATGTTGTGGCCTATGCTTTGAGTAGGAAGACTCATAGCATGGGGAGTCTTGCATCTCTTAGTATTAAGGAGAGACCATTGGCTAGAGATGTTCTGATGTTAGCTAACAGTCTTGTCCGATTGCAGATTTCAGAGGACAGTGATGGGATGATTGTTTTTATTGAGGCTCGATCTTCTTTAGTCGAGCAGATCCGTGCACACCATTTTGATGATGAGAAGTTATGTATCATTCGAGACAAAGTATTGAGATGGGAAGCCAAGGAGGTTGTCCTTGATCCTAATGGCGTCTTAAGGATCGGAGGCAGGATTTGTGTGCCTAAAACAGGCGATTTGATTAGATTAATTCTTGAGGAGGCCCATTGTTCTCGATTTTCCATCCATCCGAGGGCGGCGAAAATGTATCATGATTTGAGTCAGCATTACTGGTTGTGTGGGATGACGAGAGATATTTCAAACTTTGTTTCTAGGTGTTTGACTTGCCAGCAGGTTAAGTGTGAGCACCAGCGGCCCGGGGGTGTATCTCAGAGGATGCCTATTCCTACTTGGAAGTGGGAGCGGATTACTATGAACTTTGTTGTGGGTTTGCCTACCACAGTGGGTGGTTATGACTCTATTTGGGTTGTTGTTGATAGGTTGACCAAGTATGCCCACTTCATTCCGGTTCGGATGAAGTATACGACAGAAAAGTTAGTCGAGCTATATATCAGTCAAATTGTGCGACTACATGGAGTTCCTATTTCTATCATATCAGATCGAGATTCACTATTTACTTCTCACTTTTGGAAGGCATTACAACATGGTCTGGGTACTCAGTTAGATATGAGTATAGACTTTCACGCTCAGACAGTTGGTCAGTCTGAGCGGATGATTCAGGTTTTGGAAGATATTCTCCAAGCGTGTGTGATCGATTTCAGAGATAGATGGGATCGACATCGCAGATAGATGGGATCGACATTTACCCTTAGCGGAGTTTACCTATGATAACAATTATCACTCTAGTATCCAGATGTCCCCATTTGAGGCGTTGTATGGAAGACAGTGTAGGTCTCCGATTGGTTGGTTTGATTCGGTGGAGATGGACTTTTTGGATACAGACTTTCTTAGAGATGCTATGGAGCAAGTCTGTATGATTCAGTATAGATTATTGACAGCTCAGAGTCGACAGAAGAGTTACGCAGACCGGAGAGTTAGAGCCTTAGTGTTTATGGAGGGTGATCATGTTTGGCTCCGAGTATCACCCATGAAGGGTGTGATGAGGATTGGAAAGAAGGCAAGCTTAGATCTAGGTGCATTGGACCTTTTGAGATTTTGAGCCGAGTGGGAGAGGTGGCCTATAAGTTGGCCTTTCCACCTAGTTTGTTGGGAGTTCATCCTGTTTTCCATGTCTCTATGCTTTGGAAGTATATTCCGGATGAATCTCATGTGCTTTCACTTGACTCTGTAGAGTTGGATCTAGACTTGACATATGAGGAGGAGCATATAGCTATATTGGATAGGCATGCCCGAAAGCTTAGGACCAAGGAGCTTGTTTTAGTGAAGGTGCAATGGAAGCACCGTTCAGTAAGGGAAGCAACTTGGGAGACAGAGTCTGACATGCATTCCAGATATCCTCAACTTTTTGAAGCTTTAGGTACTTTCTTTTACTTTATGTTCGAGGACGAACATGATTTTTAGTGGTGGATAATGTAATGACCCAGAAGGTCATTTTTGGAAATTTTGAATATTTGTTTAACTTGAGTTAATTAATGGATGAATAATTATAGATAAATGATTAAATTAATAGTTTATGGGCTAAAGTGATAATTTTTTCAAGACCTTATACCCTTTAGCCTATATTTAATAAAATAAGTGGGTAAAATTCACCACTTTTAGTACATAAATAATTCAGAAATAAATAGGGAAAAAAAGGGCGAAGGGTTTCTGCACTTGCAGCTTACGAACTACTTCATGTAAGTTTCCTTTGCTTCTAGTTCCTTGATTGCCGCACATATATGTGTGTATATAGCAATGTTATATAGGTAATTATATATATGTGTATAATAACAAGTGATAGATTGCATATTTGAGTCTAAAAAATTGAATAACAAATCACGTGAATAGTTGAAAATTTTGAAAATATTTGAATCAGTTGTTAATAGGTATTTAATGCTTAATTGTGATCATTTGGTTTCTTTGATTATATAGATAATTTAGTGTGTATTGCTGAACAAAGAAAAAAAACAATCAAAGAAAAAAAAAATGTCATACATGCTATAATGTGAGGAAAATAATGGTTTGTTCATGAACGTGTCTCCTGGGAAAATTTTATGACTAAATTTAATGCAAATACTTTGGTAGTGATTGCTACATTATGTGTGGTTAGTACAGTGAGGACAGAAGTAGTCTTAGGCTCAAGGCGGTGTTTTTCCGTGGATGATAGATAATTTAATTTAATTTCTTAATCTTATCACATTATGAGTTAAGTTTTAATATATTGAGATCGGAAATTAAATATTAGATCTATAGTATTATATAAATATCATTTGGGGTTTTGATAGTTGAAATGTTAATTGGCATCAAGAACTACAAACCTGATTATAAATTTGGGTGGATTTTTAAGGTTAAGATTAAACACATAAAAGTGTGAGTGTTGTTAGTTCTGAAACCTTATTGTGAATATATACTTGAATAGATTCCATAGATTCGGAAGCTCAAAGGACAGGGAAGGCTCAAGTCCAAGAATAATTATTTGATTGACTAAGGCAAGTGGATTTCTAAACTCTTGTTAAGCATATGAAATTCATGTATTTCCTTGTGTGGTGTCGAGAATGATTTGGAGACTTGTTGCTTATTTGTTGGTATTGTATTCCTTGTTGTAAATTGTGTTTTGATATCAAAATGGTTATCTCCTCATTTTCATTTGAGCATGTCATTTTGCATCTGAGACATGGTTTTAATAAAAGTTAGATGATAAGAGGATGTACCATTTCGAGGGTTGTATCGTGTGCCGCGATGGATATTATATTTTTAGGGATGTATCGCACACCGCGACGTTTACAATAATCGAGGATCGTGTCGTGTGCCGCGACAGATGCATGGAAAGATATGTCCCCCATGGGTCCCAGACTGAGAGACAACATGTGTGTATCATTAGGGAAGACATGAATCACTATACTTGACATTGCATCTCATGACATAACACATTTTTATTATTGATGAACTTGAATACGTGTTTTGCTGATCTTAGTAGTGTTTCTCTGTGAAAATTGTGATTGTTGAATATTGAGCTGTTATTGAGAATATGTAAACTAATAAAGTGTGGTTATTGAGTTGTGTGTTTTGTAAACTGTGAGTTGTTTATAGCGTGGAGGTTCAGATAGGGGGTAAGGAGTACCTGTATTTTGTTCCCTTAACTTGTGTTTAGAGGTTTGCTTGTTGGGTACCGCTGGTTTGGTATTCACCCCTTGCTTCTACAATTTTTGTAGGTTACGAGCCCTGATTTTGGTGATACCTTCCATTCTCTTCGTTTCCGAGGCATCTTGTGGAGGATTATGAGGTAGTTGTTTGTCATCTCAGCGAACTTTCCTACTCCAGTTTATGATTTTATTTTTACTTGGAAGACAACTTCATTTTAGACTCGTATTTTATTTCAATTCTAATATTTACATTAGAGGCTTGTGCACGTGACAACCTGTTTTTGGGGATTAAATTAAGTGGAATTGTTTTCATATTAGAAATTATTGTTGGATTGCTTTGTTAGATATTTGGTCTTAGGCTAACTTGACTTGGTGGAATAAGATGAGTACCATCATATCCGTTTTTGGGTTGTGACAACATTTGTGTGATGGCCATTGAGGATTTTAGTAAGAAATGCGTATAAAATTGAGTTAGTCCTTTGGATTTGGTTGTTATAATGGGTTTGAGGTGTCATGTTGATGATAAGGTTGACTTTTTGGTGATGGCAAGGGGTATTGAGCATAATGTAATAAGAGTTCTTAATAGATTGAGATTGAGATACATTGAGATGCACCTATCTGATAAGGATTGTAGGTTTTTTGAAATGATGACTTGTAGCTATCTTAAGTGACGGTTTACTACCATCTTTTTTAGTAGCATGGATATGTTGGTATCACGCTCCTGATCAAGACCCAAACCAGCGGACCGTGCGCACATTTACTCTAACACCGAAGTAGAGGACCCTTGATCCCCATATGGTTAAAAACATGTAGAAGATTAAGAAAACTAGAGATAAAAGGAAATCCATGAGATTTTTATATTATAAAGAGTTTCAACAATCCAAAGTTAAATTTGTAAAATAAATAATTCCCCTGGCGATCTAGTCTAAACAGGTACAAGAGATTCTAAGATTACAAGGTATAAAATACAGTAACCAATGACACAGCTTCCACCACAAAGAAGGAAGAGTAAAAGTTGTTGGAGATTGTCTTGGTCTTCACCTATGAAACATCAGTGACCTTGCAATCAGACTATGCCAAAAGACATAGAAAGAGAAGTATTAGTACAAATCACACGTACTGGCAAGCATCATCGATCAACCCAATACCCACCACATAATATAACTAAATCAAACTAGCACAAAATATGCAATAAGAAAGTACACTCCTCAACCTTTATCCACTTGCCTTTCTCTTTTCTATACACCTTAAGCATATAATACCCTTGACTCTAACTCCATATCTTGCTCGCTCTACTCTTTATTCATAACTTGACAATTCTAACTCATAGATAAGTTACCAAATACAATCACTACCAACCCGGCCAACCACTCTCTACATGCCCTCAATTTTTATGCATCACAAATAATTTGTACAGAGGAACGATATCCCATCCGTAAAGGTAAGTGGAAAATGCATGAATGCAAACCTGCATGGGCATGGGCTTGTGTTAAATCATTTGTGTCCATATAATCAGTGTCTACATTTTCATCCATATAAGCAGCCCTGGCAGGAGATAAATAGAATGGAAAAGGAATTTGCTTATTACAACATCAAAGGCTAGAGACAATTAGAACAATACAGTTGTTTAGTTAAACAATAGGGGTTGAAAATATTATGCAACGTTAAGGGGAACGTAACGTGATAATTAAAAAAGTAAGAATGATTACCTGGTTTGACGGGGGTTTTCGTTGATATCCTTTGGGTACATAAAGACACGCAGTGAAAGTGCTTGTATATTTGCAGATGGGTGTTGGAAGCAAAGGAGAGAATTGAATGTTGTGTGCATGACGCAACGCAACAATGTAAGGAAGGAGTTTTGGTTAAGGCGCTATTTGTAATACAGCGGTGATGGTACAGGAAGAGGCGTGATGGTAAGGCAAAGGAAATGTTGCTTAGTTAGAGATACGACTGTTTCGAGAGCACGGGTATTTATGGTGATAAATAAATTGAAGGGAATTCAGGCTTGTGGTTGCGCTACATCACCGGATTGAAGGTTTTCATATATATATATATATATATATTAATTATTAATAAAATACTATAGAAGACATAGTTATTAATCAATGTCTTAAATTAAATATAAGACGATCTAATCTAAACATTAAGTCTAACAAATCAAAAACATTGCATGATAAATATGGTAAATTAATTATAAATTTTCTAGTTATTGTGCCATAGTATGAACATACAATAGAATATATGGATATTTATGGCATAAAGTATATCAAATTCTTATTATTAAAGTTTGTCGAAAAGTATAAAAGTTGACCAAATTTATTTTAAAATAGTATATATATAAAATGTATATTTGATTTGTGATGCATTAATTCATGGAAAAAAAACTAAAACACTAGATTTCATAACCGCTTACAACTCCGCCCAACCCCCAAAGCACCACAAACGACGATTTGGAAATGTTTAGCCTCTTAGTTTTGATTCACTTCTTATGAGACTAAGTTATTATATTTCATGGATTATATACAAAACATATCTCCTTTAAATGAAGAGAGAAAACTCAATTAGGGAGTCATGACAAAAAAATAATTGGTATTCAATTAATTTATTACACAATTTGTAAATAATTATTGATAATATATAGTATAATTTCTCTCAATCGCTCCCTTACAATTTTAATTATAAATTTAATATCTTCAAAGAAGATTAATAAAATTCATTTTTTTATAACTAGTATCACGATCCAAACATCAAAAGTAATGACACATGTCTTATCCCACCTGGACATGTCAACTTAATCAACCCACTACAAAGGAAAATGCAGAAGTAAGAACATAATTCAAGTGTTTTGGATTCAACGCTGGTATCAGTGCTCAACAAGGGAACGAAGTTGGTTAGAGGGATGTTTACCAACCACTATGGGTGGCTGGCCGACGGATATGATATTTTGACCAATTTTTAACAACAGCAGTATTCCACTTTGTCGCTCAACTGAACGCCCGTTATGGACGCAAATCAACTGACTGCTATGGACCCAACAGAGGATTCCAAAAAACCCGTCCAATTCTCGTATACATACATAAGTTTATCCCTTTCATCATTCGTTGGATGTCTCATTCTCACACCCTTCCCCTAAGTTTCATCACCCATTAAATCGTAAAGCGGAGGTAAGACGCCCACATAATGGCCTTTATTCATTCCACAAACCTGCAAGAACCATCATGAGCTAATTAAAAACGGTTGCGGAACAAATGTCTTATGTTTTATTACACTATTATCTCCTGTTTACCTTATCACTGTTCTTCCCTATTACTTCCCATACATGCCCTACCTCCCTAACTTGGTTGACTTTTGAAATGTGGTGACAGTGACAACAACTCACTTCCTTATATATTTTTATTAGGCTACAACTTGGTTTATAATGATATATATGTAGGTAAAATGCGTATAAACACAAAATATATATGGTAAATGAAATGGGAATAAAATGGAAAAATAACGACAAGTATTTTACATGAAAACCCTTCTAAATAAGGGAAAAACCACGGGCCAAGAGGAGCAACTGGTATTTCTATAATAAGGAATTTTACAAACACTGTGTAGTTACGAATACAATACTCAAAGTGACTACTATACACTCAAAAGTAACAACACTCTTTTGGTTTCCACCTTACTAAAATATCGCTCACAAACTATTTTTCTTGTATAGTCTATAGAATACCTCACTTTGCTCTCAAAATGGTATTTTCTCTCTAAATTGGTGTGTTCTACAAATGAGAAAGAGTGCTCTATTTATAAAAGGATAAAATCATGCCTATGCCACTAATGACATAGGCAAATATAGCAAAGTCAAAAATAGGTTGGAAATCTTACCCATTTGCCAACTATCAAATCTTAATTTTCAACTCTTATCACTATACCTTTTTAACAATTACTTGTATCAATTGAATAACAAAAGTTGACCAAAAAATGGGATGGAATCAATAAATGTCCCCCTCCAGTCCCATTCACTAGAGAGAGGTATCTTCATTTTCTTTAGAGAGAGATCATGCCCACATGTTCTTTGCATAACTAGAACTTGTCTTTCGCTATCGTCTTGGTCAGTGTATCTGTTGGATGTTTACTTGTGTGGATCTTTTTATGTGAAATGATTCACTCTCCAGTTCCTCACGAATCAAATGATATCTGACGTCAATGTTTTTTGTTCTAGAATGGTACATGTAGTTCTTACTCAAGTCTATTGCACTCTGGCTGTAACAATAGATAATATACTCCATCTGATTCAAACCAAGCTCTTGAAGAAATTATTGTCTCCTTGCCGTATTCATTAGCCGCAATATACTGAGCTTCAGTTGTAGATAGTGCAACAAACTTCTGCAACTTCAACTGCCATGATATAGCTCCCCCTGAAAAAGTAAACAAATATCCAATAATGGATTTTCTATTATCAAGGTCACATGCCGTATCAGAATCTGTATATCCTTTCAAGATTGGATTTGATGCTCCAAAACACAAGCATTCATCTGAGCTTCCTCTAAAATACCTGAGTATCCACTTCACAGCTTTTCAATGCTCTTTTCCCGAATTGTCGAGAAATCTTCTGACAACGCCAACTGCATGAGCAACATCAGGTTTAGTGCACACCATTACATACATTAGACTTCCGACGATGGAGGAATATGGAACTTTGGCCATGTTCTCTTTTTCCTCCCTAGCTGTAGGACACATCTTCTTGCTCTACTTCATATGACCAGCAAGAGGTGTACTAACAAGCTTAGCATTCTTCATATTAATGTTCTCCTGTACACGTTCAATGTACTTCTTCTGGGACAAATAAATCTTCATTTCATCTCTGAGAAGAGTAATTCTCATGCTCAAAATTTTCTTGGCATGACCCAAGTCTTTCATAGAAAAAGACTTAAATAACTCTTTTTTCAGCTCCTCAATCTTGGAAATATTCTTGCCCACAACCAACATATCATCCACATACAACAAAAGGATGATAAAATCATTGTTAGAAATTTTTTGTACAAATACACAATGATGTGAAGAAGTCTTCTTATAGCCTTGCTCCCCCATAACAAATTAAAACTTCTTGTACCACTGTCTAGGAGCTTCATTTAGGCCATATAGATTCTTTCTGAGTTTGCACACAAAATTTTCTTTACCATCTACTTTGAAGCCCTCAGGTTGTTCCATATAAATCTCTTCTTCTAGTTTACCGTGAAGGAAAGTCGTCTTCACATCCATCTGCTCAATCTATAAATTAATACTAGCAACCAAACCTAAAACTGTGCGAATCGAGAACATTTTTACAAATATTTCGTCAAAGTCAGTACCTTTTCTTTGACCAAATCCATTAACAAACAATCTAGCTTTGTACCTGGGCTTCAAGTTGTGTTCTTCAACTTTAACTTTGAACACTCACTTGTTCTTCAAAGCTCTCATGCCCTTAGGCAATTTTATCAACTCATAAGTGTGGTTCTCATGCAGAGACTTCATCTCATCTTGCATGACTTCAATCCATTGATTCTTATGCTTATCTTCAATGGCCTCCTCATAAAATTCTGGTTCTCCCCCGTCAGTGAGTAACACATACTCATTGGATGAATAACGGGAGGAAGGAAACCGTTGTCTTGTGGACCTTCGAAGCGGAATGTTTGATTTGTCCACAACTTCATAAGTAACAGGACCATCAATAACAATATCATTGGTATTACCAACATCAATAGGTTGATTCCATACATGATTTTGGGCATCACGATGATTATCAAACCCAACAATATCACGCACACTTGTGTGAGGAACTTCATCATGATGAACTATACCATCAAAAGTTGAAGATTCTAGCTTCTCTGCTTTGTCGATATCTTCAATTGTTTGATTCTCCATGAAAATAATATCACGGCTTCTCACAAGTTTCTTTTCAATAGGATCATATAGCCTGTAACCGAATTCATCAAGTCCATATCCAATGAAGATGCACTGCCTTGTATTGGCATCTAACTTTGACCTCTCATCTTTTGGCACATGTCAAAAGCTTTTCAACCAATACTCTCAAATGGTCATAGAAAACATTCTTTCTGTACCAAACACTATTTGGTACATCACTTTGCAAATCAAAAACCATAAATAGATTAATAACATGTGTAGCAGTCAATAAAGCCTCACCCCAAAATGAGTTCGGCAACTTTGCTTGAGAAAGCAAACATCTAAATCTTTCTATCAAGGTCATGTTTATTCTCTCAGCCAAGGAGTCTTGGGAGGAGTCTTCTGGTGTATAATACCATGATACTTGCAGTATTCGTCAAATGGTCCACAATATTCACCATCATTATCAGTACAAATATATTTCAGTTTCTTTCCTGTTTCTCTTTCAACTGAAGCCTGAAACTGCTTGAAGACAACTAACACTTGACCTTTAGTCTTCAAGACATAGACCCAAAGTTTTCTCAAGCAATCATCAATGAAGGTGACAAAGTAGAGTGCACCACCTAATGTGTTTGTCTTCATTGGACCACATAAATCAGAATGCACCAACTCAAGAAACTCTGTCTTTCTTGAAGGAGGGTATGACTTAAAGGAAAGTCTATTTTGTTTACCAGCCAAGCACTTCTCACACTTTTCTAATTTAGCACTTTTGAAATTTGACAAAAAATTCTTCTTAGTTAGAACATTAAGTCCTTTCTCGCTGATGTGGCTAAGTCTCTTGTGTCATAACGTTGAAGAGCTATCACTCTCAAGCGCATTCACCATATCAACACAAGTAGAGGTCGTAGGCCATTATAGATCATGACGTTTGTTACCACGAGCCACAAATCTCAAATCAAGGAGAATATCAGAAATATCGAATAAAAAAAAGATCACAAAATGATCAATCTTGGATCCCCGCAAATCAAGAGAAGATTATCAATCAAAGGATCCTGATTGAGACGCAATCAATCAAGGATTCAAGTTAAGATTTTCAGAAGACTTAAATCACAAAAATAAAAAACCAGAATATCTTGACAACTAGCAATGAAAAATACAACGGCTATATTCAAATAAATATTCAAGGAAAGCTGAAGATATCAATATTACACTCGATCAAGGAAACTGAATATTTGAAAGACAACTAACAAACACAACGGCTACAAACTACAATCAATTAAGGAAGATACAACAACTGTAATCAAACAGGCAATCAAGAACCAAGATTGGAAACTAGCGTTGAGCTTTATAGAAAGAAGATTAGGATCACTTGCCTTCTTTTCCAAAGATCAAATGTCTTGGAATCCTATCTCTTCAAAGAAAAATTTAAAGAGGTCAAACTCTATAAATGGAGGCTCGATTGATAGAAGAAAGTGTACGAGAATTATGAATCATCTTACATTCGCTACTCTACTTTTAACAAACATTATATTACTTAGTTTTACTGTGTAAAAAAGAGAGAAGATAAAAATATTGTTTGTAAGGCTTTTGTAACAAAACAAAAAGAGTGAAACTAAGAGCCTGTTTGGCTCAGCTTAAAAGCTGGTCAAACTGACTTAAAAGCTGATTTTTGACTTATTTAGCTGTTTGGCAATACTCAAAATAACTTATTTTAAGTTAAAAAAAACTTATTTTAATCCAAAAGTTAAAAGCTGGGGTAGGGGTGCTTTTTTATTTTTAGCTTATAAGCTGTTTTAAGTTGACCACATTTTTATCTTTTTGCCCTTAATACTTTTATACAATCTCCAAATTACCCACATAACCCTAACATCTCTTTCTTCCATTTTTCCCTTTTCACGTTTGGCATAGCAACTTCAGCACTTTTATCCAAACACATAACTGCTTATTTTAAAAATAAGTTTCAGCACTTTCAAAAGTACTTTTTTAAAGCTACTTTTATTAAGCACATCCAAACAAGCCCTAATCACTAAGTGTAATATGTCTACACTCATCTATATACTCACACCAAAGGTTACAAAGGCTTGAAGAGAACACCCTTTCAACCCAAGGGGACTGGACGTAAGATCAACATTGGATCCAAACCAGTATAAGAACTCTTTGTGTCAAGTTTACTTTCCAATGTTACTTATTCTTTTCTACTAGCTACATCGACTAAGAGACACCTTAAGTAGACTATTAAAAGAAAAATTATAAAAAAAAAACAACAATTCTCCCCCCTCCCCCTTTGCACTTTCAATTGGTAGTAGAGTCTCGTCTCACAAAAATCTGTCTAACAACATTTGAGAAAAAGTTCATTTCACAACAAATCATGGGCGCACTATTTCAAGAAGAAACCTCTCAAACAAGGCCTCCCTACTTTAATAGAAAACACTTTTCTCATTGAAAAGTGAGAATGGAAACCTTCATGAAATCCTATGATGTGAAAGTTTGGAGATTGATTAAGCTAGGTGATGTTCCTATTCCTATCACTAAAATTTAAGACGAAAGTCAATCATCCACTATTCCAAGCTTGGAGAACTACTCAAATGAACAAATTGAGATTATTCAAATACACTCAAAAGCAAAAAATGTTCTATATAATGCTATCATCAGTAAGGAATATGAAAAAGTATCTTGTTGTAACACTGCGAAAGGAACCGATAAAGTCAAAGAAACCATTATCAACTTTCTAGTATATGAATATGAACTCTTTCAAATGAAGGAAGGAGAAACAATCGAGAGCATGTTTGTTCGACTGAGTAAGATCATTATAGAAGTAAAAGCTTCAAGAAAAATATATCCTCTCATAGAACATATATGAAGAGTTCTACGAAGCTTGCCACCACAATGGCACGCCAAAGTAGTTGCTCTTGAAATCATGAATTTAAACACCCTAACATATGATGAGGTGAGAGGAGATTAAATAGATTTTGATAAAATTCACTTTTAAAAAAGGCCAAGAAGAGTCCAAAAAGAAGGTTGTGGCATTCAAAGAAAATCAAGAAGACAAAGGACAAGAAGAACTAGCAAAAGAGGAAATTGCCTTAATTACCAAATCAGTGATGGATTCCTTTAGAAAATCCACAAACAACAGAAGAGGAAGAAACTTTGGAAAGGGAAAGTGTATTCAGCGATCAGTCTAGAAATGATTGAAAATGTTATGAATGTGGAGAATATGGTCTCATTGCCAGTGAATGTCTAGAAGCAAAGAAGATCTACTCTAAAGGAAATAAAAATAACAAAGAACTCAGCAGCTGGAGTTATGAAGACAGCTCTGAAAATGAACATGAAGAAATCGGTAATATTTGCTTCATGGCTATTCGAGAACCAAGCACAGAGGTATGTAATAATTATAATTATTTAAAAATTTTCTAGATCGTTTTGTGACATATCTTAATAGAATTTTTTCTGACTTCCGAAATCTTCAAACTGAAAAAAAATTATTTGGAAATAAAACTAGAAATTGGTGAAGTTGAAATGGATCTCCTTTATGAAGAAATTCACGAATTAAAAATTGCTCTTGAGAATTTCCTAAACAAATAAAACTTTTCCAAAATTTCTCTAAAAAGGTCTCTAGAAGCAAAAATTCATTTAACGGAAATTACTTTAGCTGCAACCAGGCCTATAAGTCGAATGGTTCAAGAACTAACAGTAATGATTCCATTTCAAAAGAATATACTTGTAAATGTTGCAATTATTGTGGAAGTCTAGACAAGTGTCATATAACTTCTTGTTTCGAAATCACAAATCATTTAAATTGGTTTGGAGACCCAATTGAACTCCAGATAACCTTAGCCTTGAAAGACCCAAAAAGGTTTGGGTACCTAAGAAGATATAATAATCTTGTTTTACAGGAACACCGCAAGAAAACAAAAAGAAAATAGTACCTGTATAGCGGATGTTCAAATCACATGACATGAGATAAAAATCTGTTTAAATTTGTTGTTGAATACAAGGGAGGAAACATTTGTTTTGGTGATAACTTAAATAAACGGTAATTGTTATTGGTATAGTTTCTTTTAATGGTTCATGTGATATCTCAAATGTTTATTTAGTGACTGGACTTAAATACAATATCTTGAGTATTAGTCAACTATGAAACTCATATCTAGATATCCATTTTCAAAAGAATTGATGCTTGTTAAAAATTTAATCTGGAAATAATTTACTACAAGGAAGCAGAGAAGAGAATATATACATTCTTGACTCTGTAAAAGACAATGGAGAACATATAAGTCTATCTTTAATTAGTGATGATCCCTGGATTTGTTATAAGAAACTTGGTCATGCAAGCATGAGGCTGATAGAGAAGCTGGCTAAAAATGAGCTTGCAATTGGATTACCCAAGCTAAACTATTCAAAATATCACATCTACGACGCGTGTCAAATTGATAAGCAAAAAAGAAACTCATTTTTTTGCAAGGATACTGTCCCCACAAATAAACTCCTACAACTCATACACATGGACTTATTTGGACCTACAAGAACAACCAACATCAGAGGTAAAAGGTACACTTTTGTAACAGTTGATTATTATTCTTGTTTTACTTCGGTTGTGATTTTATCTAACATGGATGATACTTTGAAAAAAAATGAGATTTTCTATGAGACAATTTAAAGATAAAAAAGTTATTACATTTCATCTATAAGAAGAGACCATGGAGGAGAATTCGAGAATAATTTGTTTGAAAGGTATTGTTATGAGAAAGGCTATACTCCGACCTTCTCTTCACCTCGATCACCTCAAAAAAGTGGAGTTATGGAACAAAAGAATAGGACATTGCAAAGATATGGCAAGAAAGATGATCATTGAATACTTTCTTCCGCACAAATTTTGCGCAGAAGCTATAAGTAGAACTTTTCCTGTGTTGAATGACTCTAAATCAGACCATTCAGAAAAAGACATCCTGTGAATTGTGGAATTGTAAGAGACCTAATATTGGTTACTTTCATCCAGTTGGATGGAAATGTTTAATTCATAACAATGCAAGGATAATATATGTAAGTTTTATGCATGAAAGATGAAGATATATTTCTTGGCTACTCAATATATAGTAGATCTTATCGAGTTTTTAACAAGCATACTTTAAATATTGAAAAATCTATTCATGTTGTTTTTGATGATTCTAACAAATCTTTTGAGGTAAGAGTAAACATAGATGATGAAGATGATAAACCGTGTGTATCAATTCAAAAGGGGATAAGTAATATTGATTAGTCGAGTGCAATAGAACCTTCAATCAATCCATTACTCAAATATGTTCCAAATGAATAAAGAAGCAAATCAAATTATCCAAAAAAAATTTATTATTGAAAATCCAAGTGAAGGTATGAATACTCGAGCATAAAGAATAAATGAGACACATGTCGCACTCATCTCTCAAGTAGAACCAAAGAAACTAAAAGATGATCTCTCATATGAACATTGGTTCAAGGACATGAAAGAGAAATTAGATCTATTTCGACAAAATTCAAGTTTGAACTCTAGTCCCTAAACCCGATGATAAGTCCATTATTGGAACATAATTGGTTTACAGAAATAAATTGAATGAATCTGGAGAAGTGATCTGCAACATAGCCCGTTTAGTGGTTCAAGGTTATTCTCAACAAGAAGGAATCGACTAGGATGAAAAATTTACTCCTGTAGAAAGGTTAGTATCAATTCTCTTACTTCTAGCTTTTGCTACCCAAAAAGGTTTTAAATTGTTTCAAATGGAAGTGAAAAGTGCTTTCCTAAATGGTTTTATTGGAGAAGAAGTTTTTGTAAAACAACCTCCTGGGTTTAAAAACCCAAATTTTCCCTATCATGTTTTAAAGCTCTTAAAAGCTTTGCATGATCGTCTCAGCAACTTTCTTTTAAATCATGATTTACTCGTAGAAAAGTTTATACAACTCTTTTTTATGAAAAGATCTTCTTTTGAGAATCTTATTATTCAGATTTATGTTGATGACATTAGTTTTGGAAGTGATAATATCTCCTTATTTGAAGAATTTTCGTACTTATGCAAAGTGAAATTTGAAATGAGTAATGATGGGCGAGTTAACTTTTTTTCTCGGACTACAAATATATCAATGTGGGAAAAGTACATTCCTTTCTCAAATAAAGTAATGCAAAGAGATCATTCAAAAATTTGGCAGAGAAAACTCCAAGTCATTAGGCACTCCCATGAATTCCACTTGTTCTCATGACAAAGATGATAATATCTCTTGACAAATGGAAAAGTACTAGTGGTATATGTCAGATTCTGGGAGAATCATTGATTTAATGGAACAACAAAAAACAGGGTTGTGTATCTCTCTACTACAGAGGATGAATATATTGCCATCAGTCAATGATTTGCGCAAATACAATGGATGGTTCATCAATTAAGTGATTATGCCTTTTCTGCTAAACCTGTTAAAATTATGTGTGATAATTCTAGTACTATTTTTTTGTAAAAAATTTTTGTGCATCATTCTCGATCTAAGCATATTGATATCAAACATTATTTTATTAGAGATCATGTTTTAAAAAGTGATAGTGAAGTATCCTTTATTAGTACTGATTTTCATCTAGCTAATATTTTTACAAAACTTCTTTTAGACGAAGGTTTTGTTCTCTTCGTAAATCTTTGGTTATTATTGAGAATCCATAAATTGTTGATATTAGTGCCTGCTTTAATTATCTTTCTACGTTCAAATTTTTCATGTGTCCTCGTTAATATCTTTGTTATCTCTTCTTTTGGATTTCTACGTTGGTGTGTTTGGGTTTCCGTTGACTCTTTATTGTGGTTAATCTTTGTTAAAATCCATGTTATTTCCTTTTTGCTAATGCAAAAGGGGGAGAACTATTGTTTAAATGGTTCTAAATGTTTTCTATCGTGCTTGATTTCATTATCTCTCTATTGAGATATTGTTATGCAACTAGATCTCTCTACATAGAAGAGAACAGTCTTGCATATGTTGAGGGGAGAAATTAAAAATCAACCCCACTAGTCAACCACCATGCACTGCATTCAGGTGGAGCAAATCCAAAATCAACTATCTAAGCCGACTATAACAGGGAAGTATTTCTAATACATATTGTTATCGTCAAAAAAGGGGAGATTGTTAGTGTAAAGTTTTAATACTAAACAACCCATCTCTTCTGAAAAATAATCGTCATCAAAAACGAAAGAATCAAGGAAAATTAAAGAGTGTGAATGAATGACCTTGACTCAAATGAATAATATCAGAAAGCTCAAACCAAGAAAGATATCAAAAACATCAAATTAAGAAAGATCACAGTAGGATCAATCTTGCATTCCCACAAATCAAGAGAAGATTACCAATCAATAGATTCTGATTTAAATGCAATCAATCAAAAATTCACGAAGAGATTTTCAGAAGACAAAAATCACAAAAAATTAAGAAGCAGAATATCTTGACAACTAGCTAGCAATGTAAAATACATCAACTATATTCAAATAAATATTCAAGAAATCTGAATATATCAAGCTTACACTCTATCTACGAAACTGAACAACACAACCGCTACAAACTATAATCAATTAAGGAAGATACAACTGCTATAATCAAACAGGCAATCAAGATCTAGGATCATTTGCCTTTTTTTCAAGGATCAAATCTCTTGGCTTGCTATCTCTTCAAAGAAAAGTTTCAAGACTTCAAAAACTATAAATGGAGGCTCGATTGACAGAAGAAAGTGTATACGAAGCCTGAATCATCTTACATTCTCTACTCTATTTTTAACAAACATTGTATTACTTATTTTTTTTGTGTAAACAAAACGAGAGAAGAGAAAAATATTGTTGATAAAACTTTTGTATCAAACAAAAAGAGTAAAACTAATAACTGAGTGTAATCTGTCTACACTGATCTACGTATTCACACCAAAGGTTACGAAGGCTTGAAGAGAACACCCTTGCAACCCAAGGGGACTAGACATAAGAGCCATATTGGATCCTAGCAAGTATAAAAACTTTTTCGTATAAAGTTTACTTTCCAGTTTTTACTTATTATTCTCTGCTAGCTACGATCGAATAAGATACACATTATGTCGACTACTCAAAGAAAGACGAAAAAACAGCAATTCTCCCCCTTCTTTCACTTTCACTCTAAACTTTGAAGGTTGGTGCCCCACTCATCTCAGAGTGTCAGGGACTCCAGTTCTCCCCATCCCCCCCCCCCCACACCTTTTTGTTCTAGTTCTTAATTGATGTACCCATGTTTCTTTGTTGATTGCAACACTCTAAGGTACATCTAAACATCCATAAACATGAAGTCATAACCTTGAATCCATATTTCAACTCAACGAAAGTTAAGATCAAAGTCAAATGAGTTAAGAGTAAAGTCTAAAACCTAAGAAGCAAGTTAGAGTAAGTTCTTAAAGTTTTCAAGAGTCTTTCAGAAACATTTTTACTTCTTTTTAAGGCTCAAGTTGCAAATTAAGCAAAAAGTAAAGAGTAGAGTTCATTTCTCAAAAGTTATAAGGGAATTAAGAATTCCTTAAAGATTTACACATGTTTCCGCATTTTAAGTAAGAAAGGAAGTTGAACTTTCAACAGAGCCTTTGGGCTAGTTTTAGTAAAGAGAAAATTCCAAGAGATCTTTTACATCTAAGTTTGAGCGATTTCCTCAAACTACAGATGTAGTTGTTTTAAACACATATGAGATAAGTATTGTTGGGATTACTACTGAGCTAAGAAGGGTCATACTTTTTAGATGATTACTCAGTGTTTTTTAGAATAGACTAGTCGATCCACTTAATAGTTTAGGTTCTATACCGACGGCAAGGCATAGGACGGCCTTCTTGCAACGTGAGGTAAGATGTTGTACCATCACTTACGCTCATAGTGATGGTTGTTAGTTAGAGAATCTCTTACAGAAACTATATTACTTCATAATATGTAAAGTTGGGTGTGTTATTGCATTTCTTTAATGAACTAAGTGTTTTTATTGTTTTATAAGCTTTTACATATTGCATTTGTCTTATTGATTTAATTAAGTCAAATTATTCATGAGTTGTGCAGATCTAAAGTAAGTGTTCCTTCTTACTCTTTTTCAAGATTAAGTTTTTGTTAGAATTCCAACTTGCATACTCAATACACTCAATGTAATGATATCAGTTGACATGCATCGTCTTATGATAAAGTACAGGTAAGCAGGATCATCATCATCCAGAACCTCATTGATCCAGTAAAGCACTAAGAGTCGGTCAACAGGTATCAAGAGTTAGACTCTAGTTGTACTTTGCATATGACATTCAAAGAGATTGGTCAACAGTTATGAGACAAGGGGAGGAACCGTATTAATGGGCAATAATAGAACTTGTAGAATAGTTGGCATTGGTTTAGTCCGGGCTCGGTGGCATGATGGCACTGTGAGAACTATTACACAAGTTCATCATGTTTCTTTTATGAAGAAGAATTTGATCTCCCTGGGCAATAAGGCTACAAGTACATATATGAAGGAGGAACTATGAAAGTCGTTATAGGATCTTTAATGTAGGAAATAAATGCATTCAATTTCATATAAATTAATTAACATTTTGAAAATTTTCCAATGAGGTTATCATGTAAAAGATTAAACTTATATAACAATTACGTTTCCAAGCCTAATAAGAATTTAATCACTTAATTGATTTGATGAAAGATCGATTGCATACATGTAGCGTACAATGTTAGTTTCCTAATTAATAAAATATACTTTGTACTGAATTTTACTTAGAAGTGAACCTTAAAAATTTTAGTATCAACATCAAGAGCAAGATAAATTAAGATAATTTATCAAAGGTTAAAAATCCAATGATCTAAGTTGTATATGATTTTTGAGATCAATGATTCTTAACTATTTTGATAGTAATAAAAATATAGGTTATGTTTAAAGAAAGTGAGAAAAATTCCATATGAAAAAAAAGAAACTATAATTCCAATTCAAAAAATTCAGTTTCTTCAACCCCAATGTTTGGAATTTACTTCCTGAAATGTTGTATTTTCAATTTTATTGCTCCCCTTTTCTCAGATAGAAAAAGGCAATGACAGAATTCATGCATTGAAGTTTTGCATAACTCACGTTTGACCTTTATTATTATATAAAATTTATATAGACCTTACTCATATATGGAAAACATTTGTAATATCAATCCAAAATTTAAGAAATATATATATACATGTCATCATATGCATAAAGAAAAAGGTTAAACAAAGCATTATATTAATCAGAATAAGAAAGAATAATAACCTATGATTAAAAAATTACATAAGAATCATAAGATGATGAAGTGTAGTTGACTAACATTTTATGTCCAAGTTATAAAGGAAAATTTGTGTACATCACAACTTGTGAAAGAATGCATAAGTAATAGAGAAAAAAAGATAAGTTTACCTGATTTTGAAGATTGATATGATTGTATTGACGAAATAAAACCAAAATATTTTTGATAAATTTATCTCTGATGTTTTCTAATAGAGGTAGAATGAAAAATGAAGAATATAAAGAGTTGTTATAGATATGTATTGATAAACGTAAAAGAAAAAACAAATATGTGCCTTTTTTGGTTTGACTATGTTTGTTCTCACTTTTGTTTTGTAATTATAGTAAACATCTCGTCATGATGACATGTCTTGAAATTATATGTTTTTTTTGTTTTACTGTAGAATAAAATAGTAATTCACTTTTGTATAAGAGAAGATACACACTTCACTTTCTATATGTTTCTCTTCTGCGTGATAGCTTGTTACTTCTACTTTTAGGCTATTTGATCGCCTTACATACTGATGGGGTGTTACTAGGTGTTATCATGACCTTAGGTTTTGGTTCATGATATTTTGAATCAAACAAAAAAAATGAATAAATGAAATGGACCTTAAGAAAATGTGACATAACATGTGGTAGTGCATATATTTCTCTACCTACCAATAATTTATTTCTCTAAACCACATCAACACTTAGCATGGTTTGAATAAAAAATTTGGGGGTAATAGGACACATGTAAAGATAAGTTGGTGTCCATGAAAATTTGTGTATAGCTGTAGGTTCAGTCAATTGCAATATGTAGGGGAGGTATGACCTGTTGTAACAGCCCATTAGGTCATTTTGGTTACAAGAGCATCTTATTTCATAAAAGACTCTTTAAATAAATTCTAACTAAGTATTTTGAATATTCATTAACTTTGATTATTTAGTTGACGGGTATTTACTAAATAATTAATTTTTATTAATTGATAGTTCATGGGTCAAACCCATAATTTATTATTCATTACCCTATGTCACTTGACCCATGAGTAAAACTTAATGAATAATAACTAGGATTATTACATTGAGATATAACTCAAAAATGTCTACAAGTAATATTAATTTATTGTATTATGTGTAGAAGCTTGAATAGTGGTTCAGTATATGTTGGTGGTGTTATGATTAGAAAAGAGTTAATGGAAGGTTTGTTATATGTCTATGATTACGGATTAATTATTTAGGTTCCCAGTTGTTAATATACTTTCAATTATTTGGAGATAAGAGGAATAGGAAAAAATAGATAAAGACGTGGTTAAGCTTTTGTATCAAATAACATATGTTTTTTCAACTTTATTATATGTGCAACCAGTAATAACTGAGTGTAGGATTTAAAAGGGTAGACATTGATTGCGATTATTCACATGGTTGTTGCCACTGGTTTCGTAATTAGTGGCTTCATTTTAAAATAATTTTATCTCATTATATTATCATCATTTATATTTTGGTGTATTGAGATAGATAACTAAATATTAGGAATTCCATTATGGTTATGTCAAATTGAGGAAGTGAGATTTAATCCTAATTTTGAAATTTAGGAAATATGAGATTTTGCATATGCAATGACCTCAGGATTACGAAGATGATTTCAAATTTCTGTTCTACAATTTTGGGTAACTTTTTAGAATGAATAATCTTATAATTAACATACATAGAACTAATAATTATAAGTTAGGACAATATTTTTTTCTTTCAAGTTATAACAATAGGAAATTGCAGGTTGTAACATTTTATTAAAATTAAAAAAATGATTTGAAATAACAGTAAAAATTAATTAGTGTGAAAATGTAAATAAGGAAAAAACAGATATATTAGTAGTTGTAACGACCCAGCCCATCGGGCTGTGCAGGCACCCACTATAACACCTAAATAGGAGATCCCTCATATTTTAATAGAGAAAACATGCGGAAATTAAAATAATTAAATAAGAAAGTTAAGGAGATTTAATAGATAATACTTTCAAAATACACTCCTTGCTAAACTTGTTAAATAATTTAACAACCCCAAGGACCTAGTCTAACAGGTAGAAGAGCTACTAAGAGTAGCGATTGCACAATAAATAATAGAAGAACACAACTTCCACCGTGTAGAACGAAGAGTTAAATCTGCTGGAGTATTTCTTCGTCTTTACCGAATGAAACATCACCAATCCTGCATCCAAACTATGTCAAAAAAGACATAGCAAGAGTAGTATTAGTTCAACCACACGCATTGATGGGCATCATCGAGTAACCTGACACCCACCTCATAATAGAAGAAAAAAATAATAGGATCATGCATGTACCACTCTTCCACCACCATTGCCCTTTCTTATAACACCTTCAAGTTACACAATTTCTCTGGCTAATAACTATTTTTTCCCAACCCCTAACATCTCTAATTTTATTAAATCATAGCCTAAACATGCTAACCCCATTGGATAATCCCAAACATCACTAACATCCCTTCCTATCAATCGATCATATCATACTCTTAAATTATTGTCACCTTATCTACCCCACGGCATATAGTTTCTCTTTACCACAAATTTTAGCCCTATTCCATCCTCCTTGGGTACTTACCCAAACAACACTTCAACAATTTACTCTTTCCTGAAAAGTATACCTCATAAAATAAACACATCACCCCATACTCACATACCGACACATAGATCCACCTACATACTATCATCATTAGATATGAACTTAATCATTACAAGTATATGCACATCACAATACGAAAATATAACATGATTTACCATATACTCTTGTCACAAGTAGTTAGTTCTCTCACGGAACCCAAACTAAAACTGTTAGCTTGACGTAACGTGAAGACCCGATCCTAAGTTGTGTGGAACATGACAAACCGATCGAATAGTTTTTCTGGAATGCCTCGATCCAATAGTTGTGCCAAAACATGGAAACTCGAGCCAATTGTTAGCTTACAGGAATGTGGCAATCTGATCCCTAATCACATACCACAATCAGAATCACAACACATCATCAAGATCATACATTCGAGCCACTATTTCATGGTATAAAAGTTCATACATCTCATTTTTAACAAGTGTGATCAATAATTTAACATGCATACAAATAGACAGATCATAATGAAAAACGAACGAGCATATAACACAAACAACGTTGAATCACAACCATCACCTAAGAATTTCCCCCAATTCTTATCACACAATAGATCAAGTTCAACCTTATTTCTTCATTACGGTTTTATACCTAAATTGCTAACATTCATCAACTTGTTACTTCGATAGGTATCTTAGACCAAAACTTGTTCCCTTCTACCGGATACCTTTGTTTAATGAAGGAAATCTACTCAAGATAACAACTAACAACACTCGACGTGTCATCAATTCTCTACATCAATCACTAACCCAAATACATTACATTATAGGAATTTTTTCACGAAATTTAAACGGTGCATGAAGGTCTACGCATATCTCCTATGATTGATTCTATATACTAAATGGTAAGCATAGATTTAAAACTACTCAATGCATAAAACCTTACCAACCTGGGTACCAAGTAATTGCCCAAAATTTTTATTTCTTTTCAAGCTTTTTCGGATTTGCTACGGTGAATTTGGCCAAGATCCACACGATCCCGCCATCTCTATTCTAGAATGCTCCTTCGTCTTCTTTCTCAAACTTGAAAAAACTTTTCTAAGGTTTCTAGGGTCTTTAGGACCTATGGGTATTTTTAAAAAGATGAAAATATAAGGATTTCTCGTAGTTAAGGTTTATGCTTGTCGATATCGCTACAACAACAACGTAGCCCGCTGAAGAGTTGTCGCGCCAGCGGCATCTATCTGCTGTAGCGGGACAGGGTAAAGGTATTTCACAGATTGTTGCTCTTCTCAAATAAAGATGGTTCGGGTCATTACAATAGATATCAATTTACCATTATTTTGTCCCTCAGCAACTAGAGCCCGTTCATCACATGCTCTCACTATAGAACGCCCCCTTTAAGACAAACGACTATTACACAAAACAACGAAAGTTGGAGATCTCTAACCATTCAAAAACATGAAAGGGTATATACAGGCTAGAACAGAGGGGCTAAAATGACCAACTCATAAATAGTACTAGGCTTCTATGCTAGCGGTGTTTGACATGCAACATGCAAAGGTCAAATTAACTTCAAGCTTTCCTCAAGACCTGCCTGCTGAAGAGGAAAATTTGCCTCTGTAAGGACATCACTACAACGGGAGATTAGGCAATCGTTCTTTCCCAGAAACACCAAAACTCTCTCAAATCACTCTCCCTTAAATGTCGAATTTAAGGTATGTTTTCTCATTTTTTTACTCCCATTACTTCATTGCTTTGGTTACAATGGTTGCATGATGACTATATAATCGAATTAGAATAGTTTTCGGCTAGTTACTTTGAAAATTTACCAAGGTGCTAAAGTGGTAGAAAAACGTAGCATGATTACTTCCCTTACGTCCCCAATGTTTGTACTACGTCATAGGCGTAAGGATTCCGTAAAAACATGGTATAATCAATACAGAAATTGATGAAGGAAGTTCAAATGTCACCTTGCCATGAACTCAAAAGTTGGACACTATTTAGGAATTATTCGGTTGAAAAAATTGTTAATTTGTATTCTAGGTAGTTAATATTCCCTTATCTGCTAAAAATTGATGAAAATGGGGATTTTAGAATGAAAGACGCCCTTTTTGTGTCTGATGTTTTATCCCAGATGAAGGCCTCTTCAGCGGCATGAATCCCACTATAGCAGCCTGCATCATCAAACTAAGCGGGATTGAAACCGCTATAGCGGGATGATCCAGACTAATGGCCTGACTCCCCTACCCTAAAAATTCTCTCTTTTTGTCTAGTCTTCCCTGCCTGGTCTATGTTTTTTCTAACTTATCTTTTTTCTTGCAGGTTCTCTCAATTGGCTGGTCAAAATGACGAGAGCTTACCCTTTTTCCGGTTCCCAGATGCCGCTAGTCGGGACATGCACCAACATTATAACAACATCGGTTCTACTGCGAGAGGGCAGATATTACATAAGGTGGAGGAGAGGCTCTTGCCTTTTATGCTTGTCTGGTGGAGTTTGGATGGTTATTACTGTCTAAGACTCCCTTAGATGCACGCTCTACTTGGGTGAGGCAGTTCAATGCCATCTTCCTACCGTCGACTCGGATGACCCCTATCAGGTCATTCGCGTTTGAGGTGTCGGAATCCCTTTGACTGGTGCTTTTATAAATGAGTCACTAGTGGTTCTAGAGGTCCCAAGCCATGTATTTGAGGACGGGCTAAGGGAGATGGACCTGGGATGACTAAGTTATACCCTAGTGGATCCTTCGCAGCGGGAGAGGTTTATTGGGCTATTGTGGATGGCACTACTATTGAAGGTTTGTTACCTGATGCTAAGTGATGGATACACTTGGTGTCTAGGAGCTTCGCCCGTCGGGCAACCATACATATGTTATCTTTCCTCGGGCTCTAGTGCTGGCGTATGCTATACATGTAATTTCACTAAATATAGGGGTGCAGATTATCTCCGAGTGCAAGAAGTTCTAAGGGGCAACATGAAGACATTCTTCCTTCCCTGACTTATCACTTCCCTATGCAAGCGGGAAGGAGTGCAATCGTTGGATACTGACCATGTATTACATATGGATACCATATTCACCCTCTTTTGATTCGATTAGGTTTTACTTCTAAGGTAAAAATGAGGAGGACGAGTAAGTCTAGCAGCAGCAGAGCGACCTCAGGTTTTGATGACGCGGACCTACTCTCACGTTCAAGGGTTGAGGAGGACTATGCAACTGTACGGAAGAGGACGAGGAGTGCTTACACTGATTTTAATCCTACCCCAAACAGAACTACCCTTGAGGTTGAGATACTATGCCGTCAGCTGTGCAAGGAGAGAAGGAAGGGTGTGGTCAGAGATCGCCTAATGTTGAGAATGTGGAAAATGGTTAAGGCCATATTCACTTGCGTGGTTCTTGAAAAGGCTCTTCGTAGACTCGAGCCACCGCATTTCAGGATTTCTACATGCTAAATAAGGCTTGGAATGGTGTGAAACCTCCGGAGAACCTTGATTCATACATTGAACTACCCAGTCCGAGTGTCCCTGACTTGTATTCCTTTTTCTTATTGCTTATGGATTTTTAGAACAAGTTTGTTTTTGTCTTTACCTTTTCGATAGTTTTTATGTTTTTGTAGCACAAGGATGCTTGTTTTTGGTTGTCTGAGGCATCGCCTTTTAAATCTTATGTTAAATTACGCTACTACTCTTATTGAACACTGGTATAGAAGTTCCAAGGATTGGTTTGAATCCCTTACGAGTTTTTATTTTGAAATAAGGGAGTTCAGGAAAAAACTGGTGAGGATTGTGCCTTCATTTGTCCATCTCTAGCGGGATAAATCCCATTGTAGCGGCTCTGAAGAGAGTAGAACCAAGGCCAAAATTTTAGAGGGTTCTTTTTCCACTTCCCACGATTCTCTAGGTCTCTATTTTCACCATCCCATGGGGCTTCTAGATTTATCCAACTATGATGCACGAGGTTTGTTTCCTAATGCTTTAAGACAACTCAACACTATTGTACACATCCCCAAGATACACCCAGACATTACGACTTGCACAATTTTAACAATTCAGTCAGAGTTTTACTTGACTTCAAACACTCCACACGGTATCGTTGGTGATGTTGCCCATACCTACTATATTCTTTCCCATCGTCAATAATTTAGTCCATCTGAGAATATTGCCACATACATAATTAATTAATTCAACAAGCAATACACAATTATAGCTAAGTTAAATTAACAAGGCACACATTCATAGTTTTCCACTTACAAAGCACACGAAGTTTAAATGTATTATTTAGTTCGTTGTGTAGATGATCATTACTGGTCATCCATGCTCTTTATAGCCCCTAGGACTAGATAACAATTGGAACCCTCCAGTTTCAGTTAACTATTTGGTGTTTTTCGATCATATCCATGATGTCAGTCTACATCGTCAAGATACCAATTGGAATCGGGTGATACCGATTGGACTAAACTTATGCCACAAACGACGCTTCGCACGATAGTAGCAAAAGGAGTGGAACGACTTCCTAGAATGATTCCTAGCCTCTTTTAGATTAATGTGGATGCCAACACACCAATCCACCAAAGTCTAGTTTAAATTTTGCTCTTGTACAAGGAGACCAATAACTTAAGCTATGATACCAATTTGTCATGACTCATCCAACCGGTCCATTCGAGCACCCACTCTAACACCTAACTAAGAGAACCCTCACATCTTAATAGAGAAAATATGCGGAAATTAAAGAAGACGGAATAACAAAGTTAAGTAGATTTAATAAATAACACTTTTCAAATACATTCCTTCTAAACTTGTAATAATTCAACAACCCCAAGGACCTAGTTTTACAGGTACAAGATCTACTAAGAGTAACGATTGGACAATAAATAATAAAAGAACACAACGTCTACAATGCAGAAATAAGAGTTGAAGCTGCTGGAGGATTTTTCATCTTCACCTATTAAAACATCACCAGTCCTACATCAAAACTATGTCAAAAAATACATACCAAGAGTAATATTAGTACAACCACACGTACTGTTAGGCATCATCATTAAACTCGACGACCACCTCATAATATAAGAAAAGAATAATAGGATCATGCATGTACCACTCATTTCTCCACCCTTGCCCTTTCTTAGAACACCTTCAAGTTACACCAGTTCTCTGACTACTAAAAATTTTCTTTCCCAACCGCTAACATCTCTAGTTCTATTAAATCATAGTCTAAACATTCTAACCCTATTGGCTAATCCCAAACACCACTAACATCCCTTCCTACCAATCGATCAAGTCACACTCTTAAATTATTGTCACCTTATCTACCCCAAGTCATATAGTTTTTTTCCTTACCCCAATCTATAGTCGTATTCCATCCCTCTTGGGTACTTACCCACACAACAATTCGACAATTCACTTTTTTCCAACAAGTACACCTCATAAAACATCTACACATTACCACATACTCACATACCGACACATAGTTCCACCTAAACCCTGTCATAATTCGATATGAAAGTAATCATCACAAGTATATGCATATCACAATTCCAAAATATAACATGATTTACCCTATACTCTTGCCACAAGTAGTTGGTTCTCTTACAGAACCCAAACTCAAATAGTTAGCTTGTTAGAACGTGGCAATCCAATCCCAAGTTTTGCCAGAACATGGTAACCCAATCCAATGCTTATGTCGTAATGTGACAACTCAATCAAATAGATGTGCCAGAATGTGGCAACTCGATCCAATAGTTAGCTTTCCGGAATCTGATCCCAATCGCACACCATAATAACAATCACAACACATCATCAAGATCATACATTCAAGTCATGATTTCATGGTATTAACAATTCATACATGTCATTTTTGACAAGTGTGAACAACATCTTAAAATGCATACATATATACATATCAAATTGATGAACGCACGAGCATAGATCACACTCATCACCTAAGAATTTTCGACCAAGTTCAACCCTAGTTCTTCATAAGGGTTCGTCATTTGGGTTTTAAACCTAAATTTCTAACATTCATCAACTTGTTACTTCGATAGGTCGAACCTAACATAGACCAAATTTATTCCGTTCTATCGAATATCATTTTTTGATGAAGGAAATCTACTCAAGAAAACATTTTACACAACTCAACTAGTCATCAATTCTTTACATAAAGCACTAACCAAATATGTTGCATTATAGGAATTTTTCAACGAAATTTACTCAGTGCATGAACATCTTCGCATCTCTCCCTGATTCCGTATACTACAAGGTAAGCATAGATTTACAACTACTCAATGCATAAAACCTAACATACATGGGCACCAAGAAATTGCATGGAGTTTTGATTCCATTTCTAGCTTTTTCGAATTTGTTACGATGAATTTGTCCATGGATTTGCAAGATTTCGTCATCCCCATGCTAGAAAGCTCCTTTTCCTTCTTTCCAAACTATGAAAAACTTTTCATAGGTTTCTAGCATAATTTATGACCTATGGGGTATTTTTAGATAGATGGAAAATTGTAATTAAGGTTTATGCCTCGCCAATACCACTACAGCGGCAACTAGCACTGCCGCACCAACGACATCTATCCCGTTTTAGCACGATAGAGTCCGGGTTTTTCACGTATTTTTTTCCCTCTCAAATAATAACGATTCAGGTTGTTACAACAGTAAATGATTTGAATTCAACACTGAATGTGACATAAAAATAGGAGATTCATAAAAAAAGAAATATTTGTTTTCTATGTTTAACTCAGAATAATTAAATTCGTTTAAAACATATTTCTTCTTTTTTTCAAACATTTCTCTCTTCTCGTTTTCATTCGATAATCTTCATTTTCTTGTAATGCACCACTTCTTATTGGTATTAATAAAATATGGTGGTAAATGGGATCCTTCATGTCAGTGTTCCTTACGATTTATTATTTGTATTGGTACACTAACAAAATATAAAAAAACCTTAAACACAGTGATATTGGAAAAAAAATATTCAGATTTTGTTTGTGTATAATGTTGAATTATGGCATTATTGTAATGAACGTTTATTTTTTGAAACTACATAAAATTTGTTTGAAAATGGTATAGATTTGGTATGAACATTCATTTTTTCTGTATGTTAATGGTTTAAAAAGTTACATAAATTTATTTGAAGTTGGTACACTAGTTATACCATGTTGTTACAATTTTGACATTATATTGGAATGAATTTTATGCACTCATTATCTAATAAATGACGATTAATAGTTATGGTTAGTAAAAATTTGTATTATATTGACATGATTCTTTTGTGAGAATGACAGCTTATGTGATGAAATAGTTATAATTTTAGTATGAAATGTATATGAAAAGTGTTCACAAAAATTGCATTAAATTAGTATACTGATTTCACATTTCTTGTTTAATAATTTTAACATGACATTTTTTTAAATGTATAATGCTGTATTTTGGTATGAAAAAATGATTTTTTTCATTATTTGTCATACCCATTTTTTGTTTGACGTGTGGCAATAAAAAGGAACATGAATCAAGGTAAAATCCCTAAAATCGGGTAAAAGATAATTATGATTGATTCTTTAATTATATTACTTAATAATATAAATATAATTATAAATTTTAATTGTTTAATAAAATTAAATCAAATTGATTTATAAATTAAAAATGATATTGTATTACCAGCAATTAAAATGTTATAAGTAATATTATTTTAAGAGTAGATTTAAAATTCATAATATTGCGCTTTAAATATATATGTAGGGTGAATTTTTTCTTTTTTATACCTAGGCTACAGGTATAGCAATATTGATGTCGATGGACTCATGTACTTATGCATTATTCATGCTTGATAAATTTAGAACGTTCTAAGGCATTGCAGAGAAGAAACTTGTTGGGTAATTAGGTTGCTTGACTTAGGTTCTTTGGTTGAGGTAGGTTATAGATTACTCTTTGTGACAGAGACTCTTAATAGTGATTTATAGTCATTGATAATACTGTGATATTTTCTATGTACTTAATTATTGTAGTCTGAATGATTATGTGTTGTTTTAATTGGTCTGTAATCCCAAGACCGCGAAATTCATAATTTTAAAGTTGTTCTATTAAAGTGATGCGTTGAATAAACCAGGCTTGAAAAAATTTAACGACATGGTACCATCATTATAGAAATGCCAATAGGCGAAAATTTGGCTCAACAAACATTCTAGTAGTATTTGATTTTTTCCAACCTTGTCCAGATTTAGAGAAAATCGAGTTCTTAAAGGTTTTGGGAAAGCTGGTAGCAATTGGGTGACTTAATGATGAATTTTATCACATAAGGTGTTAGATAATATGTTCACGAACTCGTATGACTTTTCAGAATTGAATTTGAGTAAGTAGAACTCCATGAACCGAACTTAGCGTAAAAGATATTTTCTGAGTGTCATGGCTTAGTGGTGTATTGTGTAATGGAATTTTGGAAATTCTTGAAGGAGCTCACTGGTTCAAGAGTCACGCCCTAGTGGGGGATTCTGACGCTCTGGCGCCGCTGCTGTGGCAGGAAGGACGCAAGTTAAGTTCGTTAATAAACCCCTAAACGACCTTATTTGGCACTTTTTTGACATTTAGAGCTAAGTACTCTTTTTTCACCATTCTTGAGGCTAAAGGTTAGCTAATTCAGTTTTCGAACGGTAGAACGTAATAGAATGGGTTAAGAATGATGGGGAAGGGATTTGGTATAAATTCTATGGTGGAAACAACCATAAATTGTTAGTTGGGGTCATGTCCTTAATTAATATTATAAAAATAATTAATTTATATTTTTCAATATAGTATATTTTAATTAAATAAATCATAAAAACTAAAAGCACAATTTTTTATGAACATCATGAAATGTTTGCTTGACAAAAATATTAATATTATAAATAGAATGTCATAAAATTATAATCAATCATATAAAAACATAATTTATCAAGTTCTACGAAAACATAATCTATGAAGTCATTAAGTTTATACAAAACATCCTGTCAAACAAGATATTTCCCTATTAAAATACAGCACATGAGACTTCATTGTTCACCTGGACTAAGGGCATTATGACCACTACTCCCAGAATTTTGAGATTTTGTCTCCATGGTCAGCATCTTTAAAGATATCTTCCTAAGATAATCTTGCTGCATTAGATAGATGTAAGTTAAAATACATACAACATAGGGTTGGTAAACTGAGGGTAGGGGCGAGTTCAAATATTTTTCTAAAAAAAATTGATGCACTGTCGGTCGGGTTGCAAAACTATGCAGGGTTTAAGCAACAACGATCCACTGTAACCCCACAAGTGGGTCTGGGGAGGGTGAGAAGTATACACAAATCTTACGACTACTTTATAAAGATAGATAGATTGTTTCCGATAGACCCTCAGGCCTCGGTTGAAATAAAGCATCTCCAAGCAGCGGTTTGAACAAGCAAAACAAAGAAATTAAGTTCTCAGTACTAAACCTTCTAGGCGTAATAAGACGTTCAAATTAGATCTAATTAACTATTTTTCTTTGGCAATCAGTTTAAAAATTAGTTCAGAGTATAACTCAAATATGAAAATAATTAAATTACATATAAATTGATTCTAATCATTTTGTGTTGACAATTATATAGTGAGCACTCTTGGGGAATAATAATTATTATGATACTATAGTATTTACGTGTGAGAAGAACATGTCAATATGCAGAATTAACCCTGTTTTTTTTTGTTCTTGACACCACTGAAATAGGTAAACAAATTATCAATTAAATAAATTACTGATCTCATGCTTAAGATGAACTGATATATAGTATCAGGCTCTTCCATTTCCCTGTTATAAGAACCTTGATGAGAGCAAATTTAGACATAATGATACGGGTGGGGGATCAAAATCTTCGCAGGTTTATACAGGTCCCCTTGCCATCCATAATATAATGTGTCTAGATTACTGGAAAGACGAATAGAATTATATAATGGCAGGAATAAGGTCAATGAAGAGGAGAACAAATTGCATCATTCACGTAGAAAAATCCCACATTGGATAAATGGATGGTTACCTACTTACCTTGAATGGTTTTGGAGAACAAATTACATCAAAAGTTCCTAATCGGATGAAAATTGATTGGTTTATATGGTCTCGGAGAACAAATTGAAACACATCCAATGAGAAAAAGGGATGAGTGGTTCCCTTATATGGTATTGAAGAACACATTGCATTAAAAGCCTCATATCGGATAAAAAAAAGGCAGGGGTAGTTTATGAGCTAGCTTTACAATTCGAACAAATAAGAAACAAGTTTAGACTGCATACCTGACTTGTAGCAGCCGAATAGATCTTTTCTTCAAAGTTTACAGCAATTTTCTTAAGCTCCTCTACTCCTTGTTGCCCAGAAACAGGAAGATGCCTCTTCAAGGTCTCCATTCTATACAAACATATCAACATAAACTCTTGATATAAGTACAATCTAGATATATACTTCTCAAATCTATTAAAAGAAATTCAAAATCACCAACAACAACTTACCATTTCGACATATCTTAAACAATAGATAAAGCACAACGAGTAAAACTAGCTTTTCCCTTTTGACTTAGTTCCTTGACTGATTCCACCCCCACCCCCAACACTAAAAACATTCTTACTGTAATCCCACACATGGGGTCAGATTGTACCCATATGAAATTGGAAATAACTATGACATAAATCTCCAACTATCAGATTGATTAATCAATACCTCTAGCAAAATGTGGTTTCTTAAGATAATCCATAAAACACACGCGCACAAAAAAAACCTAAATTCTAAATTCCAAATCCTTTAACAAATGAAAAATAAGAACACATCGCAAAACAAAAAGAAGAAAAAAGCTTACATCTTGTTGACAATCCTTTGACGCGATTCGGGAAAAAGTTGAGTTCTCCAATCATCAGAATCCATTTCAATTCCACAGTCCTTAATCCACAATCGATTATAACAATTTCTGGCTTCGATCAAAAGAAGAAAAAAATTCCAATTTTCGATGAAAAATTACCATTACACCTAGATTCAAGGGGTATAAATAAGAAATAGAACTTAGTCTTAATATATATGTATAGTAATAAAATAATAATACATGATAATATTTGACTAATTACCAATTTGTCCAGCCGCCATTGACTCAAAGCCTCTGCCCATTTACTAGTGAACAAGTTTATGCTATTTTAAGAAATATGTTTAATATAGTCATTTTATTCGTCCTCTCTATAGTAACTAGATATAAAAGTATGGGCAGGGCCCAATATATATATATATATATTAGTTATTTTAATTCTTGTGAAACACATAAAATTAGAATAGTTTTAATTAGTATTATTGTTTACTATTTTTATTATGTTTTTAAGAACTTTTCAAATAATATCTTTGGCACATGTGATAATTAGAGAGTGAATTAATTTTTAACATAATTTTAAAATATTTTAAGTTGTAAACTATTATGATTTATGTATCACATGTAAAATTTTAAGAGTCAACTAAATTTTAATTATATTTTTAAAATAGTATTTCAAGTATGTAATTTTAAATACTACATGTTATTTCCCTGTCCGAATTAATATGTCACATATTAAATTGTGAGATTTAACTATAGTTTTTATGTGTTTTTAAATATTTTAAATTGTGATTAATAGTAATCTTAACGTGACAATATATTTTACTCCCTTTGTGCCAATTTATTTGGCATATGTGAAATTTTGAGAGTTAACCACATTTTAGTAAGATTTTCAAATATTTTAAGTTGTTAATTATTATGATTTATAGAATTCTTAATGTGATTTACAAATTATACATGGTATTCTCTCAGTCCTAATTATGTTGTACATGTGAAATTTTGAGAGTTAATGAAATTTGTAATATTTTAAGTCAGTTTTCAATACTATTATTATAAATACATAGTAAAAATTTGTAATATTTTAAGTTAGTTTTTAATACTATTATTATAAATACATAGTATATAAAAAAGAAAATATTAAAATTAAATAAAATAAAATAGATAAAATACAAAATATAAATAGAAGAAATTGAGGAGAAGGGTAAATCGGTCAATTGACCGGCTGAACCTAAGCTCCTCAACGTTAGTTTGTATAATATCGTTTGCCACATGTGAAATTTTGAGATTTAATCACATCTTAATATGATTTTCAAATACTTTAAGTTGTTAATTATCCTAATTAGGTCATATATATGAAATTCTGAGATGTCATTAAATTTGTAATATTATAAGTTAATTCTTAGTACTATTATTATAAATACATAGTAAGTAAAAAATAAATATTAAAATAAAATAAATTAGAATAATAAAATACAAAATATAAATAGAAGAAGTTGAGGAGAAGGGAAAATCGGTCAATTGACCGGCTGACCCTAAGCTCCTCAACAGTCGCTTCTATAATATAGTTATCGTTATATAAGAAGTTTTTTAAATAAATTTTATAATGATTCACGACTAAAAAACAACGGATACAAAAGTGTTGCCTATCGCTTTTCTATAAAATATTTTTTTTTAAAAAAAAAGTGGCGTACGACATTTTGCGCCAAATATATATATATACACACACGCGCGCGCACACACACGCATTTATATATATATATATATATATATATATATATATATATATATATATATATATATATGTATGTATGTATGTATGTATGTATGTATGTATGTATGTATATATATATATATCACACACACACACACACATATATATATAATCAATAATTAATTATTGAATACAGATATTCTGTCGATTTTGATTTAAAATAATTATTTATAAATTAAGAAAAAGTCACGCCGTCCGTCACTTTTTATTTATTTTCATTATTTCTTAAATAAGTGACAGATAACATCTTTAAGTCGGTCGCTTTTTGGTCAAATATCTGGTAAATTATTTTTAAAATGTGTCGGACAATGTCTCTTTGTCCATCTCTTTTTGGTCAAAAATTTAGTCAAATATCTTTAAAATAAAAGTGGCGGACATGGAGACGTAGTCTGTCGCTTTTTATTAAATATTTGATGGACAGATCAAATTTTCCTCATTAACCCCTCTCTATCAACCCTTATTCTCTCCCCATCCTCTCTATCGTTTTTAGGACTAGTTTGATCATTAAAATGTCTGTTTGTGCATTGTGAAAGTTGGAGGTCAAACTTAAAATTTGAAATCAAGTTAAGGGTCCAATATATGTATTATGCCATTCATTAATTTGTGTCAATCGAGTGTTTGTAAATAATAAATACCAACACTAGTTGATCCTATTCATGACAAATTCATTTTTGAAACATCGATTTGTGTCCATCTAGTATTAACACTTAAGCTTAAATTTAGGAATAATGTGTTTGTTTAACATAAGTACCAACATTAGTTGATCCTATTGATGACAAAATTGATTTTCTTTCAAGATCGATTTGTGTCCACATAGTGTTGACATTTAAACATTAATTTCGGAATAATGTGTTTGTTTATTATGAGTACTAACACTAGTTGATCCTATTAATGACAAAATTGATTTTCTTGCAAGATCAATTTGCATTCATCTTGTGTTGATACTTAGCTTTAATTTAGGAATAATGTGTTTGTTTAGCACAAGTACAAACACTAGTTGATCCTATTGATGCCAAAATTGATTTTCTTGTTAGGTAGTGGAGCCTGATTAATTTTAGGTTTTCCTATTTATTCTCTATTTTAGGTTTTCCTATTTATTCTCTGTAACCAAAAATACTCTGATTTATTAATATAAATATACCTCACCGCCGTGGAAGTTTACTCACGGGGTTTTACCACGAAATATTGGGTTTTCTCTTTCTCTCTCTAGATCTCTCATCTCTTTCTCTTGAAAGTTCTTGTGTTCTTCATTCATCTACTGTGTGTGCGTGAATTCGATCCTAACAACTGGTATCAGAGCTAAGGAGATTCAACACGATCACAGAAGATGAATAGTTCGAAGCTTGGAATCGAGAAGTTTGATGGATCCGATTTCAGTTTCTGGAAGATGCAGATCGAAGATTATCTGTACCAGAAAGATCTTCACGAACCGTTGATCAGGGTGAAGCCGGAATCCATGACGGAGGAGAAGTGGAAACTCAAGGATCGCCAGGCTCTAGGGTTGATCAGGTTGACTTTGTCAAGAAATGTGGCATTCAACATCGTGAAGGAGAAGACTACGTCCGGTCTGTTGAAGGCACTGTCAAACATGTATGAAAAACCATCGGCTATGAACAAGGTATATTTGATGCGTAGATTGTTCAATTTACACATGTCTGAAACTGGATCCGTTTCTGATCATATAAACGAGTTCAATATGATTGTGAGTCAACTCAACTCTGTGGATATTAATTTCGAAGATGAAATTAAGGCGTTGATTTTGATGTCATCTCTGCCCGAGTCTTGGGATATTGTTGTTGCTGCGATTAGCAGTTCCCGTGGATCTGAGAAACTGAAGTTTGATGAAATCCGTGATGTTGTTCTTAGCGAAAGTATTCGTAAACGAGAAGTGGGAGATTCATCGGGTAGTGCTATCAGCGTTGATCGAAGGGGGAGAAGTAAGACGAAAGGTCAAAATCAACATGGTCGATCAAAATCAAAGAATCGAGGAAAATCCCTGAACAGATCAAACGTGACTTGTTGGAACTGTGGAGAAAAAGGGCACTTTCGGACGAACTGTACAAAGCCAAACAAGAAACAGAATCAGAAATTTGGAGATGACAATGATTCTGTAAATTCAGCAGAGGACATTGGAGATGCTCTAATCCTTAGTGTGAACAGCCCGGTTGAATCATGGATTTTGGATTCCTGTGCATCTTTCCATTCGTCTCCAAGCAAGGAGTTGTTCCAAAACTTCAAATCTGGAAATTTTGGAAAAGTATATCTTGCTGACAATAAAGCCTTAGAGATTGAAGGAAAGGAGGATGTTTGCATAAAGACCACCTCAGGAAACCAGTGGACATTGGAGTATGTCAGATATATTCCTGGGATAAAGAAAAATCTTATCTCTGTTGGACAGTTGGATAGCACGGGATATGCAGCATAGTTTGGGAAAGGTTCATGGAAGATCGTGAAAGGTGCTATGGTAGTAGCTCGTGGCACCAAATCTGGAACCTTCTACACCACTGTAGGGTGTATAAACATGGCCGCTGTTGCTGAAGGTGCTTCTGGTTCATGTGTGTGGCATAACAGACTTGGACACATGAGTACTAAAGGAATGAAGATGCTGGTTGCAAAAGGAGCATTAGAGGGTCTGAAGTCTGTTGATATGGGTCTTTGCGAGAGCTGTGTTATGGGCAAACAGAAAAGAGTAAGCTTCACAAAGACTCCTAGAGAGCCAAAGAAAGTGCGGTTGGAAATGGTCCATACAGATGTTTGGGGACCATCTCAAGTATCATCACTTGGAGGATCCAGATTCTATGTTACCTTCATTGATGATTTCAGCAGGAAGGTATGGGTTTACTTCTTGAAGCATAAGTCAGATGTGTTTGAAACTTTCAAGAAGTGGAAAGATGAAGTTGAGAATCAGACCGGTTTAAAAGAAATGCCTAAGGTCTGACAATGGAGGAGAGTATGACAAATTAGAGTTCAAGGCATTCTATGCAGCTGAGGGAATCAGATTGATGAGAACAGTTCCTGGTAAGGCAAGATAGAATGAAATTGCTGAGAGGATGAACAGAACATTGAATGAGCGTGCAAGGAGTATGAGGATACACTGTGGGCTGCCCAAAACACTTTGGGCGGATGCTGTGAGCACAATTGCATACTTGATCAACAGGGGACCATCAGTTCCTTTAGGGTTCAAGATTCCAGAGGAGGTGTGGACAGGAAAAGAACTCAAGTACTCACACTTGAGGACTTTTGGCAAAGTGTCTATGAATATGAAAAATCTCCTTTCTACAGCTTACAACTTTCATCGCCCTTATATTTAGCTCTCCAAAGAGCAATTCTTCTCAAAAGGTGCTGACCATTCTAAACGTGGCTTTAAAGTTATTCTTTTAAGCGCTTTTTTTCAGCTTTAGAAGGCTGCGATGAGAATGAGAATCACTTCGGAACTCTAGGGGAATGGGCGTTTAAGGGTAGGGCGGTGCACTGCTTATGTTCATGTTGATCCAGAAAAGAGAGACAAGCTTGATGCCAAGGCTGTGAAGTGTTACTTCATAGGATATGGTTCTGATTTGTTTGGTTACAGGTTTTGGGATGACAAGAACAGAAAGATTCTGAGACATTGTGATGTGACATTTGATGAGTCTGTCCTGTACAAGGACAGAGAGCAGAAGGTTCTAGAGATTACAAAGCAAGTGGGAGTTGAGGTTGAGTTGGAGAAGAGTAACCCCAGAGATGTCGAAGCAGATACTCAACAAACTCCTACTGAAGAATCTGAAGTGGAGCAAGTTACACATGAGCAGGTTTTAAGGAGATCATCCAGATCCATCAGGGCACCAGATAGGTATTCACCTTCATTACACTATCTATTGCTGACTGATGAGGGGAAACCAGAGTCTTTTGATGAGGCCCTACAGGTGGAGGATTCGATCAAGTGGGAGCAAGCCATGGATGATGAGATGAGGTCACTTGAGAAGAACGACACATGGGTGTTGACTGATTTACCTGCAGGGAAGAGAGCTTTGTTGAACAAGTGGGTGTTCAGAATCAAGACTGAACCAGATGACAAAAGAAGGTTCAAGGCTCATTTAGTGGTTAAAGGATATTCACAAAGAAAAGGTATTGATTATGTTGAAATATTCTCTCTTGTTGTGAAGTTAACCTCTATTCGGATTCTATTGAGTATTGTTGCATCGGAAAATTCGCATCTAGAGCAAATGGATGTAAAAACAGCATTTTTACATGGAGATCTGGACAAAGAGATCTATATGCAGCAACCGGAAGGATTTGTGGTTCCAGGCAAGGAACGCATGGTGTGCAAGCTCACTAGGAGCTTGTATGGACTAAAGCAAGCACCAAGGCAGTGGTACAAGAAGTTTGACTCCTTCATGACCAAGAGTGGATTGTGCAAAGCTGAAAAGGATCTTTGTTGTTACTTCAAGAAATACACTGATTCATATGTCTTTCTACTCTTGTATGTGGATGATATGTTGATTGCAGGATCTAGTATGAGGGAGATTAACAATCTGAAGACAAGGTTGTCTGCAACATTTTAGATGAAAGATTTGGGTCCAGCAAAGCAGATTTTGGGGATGAAGATTTCTCGGGATAGATTTGTTGGCACTTTAAATCTATCTCAGAAGTTGTACATTGAGAAGGTGCTGAGCAGATTCAGGGTTAATGATGCTAAACCCAGGACTACTCCATTGGCAAATCACTTTAAATTGTCAAAGGAGCAGTGACCCAAGACTGTCGATGAGCGTGATCACATGACACTTGTTCCATATGCTTCAGCAGTTGGTAGTTTGATGTATGCTATGGTCTGTACTAGACCTGATATAGCACATGCAGTGGGAGTAGTTAGCAGGTACATGGCGAACCTTGGGAAAGAGCATTGGGAAGCTGTGAAGTGGCTTCTGAGATATCTGAGAGGTACATCCAGTACTTCACTTTGTTTTGGCAAAGGCAAGGTGACTCTATAGAGTTTTGTGGATGCTGATCTTGGTGGGGATGTTGGCTCGAGCAAGAGTACATCCGGGTACATTTACACCATAGGTGGAACAGCAGTGATTTGGATGTCCAGGCTTCAGAAGTGTGTTTCTCTTTCATCTACTGAAGCTGAGTATGTGGCAATAGCTGAAGCTGGGAAAGAGATGATATGGCTGGCAGATTATCTTGAGGAATTGGGCAAGAAGCAGAGCGAGAATATTCATTACTCAGATAGCCAGAGTGCCATACAATTGGTGAAAAATTCTTTCTATCATTCGAAGAGAAAGCACATCAGAAGGCGATACCATTTCACTCGTAGGGCAGTGGAGGATGGTGATATGTGCTTAGATTCAGAGATTCGACCATATCTCAAGTGAGTGTTAAAAATATGTTATCAAATTACATAATAATAAGTGTTGAATAACTAACTAAATACTTGAATGCAAAATGATTAGCTTGTTCGTAAGTACATGGAACAATGAAGTCATCTATATAGAATTTTCCAAATGGCTATACAACTATGTAAGTGTGCAATCACTAAATATTTAATAATATTGATTTTATACTAAATTATATTACTTTAAATAACAATGACGTAGGTTTACATTGAATCCTCAAGTGTCCAACATTTGCTATTAGTGAAAGAAGAGCACTTGGATAGCAATCTCAATTACTAACAATGAATAAGTACTGTGTCAATGGGTTTAAGTTTTAAACATAAGAAGTTTTTAGGTACAAGAAAACAAATAATAGCGGTATATGCATACAAGGTGATATTGATGGTACTGGAAAGCTATTGAATATTATGATGTCATTCATGAGATTATTGCAGTGAGATATTTAAATTTGCCTAAAACAAAGATTTTATTGTTTTTGTGTGAGTGGTTTGATGCATCACATAGAGGCGCAAAGGTGGACCATAACTTTAATATAATTGAAGTTAAAAACACTAGAAAATACAGAAATTATGATCCTTTCATCACATTGCGCGAAATGTCAAACAAGTGTATTACACTTTCTATCCATTGCGTAGAGACAAAGCTAACTGGTGGATCGTTATGAAAAGTAAGCATGTGGGAAGAATTGAAATTGACAATGTCTTAGATGTGACTTACAAAAATGATGTTGCAATTGTTCAACAACAAGTTGATGTTGAATTGGAAGCCACACTACAACATCTTCAACACATATTAGAAGAAGTATATGATGATGAGATATTGAATGTTGAGGAAGAAATGTATGAGAATGAGGAAAATGAATCCTTTGATGACAAAGAATGGGATGAAAATATAAATGAAACAATTGAGAAAGAGGAATGGGAGACTGGTGGAATTGAAACGAGTGGGGAGGAATAGTATATATAGGTAATCTAATGTATTTTCCTAATTTTATTGAATTTATGATTTTGTTATATATTATACATGTAAATTTGCATACAAATGTCATCAAGCGGTGACAATGATAGACATCGCGATCATCTTGGAGTTAGCAAGACTAAACACGCTAAAAAGAAGAAGTTTAGGAGACTCATAGATCTTGAGGATATTGTAGGATCTATTTCTTTCGTGCCAAAGTGCATTAGTCATGATACACATGTACTTGATGTTCCGTTTGGTACATCAGATCCTCAAAAATATTATCCTAATTTCCGTCGATCAGTCAGTGCTTTCTCTACTTCACAGGCATTGCCTTCAGTATGCTACGAGGACCTACTTTTATGGGATATTTGTCGACGACGACCCTTATTGACAAGTACTCCATCTCCCACAGGTGCATCTCCTCAGTTTTTTTCCATGTGGATTAGAGATTTTAGTAGAGAGTTGTCAAATGCTATGGTCGGTACGCCTCCATTGACTCAGCGTTATTAGTATGTGTCAGTCTCAGCTACAGCTACACTTAGTGCTACTCTAGATGATGAGAGTCCTCCTCTAGTTCTTGGCTAGAAGGACAGACTTGGAAGAGTCATGATTGAGCCGGATGGATAATCGTAAGTTTGTTTTGTTATCTATTTATTAGTTTATTCTATTTGTTTCTTATACTTTAATATATTATTATGAACTAACATATTTATTATCCATTTTGTAGGTGGCAACTGGCAAAGATATTTGTCTGGGCTTTAAGCTAAAGTGTTAGGATACTCTATACACATTCTTATCACTCTTGGCTGAGATCCTAAAAAGTATATACCAGATAATGTTTAATAACTTTAAGGTATACATTTTTAGTTAAGTTTAGTATACTTTGCTTTTTTTTTTACTATTTAATTAACGTTATAAATTTTTTTATTCATACTGTGTGTACTTGAAAGTCGAGACATAATCAAGTCATTTTAACCACATTTGAGAGAAAGGCATCTTCTAGACTGTCTGTCCGGCTAAAGAAAGTTCAGGGTGATGGTGAATGTACGGATTGGATGTTGACACATGTTCATGATGAACTAGGTCTGTATTGAAACAGAGACAAAATTCAGGCACTTTCAGACCAAGCCAAAAAGGCTAGAGGCAATCTTAAAGGTGGCTGGTTGCACACTGGATGTGCAAAGTACGTGAAACAATTGTAAGAAATACGGTAAGTTCTAATTCAAACTTCTAAGTAAATAATTAGTTGATTGATATACATCTCTATAATTTCAGTATTTTATTTAGAGGAAAAAGAAAAAGGGTGCACTCCCATTGCATCGGAGGTTTTCAAGAAGACACGTGTCAGGAAGAAAGAAAATGGTCGGATCCAGATGTCTTGGTGGAGGAAAGAGCTGAAAAAACTTTTGTAAGTTATTTAATATGAATAATATATACTAATAGTGAATATATTTATGATATGTATGTGTGTGTGTGTCTATATATATATATATATATATATATATATATATATATATATATATATATATATATATATATATATATATATATATATATCCACACACACACACATAATCAGTTTCAGCATTACATCGCTGAGAATTTAGATAGTTAGATCAAATTGACACCTCAACTTTTTACCCAAATTGGGCAAAAGAAGTTATATGGAGACACAAAAAGGGTAGAGTCTATGGTCTAGGCTCTCTGAACGATGTAAGACGACTCCAGCCAGGCTTTCAAGGAATTGGATCATCTAGTCAAGCCGAGGTCCTTGACGATGTTCAGATTTCTGTTATGTCGGATCAAATAGTTAAATTTACAATGGCATTGGCAGCGTCGGAGCAGAAAAGAGCAGCTTAGCAAGAATGCATGAGTGCGACCGTTTAGCAAATCAAAGAACAAGTGATAAATCTCCCTCGTGGACCTACTACATTGGCTCCCGATGACATCTACGATGACGGTTCTGATGATGACGATGATTCTGTAGGAGTCACTCCCTGGCTAGTTTACATTTGTGGACAGTTATAATTTTTTTTGTTAATTTGAACATATTTTGAATCAAATTTTGAAAGACTCTATAAGGCATTAAATTTTGATTTAGATATTTTTTAATGTTATTTTAAGTTTCTTCTTTTATGTTGTGTGGATTGTTTATATAATTGTGTGTTTGATTGGACTGAATAGTATATATGAATTGGATTGAATTGAATTTGCAGGTGGTAGTAGACTGTCAAAAAAATTGCAAACAAAGAGACGGACAATGTGGTTTTGTCCATCGCTTTCCTGGGTTTTAATTCTTTTTTAAAAATCCAAAAAAGTGACGGATAGCGTGGTTTAGTCCGTCGCTTTTCTGGATTCGCAAAATTAAAATTTTCAAATAAGTGACGGACAACTTCCTTTTGTCCATCACTGTTCTGGGATTTATCAAATCAAATTTGAATAAAAGCGTTGAATTGCACAGCATTATGAAAATTTAAAAAAATGAAAACTAAAACATAGAAACGGAGTCCGTCGCTTTTGTTAAAAAAAAATTCACAAATTTTTTTTTATCAAGTGGCGACACAATCCGTCGCTTTTGGAAAAGCGTCGAGCTAAAAAGCAACTGACGTAATTGCATCGCTTTTGGCCAAAAAAGCAACGGACCATTCGCTTTTATTCGTCTCTTTTTGGCAGTTTTTTAGTATTGATTTGAATAGCGATGAAAGGGATAAACTTTTCATTGCGTGAGTTATTTAAAGGGATAATGCTCAAGTACCCCCTCAACCTATGTCCGAAATCTCAGAGACACACTTATACTATACTAAGGTCCTATTACCCCCTGAACTTATTTTATTAATAATTCTTTACCCCTTTTTAGCCTACGTGGCACTATCTTGTGGACCCAACGATGGTTGACTTTTTTTTTCAAACCAGTGCCACGTAAGCTAAAAAGGGGTAGAATATTACATATAAAATAAGTTCAGGAGGGTAATAGGACCTTAGTATAGTATAAGTGTGTGTCTGGGATTTCGGGCATATGTTGAGGGGGTACCTGTGCATTTTCCCTTATTTAAATAAACAAGTTTGTTTTTTTTAATCAGAATACCACATTTCTTGAGTTGGGGGGGGGGGGGGGGGGTTATCTATACTATCAGAAAAAGGAAAATTAGTAGAACAGTTGACAGTAGTAATTGAAATAGTAAAGCTGTTAATTTTCTTTGTTATATATGATTAATTCTATACAAAAATTTCCAAGCTTTCTGCTCAATTATTTTTAATGCAGGTAGAGAGAAAATTATGCATTCAACAAGAAAAACATTCTGATGGGGTTCATTGTCAATTTTTTTACCATCACTATATTTTTCTTCATAAACTATGCTTACTTTGCGAGTTCAAGAAGCTTCTTACATTCATCAATCAAAATGTAATAAATTAAGTGATCGGTGTGTGTAATTCGTGCAATAAAAAAATCAATAGCATAAACAGTGACTTGATATCTAAATTTGATGCAATTCTTCAATAAGTAGAACACCAATATATTTTACAGATTCAACCAAATTTGTAATTATTTTAGCAGAGAAACTGTAATTCGATTTTCATATTAAGTGTCTCCAAGAAAAATATTTTGATGCGGAACCTTGTTATCAATTTTTATTAGCAGGTCGACTATCATATTTTTCCCCCATAAAATCATGCTAAATTTGAGGGTTCCTCGTCGATGGAGAAACTCTCCACATTCATAAACTAAAATTGTAACAAAATAAATAGTCGCATATATGTAATTTGTTATAATAGTATCAGTATACACGAGCAATAAACTCGTATTTAAATTTGATACATCTCTTCACTAATCTGGAATATATATATATATATATATATATATATATATATATATAACACAGTTCATAATTATTTTTGCAAAGAATCTTGCAATTCAATTTTAATATTAATTGTCTCTAAGAAAAATATTTTAATGGTGTACGTTGTTGTCAATTCCTACTGGTAGATTAACCACTTGATTTTCTTTCATAAAATTATGCTTAGTTTAGGGGGTTGCTCATTGATAGCTAGAGAAAACATTCTGCATTCATGAATTAAATGTAATAAATTAAGTGACTATCATATAAGTAATTTTTTGTAATAACAGAATCAATATACATAAGTAATGAATGAAATTTAAATTCAAGGCAAATCTTCAACAATGTACAACGACAATAAATTTCACGTATATAACAATGCTAATAGTTATTTTAGCAGAGAAACATGCGTTTCAATTCGTATTAATAGTCACACAATATAAAATTTTACATATGAACCAATGATCAAATCTTCTTTTCTTATCCTAATTAATGTTTAAAAATGAAAGAAATGAAATTTAGATAATATATTACTTTCAACTTTTTTATGTTAATGATTTTCATTTTATATATAGATACAGATAACAATAAAAATAATATTTTACATCAAATTGAAATGACTTTGTCTTTTTTTTAAAAAAAAAAAAAGGAAAAAGAGTCTGATATACCCCTCAACTTTGTTATTTAGAGCTGATATACCTCTTGTTATGAAAGTGACTCATATATACCCCTACTTGTAAAGAAATGGCTCACATATACCCTTTTCCTCTAACGGAAATGAAAAAAAAATAATTTTAATCTAAATTTTTATTATTTTTTTCTAAAAAATATAATTCCATATGAGTAAATTTAATCCTCGTCAAACATATTTTTTTGACTTTTTTTTTGTTTCAATGACTAATTTATAATTATTATTTTGATAATCAAATTTATTTATGTTTCACAAATATTCTTGTAAAACTTATTATAGATGACCAAATTTTTTCTTCGAAAACGAAATTAAATTACAATACACCTTTTTCTTTAAACTAAGAAATGAAAGAAAAAAACTAAATAAGAATAAGAAACTCAAATAATAATAATAAAAGAAGTCAAAAAATAATTTATGTATGAAAAAAATTAAAATATACCTTGAACTTTGATAGAAGAATCTTATATACCCCTAAATAAATTTTTTATAAAAATTAGAAGTAATAAATATAAATTTAAAACTAATCTTTTAACTTCCGTTAAATGAAGGGTATATGTGAGCCATTTTGTAATGGCAGGGGTATATGTGAGCCGTTTGTATAACGATAAGGGCATATATGAGCCACTTTTATAACGAGGGATATATCAGCTCCAAATGACAAAGTTGAGGGGTATATCACCCTTTTCCCTAAAAAAAAAAAAAGATGCATTCAACTATTTATTGAAAGTAGATTTAAAATATGCCGAAAGGTAATATTATAATTATCAATTATTTTATGCCTTATTAGTTAACTTCTGTTATTCATTAAGAACACTTGTAATGTAATAAAGTAACACGTACATACAAACATGATAACATAAGTTTTTAACTATACATTTTTGTTCTCTGTTTCAATTTTTTGCTTTTTGTTTTTTCTTTGTTTTGTTTAGACGTGAAATCATAACTTAATACTTTATTGTAGTAATCGACAAAGTAATACAAATCATACATAGATTTTCAGTTGGTCTCTATACTAGGTAATATATCCACGCTTTGAGTGGACATAAATAATTTTCTAAGCTGTTAAACTATATTTTCAATAATCGACTGTTATAAGAAAAAAAATATAGCAGGTTTTTAACTTGAGAGAACATAGTTAGGATATGTCACGTGTACTGTTTATGTCGTATTCTATGTTTTGTTCAACTCGTCTTTCTTGATTTTGTAAAAAAAAAAAAGGAGTATGCTACTATATGCTACTAAATAGGTAAACAGTTTTTAAAAGAATTTTAGAATCCCGTAATTACTTGCCAAAAGTAGAAGTTTAAGTTCTGTATTACAGGTGTGATCTTGGGTGTCTATTCTAAAGTTTCTCTGTTTGTCTAATAAATTCTGAGTTATGATAGGATTAATAATGATTGGAATAAATTGTAATGGGAGTAGTTATTATGGGACTTTTTTTTAATTGAGTGTTGAATTGTTGTATTCAAAATAATAAATTTTAAGAATAATGTTTTTGTTTACAAAAATGTGCATGAATGTAAAAAGTTATGTAGCAAAAGGATTGAAAAAGAAACATTTTTGTCATTTACTTATTTTATTCCGAAAAAGTTATCCCAAGATTACTCTACCATTCAAAGGGAGGGATAACTTATCCCGATACTAATTATTAGTTTCGATATAAGTTATCCCAAACTTGCCAAACAAACAATTAATTAAGAGATACTATAATTTAATCCGAGGACTGTTTATTATTATCATTCACACAAAAAAAAAACTAATAATAGTGTAGTAATTTAACAGACTATTTTGCAAACATTGTATGAAAAGAATATACCCTACCTGTTACATAAAAGTTATTAGATTCAATAAGTTTCCTACTTTTACGCTAGGCATAGTTATGGCCTAGCTGCACACACGACCATCTGTATTTTTAAAGGAAGTTAATGCTTCCGATAACTCTAGTACATAACTATCAAACCTCACAGTAATGGTGAGTATTCAATCAAACAATAACAAGCAAGCCATGTATGGCAATTAAAAGGGAGAAGGAGAGAACTGTGAGGAAGCGTATTTTGGGTGAATGAAAAATTGTAATTGTTTCATTGATCACTGTTACATTATATACATGTGACTAAGAACTTTTGAGATGAACCAACTATGCAAGTAACTTCTAACTAACTAACTGACATATTAACAACTATTACATCATGACTAACTAACTAACTATTGTAATTAAGCTAGATATTAAGTTTAGTTTTAATTCTCAAACCCCTCCTCAAGTTGGTAGGGATGATCTCACAGCCAACTTGTTCAAATTGCAGCATGTTTGATACCGGTGAGGCACTTAGTGAGAATATCCGTCAGTTGTTCATTGGTGGTCACATGGTGAATGGAAATGAGCCCCTCCTGCAATTTATTACGCACAAAATGACAATCAACTTCAATGTGCTTAGTTCTCTCATAGAAGACATGATTGTGATCTATGTGTATAGCAGCTTGACTGTCACGGTACACAATAATTGGAGAAGAATGAGATATGGTTAACTCAGTGATTCACCTATGCAACCAAAGCAATTCACCTACCACATTCCCAAGTGATATATACTCTACCTCTGCAGATGAAAATGATATTTTTTTTGTTGCTTAGACTTCCAACTATCCACTTACAGATTTCCTGGAATCTGGGGATGTGGCCCAGTTTGAATCACAATTTGCTTTCATAGTAAAATCAGGGTCATTTGACAAGTCAATTCCCATTGTAGGATCTTGTTTTAAGTATCTAAGCAAGTGAAAATATGTCTGTAAGTGGGGAGTTCTGGGGTCTTCCATGAACTGACTCAACAATTGAACATTAAAGCTATGTACAATCTGGTGTTAGTGAGGAAGTTTAGTTTCCCCACAAGTTTCCTGCAATAAGTGGGATCAGAAAGTAGAGTTCCCTTCTCGTCCCTGAGCTAGATATAAGGATCAAGGGGAGATAATAAGGAAGTGTAATTGAAACAAGCATACTTCTTTAATAAGTCCAATACAAACTTCCTTTGTGAAATAAGTACCAGTCCTACAGTATCAAGAATTTCCATACCCAATAAATAATGTAGTTTGCCAAGGTCTTTAATTTTGAATGTCTTGTCTAGGTGGGTCTTTAAATGTTTAATTTAGTTGTATCTGTGCCTTTCAATACTATGTCATCAACATAAACTTCCACAAACACCATCAATGAATCAGATTTCTTGTAGAACAAAGAGTAATCATGGTGTGAATGTATATAGCCTCTAACGGACAGAATTTTAGTAATCTTAGCATACCATTGTTTGCTGGCTTGTTTAAGTCCATAGAGAGAATTATTAAGCTTACAAGCTAAGTCTAATTCACTCACATCAAGAACTTCAGGCACTGCCATATACACTTCTTCACAAATATCACCATCTATAAATGCATTATTGAGATCAAGTTGGAACATTTTCCAACCCTTTTTTCAAAACACATGCCACCAAGGTTCTCACAGTGGTTATTTTAACAACAGGTGAATATGTCTCTATGTAATCTATTCTAGCATGTTGAGTGTAGCCCTTAACCAACAGTCTATCCTTGAACCTCTCTGTGCTACCATCATCTTTGTGCTTCACTATATAACTCCGTTTACATCTAATAGCTTTTTTATTTGTAGGTAAGTTGACCAGATCCCAAGTTCTATTAGCATGCAATGCATCGAATTCTTTTTCCATAGACTTCTGCCAGGCAGGACTTAATGTTGCTTCTTCATAAGAATATGGCTTACTATCACAACAAATTATTTCAACCAAGGCTTGAATTTTAGAAGCAATGACATCATGAGTGATATAATGGTGTTTATTAAACAGTGCATTAAGTAACATGTTATTTTGGTTATTTTTGGGAGTGGTAGTGGAAATAGGACTAGTAGAGGTTTTTAGAGTAGGGAGAGACAAGACATCATCCTTTAAATGAGAAGGTGTCTTTATTTCCCTTTTAGATCTTATCAGTGGTAGTGGTGGAGCTGGTATTTTAGTATGTAGTGTTGAATGTGTGGACTGAGGTGGTCATGAATGTCGATTTAGGACTAAGTGACAAGTTAATATAACCAATTAGATCCAAATTATTGTATAAAAATGTATATCAAGGTTCAGTATAATCACAAGAACAAGATTTAAGAATAGAAGGAAAGTGCATATTTTTAAGAGAGAGCAAATGTACAAATATTCTCATGAAAGACCACATCTCTAGAAATTTGTATTTTCTTTGGGCAAGACTCATTACCTTGTATCCTTTGGTTAGCAAGGGGGTATGCTATAAACATATGGGGTGTGGTTCTTGGTTCTAGTTTGTCTATATGGACTTTAGGCACCTTAGGTTAACAAAGGCATCCACATGATCTTAATTTGTTATATTATGGTTTTTCTTTGTAAAGAATTTCATAAGGACAATACTTTTGGAGGAACGTGAAAGGAAACCCATTTATAAGGTATGTGACTGTAAGTATACTATCACCCCAATACAGGTAATTTGGATTAAAAAAATATAGCTCTGGTTGTTTTCAGCAAGTATTTGTGCTTTCATTCCACTATGTTGTTTTGTTATGGTGTATAAGGGCAAATTTTCTGATGTGTTATGCCTTTCGCTTGAAGTAATTTGTGTGTTTGAATGTTGTTGAACTCTAGTACTTTGTCAAGACCTGATGCATTTCAGGGTTGTGTGGAACTGATTTTCTATCATGCTTACAAAGGTTTGAAGAATGTGTATGACATTGCTTTTGGTACTCAACATATATGTCCAGGTAGCCCTACTGTAATCGTCCACCAGAGCAATGAAGTATTTGTAATCATCATATATAGGAACCTGATAAGGTCCTCATAGATCAATGTGTAAAAGGTCGATATATTCTTAGAATGAGTCATGTTGTTAGTGAATGGCAACCTGACTTGCCTTGCCATAGGGCATATGTCACACCCGGATCCTAGACCCAGATGAGACCGATGTCGTTAACCTCTCAGAGGTCACAGACAAGTCTTTTCTTAGGTTTCATCACAATTATACAGTTAAATTTTGCGGACAATTAAAAACTTTAAGTATACTTAGACTTCATACTTAAGATTTATAAGTAAACAACTAACAGATTCAAATCTCGGAGCTTAATCAATTAATAAAAGTAACTAGGGCTTAAGTGTTTCCCACGGGTTCCTAACTTGATAATTCTAACTATAACAATTCTTTCCCGTTATCTTGCATGTAAAGTGATAAGTTATGTATCTCTAAATCCTTGGTCTGACATCTAGAAAATTTCACTCCGCACCTTGGTCCCGCTACGTGTGTTGCTATACTACCCCTTACTTTTACCTCATATTAAGCATTGTATTCGATATTTGACTAAGTTATTACCTCGTACCAATCGACACTAGCCTATTAGATAGTGTACACTAAATCTATGTTGATAATTCTTTTCCTATTATCTACCTCCTTGGTCCGGCAAGTAGCATTTAGGCGAGTTCTAACGTTGTCCATCCGTTAAAAATACTTCTAAACGTAAGAATTATCAATACATGCAAGACACTATTCTAGAATTGCTATTAGTTAGATTTTACCTCATTATTCACCCATGGTTCCCACAACCCTAGTTATAGAGTTTAGTTACCCATGGTAATAATCACACTATTCACATATTTAATATAAGAATTCATGCACTTACTTTAATGAGAATAAATAAAATCCAGAAATTCACTTGATTAATCAACAAAAACACCAATAATCTATTCCAGAAAAAGCGTATCAATTACTGAAATTAATTCTTCAATACTTGAACAAGAGAACTAAAAATTATCGATAAGTCTAACCCCAAAAATGAGGTTTTTTGAACTATTTTTAACAAAAATAAAAACCTAATATAAGAAGGATTCTAATTACTGAAAATCTGTCCAAACGCGTCTGAGTCGACGGACCTCGTGACAGACCGTAATGGTCACGATGGGCCGTCATGGCCTCCGTCGTCCCTTACTTCACAAATTCTTTTGCTGCTTTCTTCATTATCCTTAATGAACAAGTATGACGGACCATTCCAAGACGAAGGTTTGTCGAGGGTCTCCGTTCCATAATACTTTAACTCTTTGGAATTTGGGTACTAGGACTACTCTCTGATCATAACGATGAACCAGCAAGACAGACTGTCGTGGCTATGACGGTCCGTCATGGACTTCTGTAATCCCACACTAGGTCAGACTTCCCTATCTTCCTTCAGCAGCTTCTCTCCTCACTAGGATGCCACCTACGGACCGTCACAGACTCAACAAACCGTAATAAGCTCCATAGGTGGTCTCTTCTGCATTTCTCACTCAAAAACTTCCGCCTTCATCTTTGGACAGATTTCCTGCAAATGAGGAGAAACTTACATAAAAATCAATACAAAAAGGCTTTTGGACACACACTAAACTTAAGGAAAAAAACATTTAAAATACCGTGAAACCACCTTTTTATCGTTTTATTTCGCCCAATTTCTCAATTTTCTTTTTATTTTGTTGTTTTCCCTTTCTTATCCTTGTATGTAAGTGACTTTTCTTATATTTTAGTCACTTCTATTTTGTTCTTTCTTTCTCTTCATTCTTTCAACCCCACTTTCTGGAGTATTCCTTGTAACAGCCACACTCATCTCATGACTTTGCCATGAGTCAAGGTTCACAATACCCACGGTTGGGTTAGGGTCAGGACAAGGTTGTTTTCTGTATTAGCCACCATCAACTTATGATTTTGGCAAAAACTCAGATGCACATGTCTAAGGAGGGACCAGGGCCAACACATTGTTCCTAGAGAAGATCAGTTGGGGTAAAAAAGAAAGATTTGCTTTTAGGCTCAAATCATTTGGATCAATACGGGATTAACTTCATTTGGTTTTCTGTTATTTTTTTGGGGCTCAAGATTGACTATTTCAAACAAAGGCCTATGATCCTTTCCTAATTATTCATTTGGGATTACTTTTAGCAAGACTAACCAGGCAAGTTCTAGCTCAGTCTCAATGGTGAATCATTCGAATTTTCCTCACACTCACTTGACATTCTTTACATTGCCAGATCATTAGACACCTAGTTCGAGTCTTAGATTCAAGGTCATGCAGTAGTGTATCTCTATGTCATGTTTAGAGCCACACAATTATCAATTACTATGCCTAGTCATACATCATTTTCCTATCGGGATATGATTTTGTTTTAGCCATCATGCTTCAGAGTTATACTATGTATACAAGATATAACATGTCGGTTCAACTATAAAAGTAATCAGCTTTTGGGGAAAAAAGAACACATGCAAGAAAACCCCAAAAGAGGATCGTGAATCGGGCTACTCATACTTCACCCTAGAACTCACTTTCCATTTACCCCACCCCCAACAAAAAGATATGCAATTGTCCCCAATGCAAAAAAAATACGAGAGTTGTAGGTGAAGCAAACTTGAGGCGCGAAGCGCCGGCGATCAGCAAGCTGGTGGGTCCGGTTCCCCAAAACCCACTACCTCTGTAGTATGGACACCCTCAATAGTGTCTTCATCAGCAACATCACTATCAGTCGTGCCTCCCATTGTCTCCACATCTCTGGAGCTAGATGCCCCGGCGGCTGACTCTACAGCGCTAATCTTACGTGCCTCCTCATCAGCAATCGAGGCTCTCCTTGCAGCCTCCATCTCATGGCGCTCCTTCTTCCTTGCCCTAGACTCATCCTCCTCTCGACCCATGCGCCTCTTGGCATGCTCTCGAGCGGGAGGTGGTGGAATCTCAAAAGTGGCGAATAAAGCAGCCAACACTATGTCCTCAGCAGGGTCTGCAGAAGGGGCCTCAGACTCAGGAACCCTAGCCTCTAGGATTATATTAAGATTTGCTCACAAACTCTCAACCGCAGCCTGAAGGGTCGACACGTCCACCACAGGGTCTGTCCGGGCTAGCACCCGCACCAAAAAGCGTCTAAGCACCGATGAACCTCCACGATCTTACTATTTGTGTGTTGTTCCATCTTACTCTGCAAGCGCTCCTCCGCCTCAACAATAGACCTCTGCATTCAAGGTTGGATGTGATACAGAAGTCTGGACATCTGAGCCTCTAGTTTCTGGACCCTAGCAAGCGGGACTAGAGCGGGGGAAGGGATTGACCTAGAGGAGCTTGGGATCGTGCTACTACCCAGGACAAACTTGACCGGGGTAGTGTCAGTGGGTGCTGAAGTAGCCTACGTAGCCGTTCGGGCATGCGCTACAGTATCAACCAGATTCTCACCAAGTGGAGGCACCTTTGGACAGGGCCCTCTGCATGGAGCCAACTCATTGGCCTCATCCCTGATGAGGCCGATATCAACATTGCCCTCCTGAGTCTTGAGTTGATCAATGTGCAAGATGGGCACACATGCGGACCTGCAAAATGAAAATACCATGCGCAGAAATGGGTAAATAGTGGTGACCTTGAAAGCCCTCTCGTGCATGACCGCCTAAAGAAGCCAAGCGAAGTCAACCTCAAACCCGGCCATCATCGCTGCCATTAAAACTGTCGATCCCATGTAACTACATTATCTGCAGCCATGGGGGAGAGTCAGTGGCGTACAATCAACCATAGAAACTTATCCGTGAAGGTCAAGTTACCCTTACTCATGGTTCCCTTCGGCTCCTTTACCTAGTCGGCAACCTCTCTATCAATAGATAAGTGCTGGGCCATCCACCTCTTGGTGGTCTCTCTCATCGATGTCTCACGCAAGAATCGACCTTCTATAACAATTTGCCACCGGTAGTCAAACTCGACGGTCAGAGGGGTCCTGGTGGTATCAACATCCTCGTCGTACAGATACCGGCGGATAGCTAACAGAGAGATGTCGACCTGTATGCCGCGTACTCTGACGTGCTCAAGTATGGTCTGTTTGGCTGGGGGTAGCCCACCTATCGATCTGTGATCGGAGAGTAGCCACATAAGAGGAGTAAAACTCTTGGACCAACTCCTCACTGTACAGACCCAAAGAACAAGCTGTCCACTCTAGCCGGTGTCTGGTGAAGAGAGTGTGGATATCTAGCATAGTGGGAAGACTTCCCATAAAGACCCGCCTCTTCAGTGTATGGTTCCGTGTCATGACGCCTTTATCATTTAGAAGCTTGGCGTCTGAATACACTTGGTATTGCCCGTCTACACACCACCGATTGGGATGGTTAGCAACCGGGGCAGGAACTCCAGTCGGTGATCCTGGAGTGGAATCAGGATAGTCAGCCTCATCACTCAAGGCAAACTGTGCAGTCGTGGCGGGTGTAGATACTTCTGCGGACTCAGAGGCTTCCTCCGACCACAAAACTCCTAAGGAAACAAATGCTCCTTCTTCTTGTGTAGCTGACCCAGAAGGTGCGCCAGTTAGTGTGCACTCCTCATCAGACTGGGAGGCAGTGACTACGCCGGACGCCACCTTTTTGGTCGTAGCTCTGGTTGCACGTACAACTCGTGCCAGATTGGCAGTGCCTGGGGGCACATACTTGAGATCATGCTCATCATCAGAGCCTATAACCAGTCGAGCAGACGGGGCGACAGACTTTGAACACCCACATGCATAAACTTGATCTTGTTTTGGTGCCATTAGAGATAGTACCTGTAAAGAATCATTATTTGTATTAGAAGGACCAAACAAGACAAGCAAAAACGAGACAAAATACACATAAGAGCAAAGTTGTAATGACATATCTATAGTAGCAGAGAAACACGATGGACCAGGTGACGGCTCCTCGTGAGTATGAAGGACCTTCATGGGGTCCTTCATGTGTTACTTCAACAATTTTATATTTGGAGATCCTCAGAAGGAAAGTCTCTGACAGTTATGACGGATAAGCAGGACGGTCCGTCATGATAATTATGGTCCATCGTCGATGTCCATCGTGGGGCACTTAGAAAAAATATGGAGACCCTTAAAAGAGGGGTATCTGACCGTCACGACGGTTGTGCAGGATAGAACGTTGAGGGTACGATGGTCCATCGTAGATGTCCGTTAGTGGACACTTAGACAAAAATGGAGACCCTTAGGACAAGGGTCTTTACAACCATGAGAATTGTGCAGGACGGACCGTTGTGGGTGTGATGGTCCGTCGTAGATGTCCATCATAGGACACTTAGAAAAAGTTGGAGATCCTTAGGAATAAGGTCTCTGACAACCATAACGGTTGTGCAGGATCGACCGTCATGGGAACGACCATCTGTCGCATATGTCCGTTAGTGGACACTTAGAGAAAACAAATAGTGGGGTGTTGGGACAGACCCTATGAGGTCCGTCGTGGGTACGACGGTCCGTCGTGGGTACGACGGTCCGTCGTCAGGGTCTCATTCTGTCATTCAGTCACAGAACTGAAGATGCCACAATCATCTGCTGTGACTCAAACGGAATACTTGATATTAACCTACATTTTTCTAACCCAAATACCTAGTAAACTAGCAATGCTAAAACACCAATTTCTCGAGTTTTAACAAGGCAATTCGAGGGACTCTCAACCTAGGTCAGACAAAATTGGATCAAAGACCAAAGAGCCACCAAAAAGAAATAGGCCAATAGTAATTGTAAAATAAAAATGCAATGTAAATGGGTATAGATCAGAGACACATGCTTGAGAAGAGGAGAAAAACAAGCAAGTGAGGCACTCAACTATCAAGAGCAGAAACACAGCGGCAGACTCCGACCAGTAGAAAGGAGATTTTGGGATTTGGGGATTTGGTGAAGTGATGTAGATTAGTTGATAGAGAAGAGGATAAGAAAGGCAGGAAGTTGGAAAGGGAGGAAATGGGAGAAAGAGGGAAAGAAACGGTTTAAATGAAGGGGTGGGGAGTTTAAAAGGTTGAAAACTTTTAAAATTTCCCAGCCGGATCGGGTCGGGCTTCTAAATGATGACGCAATGAGTCCCCGACGACGGTCCAGCGCAGATGCGATGGTCCGTCATGGATTCCGTTGCGGATTCCCTGATTTTGAAAATAAATTAAAAACATACCTGGAACAATGGATTCATGCGACCGTCCGTCTCAAGCGTGGCGGTCCGTCAATGTATCCGTCAGTAAATGTTGTGGAGTGATTTTCTGCAGAATTTCCTTGTGATGTGCTACCTCAAAATTTAAAACCCATTAGTAGAAAATGCTACCATTACTAGAAAGAAAACTATAGTTGGGTTAGAGGATACGTATTGGGTTCCCTCCCAACTAGCGCTTGATTTAATATCGCAGCACGACTGAAGACACTTGATTACTAAGACTTCATCAAAATGGTATGTCTCGATCACTTCATTCGCTGATTCAGCATGCCCGAAATAGATTTTTATTCGTTGTTAATTCATTTTAATCTGCATACCCTCCTTGGTTTCCAACTTAACTGCTCCATGAGGGAATAGTTGGGTAATCAAGTAAGGGCCATTCCATTTGGACTTGAGCTTGCCCGGAAACAAGCGCAACCTAGAATTGTGTAAAAGCACCAAATCCCCAACCATAAACTCTCTTTTTTCAATTTAGGTCATGGTACTTCTTTATCTTTGCTTTGTAGAGGACTGAGATTTCATAAGCTTTCAAGCGAAATTCCTCGAGTTCATTCAACCCTGAATTAACCGTTGTTCTGCAACTTCTTTCCAATCCATTTTCAACTTCTTCATAGCCCACATGGCTTTATGCTGTAATTCAGCCGGAAGATGACAAGCTTTCCCATATGCAAGTTTGTATGGGGACATACCTATGGGAGTTTTATACGCTATCCAATAGGATCAAAGAGAAAGTAAAATTAAGATAATATTGACTAAACTTTAGTAATAAGTTTAATTTAATCTAAAATCGATTTCCCCGACAGCGGTGCCAAAATTTGATAAGCTCAAACTTACTTCTCAAATAAGAAGTACAGCGGTCGTATAAAGGAAGAACCCAACTAATGAGGTTGGAATCGATCCCACGAGGAAAATAGTTCAGACTTAACTTTATTTTATTATTACAATTATTTAGTCAACTATTTTCCTAGAAAACAAAAGACAAAAAAGGGGGATTTAATTTCTAAATTAATGAAAATAATAAATTAAATTAAAGTAAACAACTAACAGATTCAAATTTCGGAGCTTAATCAATTAGTAAAAGTAACTAGGGCTTAAGTGTTCCCCACAGGTTCCTAACTTGATAATCTAACTATAACAATTCTTTCCTAGTATCTTGCATGTAGAGTGATAAGTTATGTATCTCTAAATTCTTGGTCTGGCATCTAGAAAATTTCACTCCGCACCTTGGTCCGGCTACGTGTGTTGCTATACTAACCCTTACTTTTACCTCATATTAAGCATTGTATTTGATATTTCACTAAGTTATTACCTCGTACCAACCGACACTAGCCTATTAGATAGTGTACACCAAATCTATGTTGATAATTCTTTTCCTATTATCTACCTCCTTGATCCGGCAAGTAGCATTTAGGCGAGTTCTAACGTTAGCCATCAGTTGAAAATACTTCTAAACGAAAGAATTATCAATACATGGAAGACAGTATTCTAGAATTGCTATTTTAGTTAGATTTTACCTCAATATTCACCCATGGTTTCCACAACCCTAGTTATGGCTTTTAGTTACCCATGGTAATAATCACACTATTCATATATTTAATATAAGAATTCATTCACTTACTTTAATGAGAAAGAATAAAATCCAGAAATTCACTTGATTAATCAACAAAAACACCAACAATCAATTCCAGAAAACGCGTATCAATTACTGAAATTAATTCTTCAATACTTGAACAAGAGAAATAAAAATTATCGGAAAGTCTAACTCCCAAAATGAGGTTTTTTGAAATATTTTTAACAAAAACAAAAACCTAATATAAAAAGGATTCTAATTAATGAAAATCTTTCCAAACACGCCTGAGTCAACGGACCTCGTGACGGACCGTAGTGGTCACGACGGGCCGTCATGGCCTCCGTCGTCCCTTACTTCACGAATTATTCTGCTGCTTTCTTCATTACCCTCAATGAACAGGACGGACCGTTCCAAGCACGAAGGTTTGTCGAGGGTCACCATTCCATAATACTTTAACTTCTTGGAATTTGGGTACTGGGACTACTCTCTGATCATTATGATGAACCAGCAAGACGGACCGTCGTGGCTATGATGGTCCGTCATGGACTTCCGTAATCCCACACTAGGTCTGACTTCCCTATCTTCCTTCAGCAGCTTCTCTCCTCACGGATGCAACCTACGGACCGTCACAGACTCGACAAACCGTCATAAGCTCCGTAGGTGGTCTCTTTTGCATTTCTCACTCAAAAACTTCCGCGTTCATCTTTGGACAGATTTCCTGCAAATAAGGAGAAACTTACATAAAAATCAATACAAAAGGCTTTTGGACACGCACTAATCTTAAGGAAAAAATATTTGAAAGACCATGAAACCATAGTACATCAATAGCGTAGGAGAAGGTAAATGGGTCAAAAAGGGGTTAATTCAAACCTTAAATTCTAACCCTAACATTTTCACGTTATCAAACACTAGAAACAACCCATGCGAAACCATAACTTAGAGAAAGATCATGTATCACACCACATTCAAACATTATCAATCAAATATTGAACAATTCGTGTGAAATTAACCATAGAAAATGTTTACTTTTTGTTATGAATCATAAATCTAGGGTAAGGAAGAAAATCCATTTTATAGAGTAAAAACCCTAGTATTTGAAGTTCTTGAAAACTTATATTGAAAGGACCTCTTGGGAAAAGGAATCCCAAGAGTGAAAAACCCATACCTTACAGATGAAGAACCCACGAAATATGATTGGAACTTTCGAAACCTTCGTCTTCTTCCTTAAGCATTCTCTTGTTCTTCAATGGAGTTTAGAAAAAAGAGTGTTCTTGAGAGATTAAGAGAATTTCGTTTGTTTCTGATTTGGGACGTGTAAAATTGGTCGAAAATTGACCTAATATCAATATATAGACGTCCCAAGAATTACCCTAAAGACCCTCCACTTAAATTACCTAGAACGACCCTCCTAAATTGACTACAACTAGGAGAACATTTGACTTAGGTTCTCGGGTTTTGACTAGGATTTTAATTAATTAATTAAGTTGCTAATTTAATTAATTATGTGACCTAGGATAATTACTAAAGTACCCCTAAGTCGTTAGGACCATAATCAACCCCTTTGGACCATCCTAGGTTAGGTACTAGGATGTTTCTTTAGTTAGTTACTCGACTAGTGCCACCCGGTTAGATCTTAGGTTGTCGGGTACACTTGTTAGTTTATTTTTTTGTCCTAGGTTATTTAGATAACTAGGGAAGTTTATTTAGGGACTAGTACTGGTTAGGAATCTTGACCCCATATGGCTTGGACCGCCGTTCGTCTGCCCCCTATCCGCCTTAACTGAATTCGGTTGGGCTTGATTTCTTGCTCTCGGCTGGAAGCACATGTGCTTGCACATGTGTTGCTGCACCCTTCTTGTTGTCCGAAGGATCCTCAATATGTCCTTGTCCACTGCTTAATCTACATTATCATTTTAAATGGTTATGTTCTATGGAACAAAGCTTGACACTTGGATGCCTCGTACCTAATGTGCACAACTAAGAAGTTAATATTTTAGCTTAGGGTCTTCATTGCAAGTACAATTACTAGACAAGCTTGGATTGGGGAATTTGAACATCAAGGTCTATTCTAAATTTTTTTAATACTTAGAAATTAGGTAACACCGTTAAGCCAATGTTCCCTAGCATGCCCAATATTACTAAATATTAGACAATGGGATGTCTATGTACCTTAATACATATTCTTAAAACCTAATAGGCTCTTCACTTGACAAGTCTATTTTCTGGGAACATCATTTTAAGCATTATTAAATAGATTAAGCTCTAGTCTAAGTCATGGAATTTTCGGAGTGTTACAACATATGGTGCACAAAAAGGGTCGTTTGGGAGAAAACTTGACTGGGATAGTAGGTATATTTCTCATTTTCACAAAGGGAACATGGCCAAGTCTATTATGCCACACTAAATCAACATTTTTTAAGAGATTCACGAAATTCACAATTATTCAACACATTTGTATTATTGAAAGTAGAAGAACAAATTGAGACATTAGGAAGTTTTCTAGCGTGTTCAACACATTTTCTAACACATTATTCATTAGAAACTGAAACTGGAAAAGAAGTAACATACACCCATGAGACAGACAACAACAGACAAGATTTTTGGCATCAACAGTATCTTTCAAGCACCTCACATACACGTAGTAAATGTCATCCTTGCTACTACCAATTGCCAGAGGCTTCTTCACTGATGTGGCCTGTAATAGACAAGTTGTATTAGTGATAAAGACTATGCACTTCATTAAAGAAACCAAGGATTGAAATGAAAAGAGATTATACTTGAAAGACGAAACATGTAATGCTTTGTTTAAGACAATTTTAGATGTAATATGTGCATCACCATATTCTGTCACTTTGAACTTGTATCCATTAAGGAGTGAGACAAGTATAGGGTAAGGTATTGTTCGAATATTTGTTAGTGAGAATTTATTGAAGGTCATATGGTTTGAAGCTCCATAAATCAATACTTGATCTAAAACATTTGCATGAACAATATCGAGATCAATAGAAGATGTTTACACTATTATACCTGCAAAGCTGTTAGGCTCAACATTACCCTTAGAATCCTCTCCTGAACCATCAATTCGGAAGTGATGAAAAAAATTCATAATCTGACCATATTGTTCCTGTGTGATGACAACATTTGAGTTACTACTTGTGAGAATTCTTCCTCGTGTGATGCAAGTGTATCAGGTGTTGGTTATGTATCAAGAATTGATGGGAAATAGAGTGAAAGAGAGAACTTTAAAAGTTGAGAACTTGAAGAGTTGGAAACATAAAAAAGTCCTCTTATGGTTTAATGAAAACGCATTTGTCCCTCATCGATGGTGGAAAGGAAAATAGGATATTTTAAATATTCAAACACTCCTATTAATTATTAAAAGGGTTGGAAATGGGGAGCCTCCTCGCGCCGTCATCATCGTTGCTCGCTCTCTCGACTTTGGCTGCGGCTACGACTTTGATTTTGACTTTGACTTTGGCAAATGATCGATCGAGAGATTATTTTTTCAATAAAATGTTTTCAATTAATTAGTTGATTTCAGAATTATTTTCAGTTTTATAGTTGAAATTAACTGAAACGTCTCAACTTTTTAGTTGACTAACCCAACCAGACCCGGATCCACGTGCAAAGCATTTGATTTAAATATTTTTCCGTTTTATTTAAATTTACCGCCATTTTTGGAAATGACTGTTCTGAAAGGTTGCAACTTGCTGGAACAGTCAGTACCATGTGAAAGGTTGCAAACTTTTATTAATGGTCGTGTGGTTTTTGAAAGGATTGAACCCTTTTGAAACCTGTTCCTCTTGCCTATAAATACCATTCACTCTTCAGAATTTTTCAAATGAATTTTTCTAATCTCTTCTTCTTCTTTTTCTGCACAAAAAACTACTTCGAGTATTTTACTGTTGTTGACTGGTTCGCTGACACTAGAGTTTTTGGTGTCTATACTCTGGTGATTGAGATCATTTTACCTTTTTGAGATTATATTCCATATCAAACCTCGAATACTAGAGGGGAATAATTTCCTTAAAGGGACATTGTGAGTTCAATGGACTTGATCTTTTTCCCTGTTAAAATATCTTAGATTCTGGTACATGTTTTACAAATTTTACTTTTTTTAAATTAAATTTATGTTCTTCTTTCTTACTGATTCAGTAAATTTTGGTAACTTAGTGTGTCTCTAAAATTTATCAGAATCAGTAATTCTAGTTTTTCCTAACACAGATTGGCAACAATCGAAGAAAATTATTCATTATTATTAATCTATGTTTCTGGTGGAGACAAAAATCTTCGTGATTTTATACTCCTTTAAGTATGAAACTATTATTTATTGCTTACAAAAATAGTATCGACTTTTGTTTATATGAAATGGAAAACAACGGTGTTACAGTGGCTGTTGCTGCACAAACCCGAAATGTTGTACCACAAACATAGAAATCGGGTCAATTCACTTCTACAAATTTCAAAAGATGGAAGCAACAGGTATTTTCTGGCTTACTGCTCTTGGTATGCAAAAATTTACTAATGAAGAAACTCCTGGGCATGCTACTGATATGCCAGAGATAGAAAAATTCATGATTATTGAAGTAGTACAACATGCAGACTTCCTACGTAAAGGCTACATTTTGAGTGCTTTAGAGGATGACTGATAAAATGTCTATAGTGCAATAACAACTTCAAACGAGTGGTGGGATGAACTTGAGAAGAAATATAAGACAGAGGATGCATGCTTGAAAAAGTTTGGGGTCGCAAAGTTTTTAGACTATGAAATGGTAGATAGTAAAACTGTTGCATCACAAGTCCAGGAACTTCAACTTATTCTCCATGATCTGATTCCTGAAGATATAATAGTAAATAAAGCTTTTCAAGTGGTTGCAGTGATCGAGAAATTGCCACCTTCATGGAATGATTTCAAGAATTGTCTAAACCACAAGCTAAAGAAATGAAGCTTGAAGATCTTGTAATTGGGATCAATATTGAGGAAGGTAACAAAAACACCGAAAAAATTCTCCTAAGACATCGACAATCATTGGAGTTAATATTGTTGAAGAAGCTCCTACCAAAGACAAAAAGAGAAAGAATTCTAACGGGCAGAAGTCAGAACAGGTCAAGAAGAAATTCAAAGGCAACTGTTACAACTGTGGCAAGGATGGTCATAGGTCTTCTGATTGTTGTGCTCCAAGAAAGGACAAAGACAAAGGCAAAAGTCAAGCAAACATCGTAGAAAAATAGAAGATGCAGATGACTTGTGTGCTATGATCTCGGAGTGTAACTTAGTTAGAAATTTCAAGGAGTGGTTTCTCGACTTAGGTGTCACTCGACATATTCGCTCTGCAAAAGAAGCCTTTGCAACGTACACTCCTGCTAAGTACGAAAAAGATTTAGTCATGGGAAACATAGCAATAGCAAGGATTGTAGGAACTGGGAAAGCAATGTTGCAAATGACATCCGGTAAGGTGTTGGCTTTCAACAGTGTTCTACATGTCCCTACTATTAGGAAGAATTTAGTTTCCACTCCACTACTCGTTAAGAACGGATTTAAGTGTGTCCTAGTAATGACAAAGTTGTTAGTAAGAATGAAATGTTCATAGGAAAGGGCTACCTCAATAAGGGTCTTTTCAAACTCAATGTAAGGGTTGTTGACATTGTTAATAAGAATTCTGCTTTTGTTTACTTATTGAAGTAAAATGATTTTTGGCATGCTCGTTTGGAACATGTAAATTACAAAGCCTTACGAAAATTGATTACTCTAGAAGTATTGCCTGATTTTAAATGCGATAAAACAAAATGCGAGTTGTGTGGAAAGTAGGTTTGTTAAACATCCTTATAAGTCTGTTGAAAGAAGTTCCAACACTTTAGACTTAATTCACACAAATATATGCGATATGAAGTCGACACCATATCGTGGTGGAAAAAAGTATTTTATAACTTTATTGACGATTGTACTCGATTTTGTTATGTATTTTTGCTTAATAATAAGGATGAAACAATTGATGCATTTAAGCAATACAAAAATAAAGTGGAGAACCAATTGAATCTAAAGATAAAAATTATTCAGAATGATAGAGGTTGAGAATATGAATCTCTTTTTGCAGAAATATGTTTGGAATATGGTATTATTCATCAAACTACTGCACCTTATACACTCAGTCAGATGGTTTGGCGAAACGAAAGAACAGAACAATAAAGAAAATGATAAATTCCTTGATGATCAATTCTGGTTCACCACGAAACCTTTGGGGTGAAGCCATCCTTACGACTAATAAGATACTCAATAGGGTAACCCGTTGATATCACAATTAATTCTATATGAGATGTGGAAAGGAAGGAAACCCAACTTGAAATATTCCAAAGTGTTGGGGGTGTTTAGCAAAGGTAGCGGTTCATTTACCAAAGAGGATTAAAATTGGACCCAAAATAATAGACTGTGTATTTATTGGATATGTTATGAACTGTAAGTCCTGTCAACTTTTGATTCACAAATATGATAATCATGAGATTCATGTTAATACAATAATTGAGACAGATAATGCAAAGTTTATTGAAAACAATTAGTCATATAAAACTCAATGTAACTCGACAAGTGAAAATCATAAACGACCACGAGAAGAATCAACGAAAAATACACTAACTAATGAGGATCTTAGGTGTCGTACTCACCAATGGAAACCTCCTTCCTTCGGAACCTGATTTTGCGGCACTATTGCTTGAAAATGAGCCTTAAACATTTAAAGCAGCTATGTCTCCATCTGAGTCAACTTATTGGAAAGAAGCAGTCAATAGTGAGATCGAATCAATACTAAGTAATCGCACTTGGGAATTGGTTGATCTTTCTCCAGGAAATAAACCTATAGGATCAAAGTGGATCTTTAAAAGGAAAATGAAACTTGATGGGACTATATCCAAATATAAGGCTAGACTGGTAGTCAAAGGGTATAGACAAAAAAAGGAAGGTCTGGACTACTTTGACACATACTCTCCAGTAACAAGGATAACATCAAATAGGATGTTGATAACACCAGCAGCAACGCATGATCTTAAAATCCACCAAATAGATGTAAAAAAGGCTTCTTAAATGGAGTGTTGGAGGAATTAATTAACATGAAACAACCTGAAGGGTTTATAATTCCTAGTAAAGAAAATAAAGTGTGTAGACTTGTGAAGTCAATTTATGGACTCAAGCACCCATACAATGGCATGCTAAATTTGACCAAACTATGTTGGCAAATGGATTCAAGATCAACGAGTGTGATAAATGTGTATACATTAAAAGTATTATGAAGCATGAAGTGAATGTTTGTTTGTATGTTGATGACATGTTAATAATGAGTAAAGACATTGATGATATAAATGCTACTAAGTGCATGTTGTCCAGCAAGTTTGATATGAAGGACTTAGGAGTTGTTGATTTGATCTTAGGGGTCAGGATTATAAAAACTCCTCAGAGACAAGCATTATCTCAATCTTATTATATTGAAAGAGTATAAGTTCAAGTACTTGAATTTCAATATTGTCAAAACTCCAATTGACTTAAGTTGTACATTTCAAAAGAATGAAGGTCAAAGTGACTCTCAATTGAAATATGCCACAGTATTGGGATGTTTGATATATATATATATATATATTATGAATTGTACATGACCAGATATAGCATGTGGTATTAGCAAACTAAGTCGGTTTACTAGTAATCCGAATCAAACTCATTGTATAGCAATGAAACGTGTGTTGGAATATCTGAAATATACACAACACTATGCTTTGCATTATAATAAATATTCTGCTGTGATTGAAGGATTAGTGATGCAAATTGGATCACCGGGTCAAATGAAGTAAAACCCATAAGTGGTTATGTTTTTACACCTGATTGAGGAGCAATCTCTTGTAATCGTCCAAATAGACATGTATTGCTCGCTCCACAATTAAATATGAATTCATTGCTTTGGATAAGGCTGGTGAAGAAGCTAAGTGGCTCAAGAGTTTCTTAGAGGATATTCCATTCTGGCCCAAACCTGTTGGACCTATATGCATATATTGCGATAGTCAAGCATCAATAGGTAGGGCAAGGAGCGTCATGTAAAATGGGAAGTCTCATCATATATAATGAAGATATAACACCGTAAGACAACTACTCTCCTGTGGAATTATCACAAATAAAAGGCCTAGTGAGAGAGGCAGTTGAAAGATCATCTAAGGGAATGTAACACCCCGTAGCCAAAATAGACCAAAAATAAGTTTTTTCTTAAAAAACTGCGTGTCCAACCAAAGGTGGAATCGACGGTCCATAGAACAGACGACGGTACATCCTGCACAACCGTCGATGGGATCACAAACTCCTAAAAACTCAGCCAAGAAATAATTGGCTAAGTCTTGATTAACGGACGGACCGACAGTTCATAGGTCAGATGAAGGTCAATAGTCCATGATCATCGATCGATACCCCCATTCACCCACTCTCTTACAAGAGCTACGGATGACCAGCACGGTCCATATGTGGACCTACAGTCCATAGGTCTGACTGTAGAAGGAAAATTTGCCGACAGTTAAGAGGAAATGCTGTTGGGTCAACTGCAAATGGTTATAACGCTTTTCACATAATGAATTAGGTATCCCATGACCTACCCACAAATAGATAATTTAATTATCTTTTCATAGCCACCAAGCTTGCTAAAATAAGACCTCTGAGTAAATAGTTATGCCCATTTTGGTAAAGGCCTGTCAAACAGGCCCAGTCAACGGACCCAACGACGGGGCATTGGTCAGACGACGGACCGTCAGTCCTGGCCGTCGTTTGGTCCGACAGAAACTTTCCCATAGGTCTTGTGGACCTTTCCCACTTTGTTTAAACCCTAAGTTACGTTGTTTTAACCCTAAATCATAATATTTTAGTCAGTTTAAGCCTAGAAACATAACTAAAACATATTAAGTCAAATCATTAAATCAAAAGTTAGAAAATTATAAGAAAGAAAGAAGAAAATCCCACGAACCTTAGTTCAAGAATGCAACAAGTTCCAGCAGTTCCAACCCCGAAAACTAAGTATTTTCGTGGATTTCATCACCAAGTATGTGAGATTTCACTAGTGGGTTCCTCTAACCTGTTGGGTCCCTAGTTTTCATTCAAATCCTTGATTCTCTTTCATGATTAAACCTAGGGTTTCTAAAACTTTGATAGAACTTCATGATTTAGTTAAATATATATTCCAAAATAGATTATCATATTTTTACTCAGATTATCGCATAAATTTCAGAATCCTAGCTATGTATTTCTTTAGTTCTTTAATTACACATGCTAGGTTAGATATTTTAGACACTTCAGATATACATGCCTTAGTTATAAATGCATAATTACCAGATTAATTGTTCCATTCTCAGTTTGCATGTTCAGTTTCGAGCTATCAAGTATTTATAGAAACTAAGACATAATCAGTTAATTTAAAAAATTCATTGGGAGTAGCATAATACTTAGTTGGACTAGGGTTCAGCGTACCCAATTAGTCCCAGAACTATTAGCAGAAACGGTTGTAAGTCCCCTCCGTAGGCAATCAGTTTAGTGATCACGCCAACATGTCTTTATACCTTTGGCAGGGTATATTGGGTCCTCTCGATGAGGCGTATACATCGGACTCCACATTTAGCTCATGTGGTTTTATTATCGATTATTAGTAGCTCCAACAGATCAGTCAGACTCTCTGCATTGACAATTTATCAATATACTCAATATTCATATTCAGCATATTATAAATTGGTCATTGCATCCAGTCAGCTCAGAATTCAGTTTATCATGTCAGATTATTATAATTGCTTTTATGCTTGTTCAGTTATGCTTTATTTCAGCTTTACTCTATCCTACATGCTCAGTACATTTCAAGTACTGATGCATACCTGCGATACATCTTCTCGTGATGTAGGTTCAGGTTCTCAGCATCCAGATCACGCATAGATGGATGTTTGATCTCCAGTTTAGGAGATTCAGCGGTGAGTCATCATTCTCCGAGGACAACATTCATGAGTTTCATTTCAGTCTTTAGTCATTTAGTTTTAGTTTTTGCTGGATTTAGCTTGGGATTGTCCCAGTATTTCTAGTCCAATTTATAGGCTTATTTCAGATAGTTAGATTAAGCTTAGTGTTGAGTTAATATTTTTATTGTATTAAACTCATCAGTTTTCATATATATTAGTTTTAGCATATGGATATTCCCTATCTTTTAACTATAAGTTATGATTTAGCTTCCACATCAGTTTGTTATCTTTAGTATGTTCATGATCATGCCAGCAGGGTTAGCTTGGGATCACTTGTGGTTCTAAGTTCCGTGTTCAAGTCTCGGGGGTAGCTCGAGGTGTGACAGTGAATGGGTTTACGACTTAGGACAAGTCAGCATGACTGTGACTCTATATAGAAGACTGGAGATCCCCAAACCTAGATTCAAGGAGAAAAACAAAATTGTGGTTTACGGTTCGACATTGTCAATTAAATGAATCAATTCTCATGAAGAAGACAATGTTCAGGAACAAGGTTTAGATTTTAAGTCTTGTTAATGAGGTAATAAAGCTTAAAGTTTCTAATAATATACTAAATTTGAAGATTTGACCAAATAGTTTATCTACAAGATGACACAGTTAGAAATCACCTATGTGAGTGTGAAGTCAAAGCTGCTTCAAAGAAAATTTTATGTCAAAAGCATATTCTCTATACACTCATAAAACCAAGAGGTGTTCATGTTTGAAACTAACAGAACCGTAAGGACCATAAATAGTAAAGGCTTAATTGTGCGACATATGGTTTTCTAGGTATACACCAAATCTCGACGGTTCAAAGATATCACCTTTACCGATTGACTGAGTATATCTGACATATGTTAACTACGGAATGTCCAATGGGAAACCTACTTATATAGATGCAACTAATCCTTGCATGTTAAGTACACACTTGTATGTGCATTCCTATGTTATAACCATTCCCCATCAATGTGGGGGATTGTTGGGTATGTAGTAAGTGACGGGGAATAGAGCGAAAGAGAGAAACTTGAAAAGTTGAGAACTTGAAGAGTTGAGAACTTGAAAAGTCCTCTTATGCTTTAATGAAAAGGCATTTGTTCCTCATCTGTCGTGGAAAGAAAATAGGAGAATTTAAATATCGAAACACTCCTATTAATTGTTAAAAGGGTTGGAAAGAGGGACCCCCTCGCGCTGTGGTCTTCGTCTCTCACTCGTCTCCACTTCGGCTACAGCTGTGGCTACAACTACGACTTTGTCTTTGGTTTGGCAAATGGTTGATCGAGAGATTATTTATTGGAAAAAGTTTATTTTAATTAATTAATTAATGAAATGGCCAAAATGTTTTCAATTAATCATTTGATAACATAAATGTTTTCAGTTATTTAGTCGAAATTAACTGAAATGTTTCAACTTTTTAGTTGACTAAAACGACCCAACTCAGATTTGCATGCGACCCCTTTGATTTAAAAAACTTTTCCGTTTTATTTAAATTTCCCGCCATTTTTGGAAATGACTGTTCTGAAAGGTTGCAACTTTCAGGAACAGTCAATACCATTTGAAAGGTTGAAAACTTTCATTATTAGTCGTGTGGTTTCTGAAAGCATTGCAACCTTTCGGAACCTAATCCTCTAGCCTATAAATATCATTCACTCTTCAGAATTTTCCAAACGAATTTTTCTAATCTCTTCTTCTTCTTCTGCACAATAAATTACTTCGTGTATTTTACTGTTATTGATTGGTTCGCTAACACTAGAGTTTTTAGTATCTATACTCTGGTGATTGAGATCATTTTACCCTGGGATGTCATATTCCAATCAAACCTTGGATACTAGAGGGGAATAATTTCCTGAAGGGGACACTGTGAGGTCAGTGGACTTGATCTTTTTCCTGTTAAATATTTTCAGATTTTGGTGTGTGTTTTATAGATTTTACTTTTTGTAAATTAAATTTTTGTTCTTTCTCACTGATTCAGTAAATTTTGGTTACTTTGTGTTTCTCCAAAATTTATCAGAATTAGTAATTTTGGTTTTTTCTAACACAGATTGGCAACATTAGGTACTGTTCCATGTGCATTAGCCACAATCCTCCTTCCTCTAAAGTTTTGATTATTGTTCTGCCTGAGCTGCTGTCCATTGTTGTGATTGTTTGTTCTGTAGTTAAGAGTGTGATTCCATGGGGGATATCTATGTAGCTTATAACATTTCTCCTTAGTATGACCTTGTTTCTCAAAAAATTCACAGATTATGACATTCCTATTATTGTCATTGCCTGAGTCATTGTTACTCGAGAAATATATTATGTACCCTATACCAGTTATTGATCCTCTACTAGCATTAACATTCAATGAAGTCGACTCCATAAGCGTACGATTGGCAGGCCTAAATTCTCTTTGTATTTCCTCTTGAATCAGCAAGGAAAAAGCCTGTGCAGTGGAGGGAAGAGGATTCATCATGAGTATGTTACCTCTGATCACTTTGTAGACTTCATTCAGTCCCAAGAGAAATTGTATCGATCGTCTATCCTATTCAAATTTGTGCATACTATCCTTGGCACAACAAGTGCTTGTACAAGTGCATAGACTCTTCGCATTCAAGGTACACAATTCTTCCCACAACTTCTTCAACCTTGTGTAATAGACAATGATATCTAGAACACCCTGTATTAGATCATCAAATTCCTTCTACATTTGGTACAATTTTGCATCATTGATCTGGGCATGTCTGTCTTCTAGTTCCTTCCAGAGTTCGATCGAGTTGTTCACTTATTCAACACTATCTGCGATCTCTATGGTAAGGGAATTCAATATCCACGATGTTACCATATCATCACATGTCTTCCATTGGCGAGATTGTTTAGAGTTTTCAGCTGGCTTCACACAACTCTCATCAATGAAAACAGATTTGTCCTTCACAGACAAAGCTTGTTAAGCACCTCTTCTCTAGGATCTATATCAAACTCCATCAAATTGAGATGCCAGTGACATCCTTGGATTCTGAAGGGTGAACATAGAAAACACTTTTTGTGTCAATCCCAACAGTAGTTGCTTGAGTCGTTACCTCTGTCATGATGAATAAGGAAAAAAAGAGAAATTCGATTGAATGTGAAAAATAAAAACTAGATCTAGAAGACTCAAGACGAGAGGAATCAATGTGGCTATGATACCATATCAAAACTCACTGTAATGGGAATGCGAAAGCGAGAAGGAGAGAATCGTGAGACGTATTTTGGGTGAATAAAAAACTGTAATTGTTTCATTGATCACTGTTACATTATATATATGTGATTGAGAACTTTGTAGAGGAATCAAATATGCAAGTAACCTCTAACTAACTGACATATTAACAAACTATTACATCATGACTAACTAACTAACTATTGTAATTAAGATATATAATTAAGTTTGGTTTTAATTCTCAATAACAACCAATTGTTAAGACTTAAAGGATGATTTGTGTGCTTGAGCGATCCCTAGTGTTAAGTTATTTCTTAATTTTGTTCTTTGTTTTTCACGGTCTCTTAAAAACCATCTATCAAAAAATGTTTCCTATATATTTGTTGTTTGTTTCATGTGCTTAAAGTCTACTTGATTGTTACTCTCTAGGTTTACTTGGTTGTTACAACCCAGTATTACTTGTTGGTTGGTTTATCATTTTCTAGTTGAGTAGTCTCCCCCACAGTAAGCTGGAAAAGGCACACTCTAAAAATAGGTGGTCTCGCGTTTCGCCTTCCTTTTGTACATAGCACATATAGGTTCCATTTGCATTCACCATTATAACAACTTGTATGTCGTAAAGAGCTTGTTTTGGATTTGTTTCCGTAACGTGAAAATAAATTTATGTCTTGCTCATGTGCGACATATGAGGCCTCTCCAATTTACCTTTTGATAATTACCTAGGGGAATAGAAGCAATTAAAAAATATGTGTTCTAGGATGGTAAATTTTTTATTATGTTATAGTTTTGGAATAATATCTAGATTTGATGAACACTCGGAATTCAAATGTCATATAAAAAAGAGATTCTCATATAAAAAGTAGAATAGGGCTGGGCAGTTAAAAAATATATGCTCTAGGACAGTAAATCAGTTACAGTGTTATAGTTCTTGAATAATGATGTGATGAACTTTGTGATTTGTGTAAATTCAACATAAAGAGATCAGCCTATCTATGAAGCAGAATATGGCCAGTTAAATATTATATGCTCTAGGACAGTAAATTATTTATTGTGTTATAATTCTTGAATAATGATATCTAGACTTGATGAACTTTTTGAATTTTGCAAATGTCTAAGATGTTTATCTCATTTTAGTTAATCTCCATAGTAAGAATCACAATCACTCATATAAAACAACTTGTATTTATACGATAAGTGGTCTAAGGTTGATGATACTATTTTCATCAACAGATTTCTTAGGTCTGAATGTGTTTTTTTGGGTTAGAATTTTATAAATCATCAAACTAGGTATTTACAAAACTAAGCTAGTACTACTCTACTAGGTATCTCAAAGACCATTAATTACCTTCTTACAGTTACTCATTAATTGTTGGGTATGTAGCAAGAGTTAATGGGAAATGGAGGGAAGAAGAACGAAAGAGGAAGTTGGAAAGTTGGGTACTTGAAAAGTCCTCTTATACTTAAATGAAAATACATTTCTCTCTCACCGGTCATGGAAACAAAAATAGGAGAGTTTTAATACAGAAGCACTCCTATTAATTATTAAAAGGGTTGGAAAGAGGAACCCCCTCGCACCGTGACCGTCGTTGTTGTCACTCGGCTTCGATTTTGGCTTAACTGAAACATTTCATTTATTCAGTTTATTGACCGACCGACTCAGTTCCATGCATGACCCATTTTATTTAAATTCTTTCCTATTTTATCTGAATTTCCTGCCGTTGGAAGTGATTGTTCTGAAAGGTTACAGCTTTTAAGAACAGTCATGACATTTGAAAGGTTGCAACTTTCATGAATGGTCTTGTGGATTCTGAAAGGTTTGAAACCTCTCATAACCAGTTCCTCTTGCGTATATATACATTTATTCTTTTTCTACACAAAAGTTTCTTCGTGTACTTTACTGTTGTTGAGGAGTTTGTTGATACCAAAGTTTTTGGTATCAATACGCCAGTGATTGAGATCATTCTATCCTAGGAGGATGTATTTCAAATCAAACCTCGGATACTAGAGGATAATAATCAATTTAAGGGGACACTGTGCATTCAGTGAACTTGATCTTTTTCATTTTACCTTTTGAATATTTTGATATGTTTTACAAACTTTAGATGTTGTGAATTAGTTTATGTTTTTCTACTCTTAGAGATTCATCAAACTTTGATTTCTTTGTATTTATGCAAAATTGTTTAAATCAGTGATTCTGTTTTAAATATAGATTGGCAACAATCTTAAGAAAATTATAATTATATTTTTAATCTGTGTTTCTGGTGGAGACAAAAACCTTCGTGGTTTTATACTCCTTTAAGTATGCAATTTTAAGTTATTTCTTACTAAGTTTGTATCGATTTATATTTACCAGAAATAGGAAATAACAATGTTACAATGATTGTTGCTTTAAGGCTTTAAGGCTTGTTAATGAATTAATAAAGCTAAAGGTTTTTAATGATTTGATAAGTTTGGCTGATTGACCAAATAGTGTATCTATGAGATGACATAGTTAGAAATTACCTATGTGAGTGTGAAGTATAAGCCACTTCAAAAAGAATTTTATATCAAAAGTCTATTCCCTATACACTCTGAAATCATGAGGGGTTCATGGAAAAAATGAAAATAAATCTAAGAATCATAAATGGTAAAGGGTTAATTTTGTGACATATGATTTTCTAGGTATATATCAAAACTCGACGGTTCAAAGATATCGTATTTCCAATTGACCAAGTATATCTGACATATGTTCACTATGGAAAGTCTTAAGGAAAACCTACTTATCCATATGCAATTGATCCTTGATTATAAATCTCACACTTGTTCATTCATTCCTTATGTTATAACCATTCCTCATTCATGTAGGTCACTGTTGGTTATGTAGCAAGAGTTAATGGGAAATGTTGGGAAGATGAAAAGAAGAGGAACTTGGAAAGGTAGGAACTTAAAAAGTCTTCTTATGTTTTAGTGAAAAGGTATTTGTTCTTCATCGGTGGTGGAAATAAAAATAGAAGAGTTAAAATATATAAACACCCCTATTAATTATTGAAAGAGTTGGAAAGAGGGACCCCTTGCGCCATCGTCATCGCAGCTAGAGCGGCTCGGCTTCGACTTTGCAAAATGATCGATCGAGAGACTATTTTTGGACAATTTTATTTTAATTGTTTAGTTAATTAAATATTTCATCTATTAAATTAAATGGCCAAAATTTTTCAATTAATTAATTAATTAACCAAAATGTTTCAATTATTCAGTTAATTGACCGACCCAACTCAAATCCGTGCATGATCCTTTTTATTTAAATTCTTTTTGTTTTATTTGAATTTCTCGTTGTTTGAAGTGAATGATCTCAAAGTTTGAAATTTTTAGAAACAGCCATGATCGTTTGAAAGGTTGAGACTTTTAGGAACAACCATGAACGTTTGAAAGGTTGAAACTTTATGAATGGTCGTGTGGAATATTTGAAAGGGTTGCAACCTTTCATAACCAGATTCTCTTGCCTATAAATACATTGATTCTTCAGTATTTTTTATTACAAATTTTTCTAATTTCTTTTTCTTCTTATGCACAAATGTTTCTTCATGCACTTTACTACTGTTTAGTGGTTCGTTGACACCACTATTTTGGGTATAAGTACGATCGTGATAGAGATCATTCTGTCATGAAAGGACATATTTCAAATCAAACATCGGATACTAGAGGAGAATAATTTCCTTAAGTAGACATTGTGCATTAAGTGGCTTGATCTTTCCCATTCTGTAATTTTCAAGATTCTGGTATGCTTTACAAATTTTAGCTGTTGTGAATTAGTTTTGTTCTTCTTCTCTTATTGATTCATTAAACTTTGATTACTTCGTGTTTCTGCAAAGTTTGTTCAAATCAGTAATTCTTTTTTAAACACAGATTGTAAAAATTTGTAAAGAAATTATAATTGTATTTTTAATCTGTGTTTCTGGTGGAGAGAAATACCTTCGTAGTTTTATACACCTTTAGGTTTGCAATTTAAATTCATTTCTTACTAAGTCTATATCTATTTTTGTTTACCAGAAATGGAAACCAACAATGTTACAATGATTGTTGCTGCACCAACCCGAACTGTTGTACCACTAGTAGAGAAACCGAGAAAATTCTCTGGTATGAATTTCAAAGGATGGATGCAACGAGTATTTTTCTAGCTTCCAACTCTTGGTTTGCAAAAATTTACTGATGAAGAAACTCTAGTGCTAGATGCTGAGATACATATAGAGAAAAGTTCATAATTATTGAAGCATGGAAACAGGGAGACTTCCTATGTAAGGACTACATTTTGAGTGGTTTAGAGGATGACTTATATAATTTCTATAGTGCAATGACAACTTTGATAGAATTTTGGGATGCACTTGAGAAGAAATATAAAACAAAAGATGCATGCCTCAAAAAGATTGTGGTCGCAATATTTTTATACTATAAAATGATAACTATTGGATTACAAGTGCAGGAACTTCAACTTATTTTACATGATATAATTGTTGAAGATATGGTAGTATATGAAGCTTTTCAAGTGGCATCAATGATTGAGAAGTTACTTCCTTCTTGGAATGACTATAAGAATTATTTAAATCTCAAGGGCAAGGAAATGCAGCTTGAAGATCTTGTAATTTTGGCTAAAGATTGAGAAACATAACAAAATTGCCAAAGAGAAATTTCATAAGAGTTGGACAATAACTGGAGTTAATATTGTTGAAGAAGCTCTTAGTAAAGACAAAAAGAGAATGAAGTCCAACTGACAGAAGTCAGAACAGGAAAAGAAGAAATTCAAGGGAAACTGTTGCAACTGTGGTAAGGCTATCCATAAGTCTCCTGGCTATCGTGCTTCAAAAAGGACATAGGCAAAGGTAAAGGCAAAAGTCAAGCAAACAACGTGGAAGAGATGGAAGATGCAGATGACTTGTGCGCAAGGACCTCAGAGTGTAACTTAGTTGGAAATCCCAAGGAGTGGTTTCTCGAATCAGGTGGCACTAGACATATTTGCTCTACGAAAGAAGTCTTTACAACGTACACCCCTGCTAAATTCAATAAAGATTTGTTCATAGGAAACACAACAACATGAAGGATTGCATGAACTAGGAAATAATTTTTAAAATGACATCCAGCGAGGTGTTGACTTTGAATAATGTTCTGCATGTCCCTAGTATTAGGAAGAATTTAGTTTTTGTTGCACTGCTCATTAAAAACGGTTTTAAGTGTGTCCTGGTTTGTGATAAAGTTATAATAAGTAAGAAAGATATGTTCTTAGGAAAGGGCTACCTAAATGAGGGCCTCTTCAAACAGAATGTAATGGTTGTTGACAGCATTAATAAGAATTTTGCTTCAGTTTACTTATTGGAGTCAAATGATATATGGAATGCCCATTTGGGACATGTAAATTACAAAATCTTGCGAAAATTGGTTACTTTAGAAGTATTCTCTGATTTTAAATGTGATATATCAGAATGAGAAATTTGTATGGAAAGTAAGTTTGTTAAACATTCTTATTATTCTATTGGAAGAAATTCAAAACCTCTAGACTTGATTCACATAGATATACAAAGCCAAAACTATCTCATGGTGGAAAAAATTATTTTATAACCTTTATTAATGATGGTACTCGATTTTACTATATATATTTACTTAGTATTAAGGATGAAGAAATTGATGTATTTTTAAGCAATACAAAGATGAAGTGGAGAATAAATTCAATCTAAAGATAAAAATGATTTGGAGTGAAAGGGATGGAGAATATGAATTTTCTTTTGCACAGATATGTTTAGAATATGGTATTATTTATCAAACTACAACACCTTATACACCACATTCAAACGATTTGGCTGAATGAAAGAACAGATCATTACAGGAACTAATGAATGCCTTGAAAATTAGTTATGGTTCTCCGCGAAACAATTGGGGGGAAGTCATCCTTACGGATAATAAGATACTCAATAGGGTACTCATAGCAACACTCAATAAATTTTATATGAGTTGTGGAGAGAAAGGAAACCTAGATTGAAATATTTCAAATTTTGGGGGTGTCTAGCCAAGGTAGAGGTACATTTAAGCAAGAGGGTAAAAAATTGACCCAAAACGGTGGATTGTGTATTTATTGGATATGTTGTGAACATTAAGGTCTACAGATTTTTTGCTCACAAACTGCTAATCTTGAGATTAATGTAAATAGAATTTTAAGTGAGATAACACGAAGTTCTTTGAATATATTTATCCGAATAAAACTAAATGTGAGTCGACAAGTGAAATACATAAACGACCACGAGAAGAATCAACAGAAAATACACTATCTAGTGAGGATCCTAGGCGTAGCACCCACCAACAGAAACCCACATCTTTTGGACCAGATTTTGTGGCAATGTTCCTTGAAAATAAGCTTCAAAATATTAAAGCAACTATGTCTTTGTTTGAGTCAACTTATTGTAAAGAAGTTGTCAAAATTGAAATCAAATCAATTTTAAGTAATCATACTTGGGAGTTGGATAATCTTTTTCTAGGAAATAAGCCTTTAGGATCAGAATGATCTTTATCGGAAAGTGAAAGTTGATGGACTATTGACAAATATAAGGCTAGATTTGAAGTCAAAGGATATAGATTAAAGAATGTCTGAACTTTTTGACACATACTCTCCATTAACAAGGATAAGATAAATTATGATGTTAATGGCACTAGCGGCAGTGCATGGTCTTCAAATCTACCAAATGAATGTAAAGTCTTCAGAAATGGAGAGTTGGAGGAATAAATTTACATGAAACAACCTGAAGGATTTGTAGCTTGTGGTAAAGAAGAGAAAGTTTGCTGACTTGTGAAGTCTCTTTATGGGCTTAAGTACACCTAAACAATGACATGCTAAATTTGACTAAATAATGTTGGCAAATGGATTCGAGATTAACGATTGTTTTAAGTGTGTTTACATTAAAAATATTCCAAATCATGAAGTCATTGTTTGTATGTATGCTGATGATATGTAAATAAAAAGCAAAGATATTGATTATATAAATGCTACCAAACGCATGATGTCCAACAAGTTTAATGCGAAGGACTTAGGAGTTACTGATTTAATCTTACGGATCAGGATACTCAAGACTCCTCATGGGCTAGCATTATTGCATTCTAATTATATTGAAAGATTATTGGTTAAGTTCAAGTACTTCAATTTCAATGTTGTTAAAACTCCAATTGATTTAAGCTTTACATTTTAAAAGAATTTAGGTAAAAGTGACTCTCAATTGGAATATGCTAGAGTGTTGGGAAGTTTGATGTCTGTTATGAATTGTACACGACCAGGTATAGAATGTTCTATTAGAAAAATTGAGTCGCTTCACTAGTAATCCGAATCAAACTCACCGATGGCAATGAAACATGAGTTAGTGTATCTGAACATACGCAACGCTATGCTTTGCATTATAAGAAATATCCAGTCGTGATTGAAGGATATAGTGATGGAAAATAGATCACCTGATAAAATGAAGTAAAGTCCCCAAGTGGTTATGTGTTTACACTTGGTGAAGGAGAAGTCTTTTTGAAATTATCCAATAAGATATGTATTGTTCGCTCCACAATGGAATCTGAATTTATTACTTTAGATAAGGTTGGTGAAGAAATTGAATGACTCCTGAATTTCCTAGAGGATATTCCAATTCATCCAAAACTTGTGGGACCTATGGGCATACATTACGATAGTCAATAAGCAATAGGTAGGGAAGGAAACATCATGTACAACGAAAAGTCTCATCATATATGTTCGAGTCATAAAACCGTAAGACAGTTGCTCTCTAGTGGAACTCTCATAATTAACTATGTAAAGTCAAGCAATAATGTGCGAGATCCACTAATAAATGGCCTAGTGAGAGAGACAGTTGAAAGATTATCTAAGGGAATGGGTTTACGCTTAGGACAAGTCAGCATGGCAGTAACCCTATATAGCCGACTGGAGATCCCAAGAGCTAGATTCAAGGAGCAAAACAAAGTTGTGACTGAGGGTTTGACATTATCAATCAAATAAATTTATTCTCATGATGAAGACAATATACATGAACAAGTTTAAGACTTTAAGGATTGTTAATGAGTTTATATATCTTGTGGTTTTAAATGATTTTCTAAGTTTGGCAGATTTTACCAAATAGTATATCTACGAAATGACACATTTAGAAATAACCTATGTGAGTGTGAAGTGTAAGCCGCTTCAAAGAGAATTTTATTTCAAAAGCCCGTTCTCTATACACTCATGAACCCAGAGATGTTCATGGTTGAAACGAAGAAAACTATATGAACCATAAATGGTAAAGGGTTAATTGTGTGATATATGGTTTTCTAGGTATACACCAAAGCTCGATGGTTCAAAGATATCATATCTACCGATTGATCGAGTATATCCAACATATGTTCACTACACGAAGTCTAAGAGAAAACCTATGCAATCTTTATGTTATAACCATTCCCCATACATGTGGGGTATTGTTGGATATGTAGCAAGGATGAATAGGAAATGGAAGGAAGATGAAAAAAGTGGAGCATGAAAAGTTCGGAACTTGAAAAGTCCTCTTATGCTTTACTGAAAAGACATTTGTCCCTCATTGGTGGTTGAAAGAAAAATATAAGAGTTCATAATATAGAAACACTCCTATTAATTATTAAAATTGTTGGAAAGAGGGACCCTCATCCCGCCTTCGTAGTTGTCGCTTGCTCGGCTCGACTTCGGTTTTGGTGTTGGCTTTGGAAAATGATTGATCGACAGATTATTTTTTGACAAAGTTTATTTTAATTATTTAGTTAAATACTTATTTAATAAACTAAATTAAATTAAATGGCCAAAGTATTTTAATTAATTAGTAAATTAATCAAAATGTTTCAATTATTCAGTTAATTGACTGACCTGACTCAGATCCGCACATGACCCATTTTACTTAAATTCTTTCCCATTTTATTTTAATTTCCCGCAATTGGAAGTGACTGTTCTGAAAGGTTGCAACTTTCAGGAACAACCATGACTGTTTTAAAGGTTGAAACTTTCATGAATGGTTGATGTATTTTGAGAGGGTTGTAATCTTTCAAAACCAGTTCTCTTTCCTATTAATACATTGATTCTTTATATTTTTTCTTTATGAATTTTTCTGATTTCTTCTTCTTCTTCTACTCACAAACATGTCTTGGTGTAATTTACTATTGTTGAGTCATTCGATGGTACAAAAGTTTTGGATATACGTGGTGATTGAAATCATTCTATTTTGGGAGGAGATATTCGAACCTCGGATATTATATGGATAATAATTTTCATAAGGGGACACTATGCATTAAGTGGACTTGATTGTTCCGTTTTGTTTTTTTCAAGATTAAGGTATGTTTTACAAATTTTAGTTGTTGTGAGTTAATTTATATTCTTCTGCTCTTACTAATTAATTAAGCTTTGGTGTCTTCGTGTTTCTGTCAAGTTTGTTCAAACTAGTAATTACATTTTAAACACAGATTGACAACAATCTCAAGGAAATTATAATTTTATTTGTAATTTGGGTTCCTGGTGGAGACAAAAACCTTCGTTGTGTCATACTCCTTTAAGCAATTTTAAGTTATTTGCTTACTAAGTCTGTTCGATTATTGTTTATCAGAAATGGCAAAAACAACAATATTATAGTGGTTGTTGCTGCACCAACCAGAACTGTTGCATCACCAACAGAGAAACCGGAAAAATTCTCGGGTATGAATTTTAAAGGATGATAACAAGGAGTATTTTTGTGGCTTACCACTCTTGGTTTGCAGAAATTTACCAATAAAGAAACTCCATGCCTGCTGCTGAAATGTCAAATAGAGAAAAAAATCATGATTATTGAAACATGGAAATAGATAGACATCCTATGTAAGGGCTACATTCTGAGTGTTTTAGAGGATGACTTATATAATGTCTATAGTGAAATGACAACTTTGAAAGAGTTGTGGAATTCACTTGAGAAGAAATATAAGACAAAAGTTGCATGCATGAAAAAGTTTGTGGTCGCAAAATTTTTAGACTATAATATGGTAGATAGTAAAACTATTTGATCAGAAAGTGCAGGAACTTCAACTTATTTTTCATTATCTGATTGTTGAAGATATGGTAGTAAATGAAGCTTTTAAAGTGCCTACAATGATCGAGAAGTTACCTAACATCAGGAATTATCTAAAGCACAAGTATAAGGAAATAAAGCATGAAGATCTTGTGATTCAACTCAAGATTGATGAAGGTAACAAAATCACTAAAAATAAGTCTCGTAAGAGTTCGACAATAATTGGAGTTAATATTGTTGAAAAAGTTCATACCAAAGACAAGAAGTGAAAGAAGTTCAACGGATAGAAGTCAAAACATGCCAAGAATAAATTCAAGGGAAACTATTACATTTGTGGTAAGGCTTGGTCATTAGTCTTCTGACTATCATGCTCTTAGAAAAGACAAAGACAAAGGAAAAGGGAAAAGTAAAGCAATCACCATGAAAGAGATGGAAGATGTAGATGACTTGTTTGCAATGATCTTAGTTAGAAATCCCAAGGAGTGGTTTCTCGACATAGGTGTCACTCGACATATTAGCTCTGCGAAATAATCCTTTGCAATGTAAACTCCTGGTGAGTTCGATGAAGATTTGTTTATAGGAAACATAGCAATAACAAGGATTGCAGGAACTGGGAAAGTAATGTTGAAAATGACATTCGACAAGTTGTTGACTTTGAACAATATTCTTTATGTCCCTACTATTATAGTTAGTGATAAAGTTGTAATAAGTAAGTATAATATGTTTTAGGAAAGGTCTACTTAATGAAGGCCTCTTCAAACTGAATTTAATGGTTGTTGACAGTATTAATAAGAATTTAGCTTTTGTTTACTTATTGGATTCAAATAATTTATAGCATGCCCGTTGGGACATGTAAATTACAAAGTCTTGCAAAGATTGGTTGCTGTAGAACTATTGCCTGATTTTAAATATGAAAAATCAAAATTGGAATTTGTGTGGAAAGTAAGTTTGTCACACATCCTTATAATTCTGTTGAAAGAATTTTAAAACCTTTAGACTTAATTTATAAGATATGTGTGATATGAAGTCGGTACCATCTCGTAGTGGGAAAAAGTATTTTATAAATTTTATTGACGATTATACTCGATTTTGTTATGTATATTTAATTCATAGTTAGGATAAAGCAATCGATGCACTTAAGGAATAAAAATGAAGTGGAGAATCAATTGAATCTAAAGATATAAATGAATTGGATTGATAGGGGTGGAGAATACGAATCTCTTTTTGTATAGATATATTTGAAATATGGTATTATTTATAAAACTACTGCACCTTATACACCACAGTGAATAGGTTTGGTGGAATGAAAGAACAAAAAATTAAAGGAAATGATGAATGCCTTGATAATGAGTTCTGGTTTACCGCGAACCTTTGGGGGGAAGCCATCCTTACGGCTAATAAGATACTCAATAGGGTACCCCGTAGCAAAACGCAATAAATTCCATATGAGTTATGTAAAAGAAGTGAACCAGACTTGAAATATTTCAAATTGTGGGAGTGTCTAAACAAGGTAGAGGTTTGTTTGCCCAAGAGGGTGAAAATTGGACCCAAAATAGTGAATAGTGTGTTTATTGGATATGGTGTGAACTGTAAGGCCTGCCAATTTTTGGTTCACAAATTTGATAATTCTGAGATTCATGTTAATACAATAATTGAGTCAGATAATGCAGAGTTATTTGAACAGATTTATCCATATAAAATGAATGTGAGTCGACAAGTGAAAGACCTAAATGACCACGAGAAGAATCAACAGAAAATACATTATATAGTGAGGATCCAAGGCGTAGCACTCGCCAAGGGTAACCTACCTCTTTTGAACCATATTTTGTGGAAATTTTTCTTGGAAATAAGTCTCAAACATTTAAAGCAATGATGTCTTCGTCTAAGTTAACTTATTGGAAACAAGAAGTCAATAGTAAGATCTAGTTAATTTTAAGTAGTCATACTCGGGAATTGATTGATCTTTCTCCAAGAAATACACCTTTAGGAACGAAGAGGAGTTTTGAAAAAGGAAAATGAAAGTTGATGGGACTATTAACAAATATAGGTCTAGAATTGTAGTCAAAGGATATAGACAAAGGAAGGTCTGGATTACATTGACATATGCTCTCCAATAACAATGATAATTAGGATGTTAATAGCACTAGCGGCAGTGCATTTTCTTTAAATCCACCAAATGGATGTATATACATCCTTATTAAATTGAGAGTTGGAGGAAGAAATTTACATGGAATAATTTTAAGGGTCTATAGTTTCTGTCAGAAAAGAGAATATGTGCAGACTTGTGAAGTCGCTTTTATGGGCTCAAGCAAGCACCCTAGCAAAGGCATGCTAAATTTGACCAAACAATGTTGGTTAAAGGATTCAAGATAAATGAATATGATAAGTGTGTTTAATTTAACGTTCCAAATCACAAATTCATTATTTATCTGTATGTTGATGACATATTGATAAATAAAGATATTGACGATATAAATACTACTAAACGCATATTGTACAGCATGTTTGACGTGATGGACTTAGGAGTTGCTGATTTGATCTTTAGGGATCAGGATTGTAAAAACTCCTCGGGGACTAGCATTATCTCAATATCATTATATTGATCAAAGGGTATTGGATAAGTTCAAGTACTTGAATTTCAATGTTGTCAAAACTCCAATTGATTTAAGCTTGACATTTTAAAAGAATGTAGGTGAAAATGACTCTCAATTTGAATATGTCAAAATATTAAGAAGTTTGATGTATATTATGAATTGTACGCGACGTGATATAGAGTGTGCTATTAGCAAATCGAGTGAGTTCACTAGTAATCCGAATCAAACTCACTGGATGGCAATGAAATGTGTGTTGGTGTATCTAAAACATATACAACACTATGCTTTGCATTATATGAATATCATAGCGTGATTAAAGGATATAGTGATGCAAATTGAATCACCGAGCCAAATAAAGTAAATTCACAAGTGGTTATGTGTTTACACTTGGTGGAGAAGCATACTCTTGGAAATTTTCCAAAAAGATATGTTTCGTTCTCTCCACAATGGAATATGAATTTATTGTTTTTAATAAGGCTGGTGAAGAAGTTGAATGGCTCCGGAATTTCCTTGTTCTTCCATTTTGGCCAAAACCTATGGGACCTATTTGCATACATTCCGATAGTCAAGCAACAATAGGTAGGGCAAGGAGCGTCATGTACAATGAGAAGTCTCATCATGTACGAGTGGGATATGACACCGTAAGACAACTTCTCTCTAGTGAAATTATCATAATTTACTATGTGAAGTCAAGCGATAATGTGTCAGATCCACTAACGAAAGGCCTAGTGAGAGAGGCAGTTGAAAGATCATCCAAGGGAATGGATTTACGACTTATGACAAGTCAGCATAGTGGTAACTCTATCTAGAATACTGGAGATCCCAAGATCTAGATTGAAGGGAAAAAAAAGTTCTGACTGACGGTTCTACATTGTCAATCAACTCAATCTATTCTCATGATGAAAACAATGTTTAGAAACAAGGTTAAGACTTTAATGCTTGTTAATGAGTTAATAAAGCTTAAGGTTTTTTACTGATTTGATAAGTTTGGCATATCTTACCAAATAGTGTATTTACAACTAAGCAAAAAATTACCTATATGAGTGTGAAGTGTAAGTCGCTTCAAAGAGAATTTTATTTCAAAAGTCTATTCTCTATATACTCATGAAACCAGGAGGTGTTCATGACTGAAACGAAAACAACCGTAAGAATCATAAAAGGTAAAGGGTTAGTTGTGTGACATATAGTTGTCTAGGTATACACCAAAGCTCGCAAGTTCAAAGATATCGCATCTACTGATTGACAGAGTATATCTGACATATGTGCACTACATAAAGTCCAAGGGGAGGCCTACTTATCAAGATACAGTTGGTCCTTGATCTAAAGTATAAACTTGTATGTGCATTCTTTATGTTATAATCATTCTCCATTCATGTGGGGTATTGTTGGGTATGTGGCAAGAGTTAATGAAAAATGGAGGGAAGATGAAAAGAAGAGGAACTTGGAGAGTTGTAAACTTGAAAAGTTCTCTTATGCTTTAGTGAAAAGGCATTGTCTCTCATCGATGGTGGAAAAAAATAAGAGTTTAAATATCGAAACAGTCATATTCATTGTTAAAAAGGTTGGAAATAAGGACCCCCCTTGCACCGTCGCCACTCGCTCGACTTCAGCTTTGTTGAGAGATTATTTTTAGACAAAGTTTGTTTTAGTTACTTAGTTAATTATTTATTTAATTAATTAAATTAAATTGAATGGCCAAAATGTTTCAATTAATTAGTTAATTAACCGAAACATTGCAATTATTCAATTAATTAACTGACCGCCTTGGTTCCACGTGCAACCTGTTTTATTTTTAAAAAAGTTCCATTTTATTTGAAGTTCTCGCCGTTGGAATTGACTGTTTTGAAAGGTTGCAACTTTCAGGAACAACCATGACCGTTTGAAAGGTTGCAACTTTCATGAATGGTCGTGTGGACTTTGAAAGGGTTGCAAATTTCAGAACCAGTTCCTCTCTCCTATAAATACGTTGATTCTTAAATTTTTTCTTTACAAATTTTTCTGGATTCTTCTTCTTCTTCTTTTGCACAAAAGTTTCTTCATGTAAATTACTATTGTTGAGTGATTTGCTGACACTAGAGTTTTGGGTATCAATATGTTGGTGATTGAGATCATTCTGTTTTGGGAGGACATATTTCAAATCAAACATCGGATAACAATTTCCTTAAAAGGGGACACTATGCATTTAGTTGGCTTGATCTTTTCCGTTCTGCCATTTCAAGATTCTAGTATGTTCTACAGATCTTAGTTATTGTGAATTAATTTATATTCTTTTTCTCTTACTGATTCATTAAACTTTGGCAACTTCGTGTTTCTGTAAAGTTTGTTCAAATCAGTAAATCTGTTTTAAACGCAGATTAGCAACACTCATTAATTTAAATCTATATCTGTCAAATAAAAGTCTGATTGATGCAATAGCTTTAACACAACAAACGCCAGCAACTCTACCTGCTATATTCTCCATTGTGGACTTTTTGTTATCAACAACTATATTATTCCCCTCCTTCCAAATGGTGTGAGTGATGTACATCAATTTTAATAGTTGAGAGATGTGGATTTTTCCCTTGCTCTTCTTGATGATCCATTGTTTGTTGCTGTCTAGTTGAGTAGTAGTGAGCTAGCATACTCTAAAATAAGTGGTATTTTACTATGATAAATACACCAATATTTTTTACAAAATGATGAACCTGCAAAACTTGAATGAGCTAAAGGAAATTTAAATTTCACCGAGTCTTTTGTATGATTTTCAATTTCATCATACAAGTAACAAGAAACACAATAGTAAATGGAACTGATCAACCCCTACATGTACATAATCATTTCTTTTCCTTTGGCTTTGGATTCTAGTATAGGAAGAACCGATTGGGGGTTGAACACACAAAGTGTACCACCACATCATTAGTATTGCTTCTTTGTTCCACACCTTTAAATTTATCAAGCATAGTCCTCCAATAGAACTATAGATGTGTTTAATTCATTACACAGAAAAGGGGGGACTACACGGGAATTTTCCTCGTAATTACTATGGAAATTTGCAGTAAAACAAGTTTCCTGCAGATTTTCGTACTAATTTCTAGGAAAATCCCCATATAAGTCACAATTTTCTTATAGCGTTATAGGGTGTATATACTATTTTCTGATGTGGAGATCATCTCTAGTCAAACATATTGTTCATACAATATCGTCCAAGTGAAGATAATCATCTTTTACTATTTTGGTGATGAAATTATTGAGTTCTCTTTTAAAATTAAGTTATTAGTAATCCGACATTCTGTTACTAATTAACCTGAAATTGTTCTTTTAACACATGTAGAATTTTGAACATTAATAAACCCGATGTTGAAGAATTGTAAAGACAACTTAAAAAAATTATATATTTATTATTTAATTATTGGTGAAGGGACATTATATTATTTGTACCTATGCTACAATTTCTTTTTCTCAATTTTCAAGATTTCAAGATTTCAAACATTTATATTTTATAATATTATTTTGAACATGTATGTTATTTAGATCTTATGTGGAATATGTATATTTTAAGATATTTTGTTGAATATGTAAGTTTTCTAATAATTAAATTAATGTGATATTTTCATTCTTTTTTAACAATTAAAGTTTGATTGTATATGAAAAGACAATAAAATGATACTACTACTTCATTTGGAATTGCTCAAAAAAAATATAAATTATATATGATGTATTTATTTCAATAAATTTTGTTTCATATTTTTCAAATTAAACTTTAAGAAAATAGTCATAATTCACACAAGAAGTATTTAGAAGAGTCGAATGCGAAAGATAAAAGGAACAACATTAAAGGGCAAAATTTTTACCCAAGTGAGATCATATACATACCAACGAAAGAATAATCAATACAAATTTAAGGAGACAACAAAACAACAAGAAAAAAATATACATTAGAAGGAGTAAACTATGAGATATCCTGATAGAAATCATTCTAACCACAAAAATCCATTGTTTTGAAATAACGTACCTCAAAAATCGACTAACACTTCAATCAACTTTCAATCTTTAAAGTATTCATAATATCCACTGATAAAATTTAGTAAAAATAGATAACAACAATATAAATATAAAAAAAATATGGGCATGCGGAGTTATTAATTCTCAATGAATTTTCTAAGAACAATATTTTTCATCCTTGTATGTGAAGGAATGATATTGTTAATGAAGAAATTAGAGATCTGTAAGGGAGTTTTCTATTGTACCTTAAACAATTCTAGTAGATAAAACTTGCTTGAATACTCAATAAACGTTTGTTATTTAATCTGTACTAACAAATACTCATAACAATACTTTGCAAAAACATAAACAACAAGGTTTAAAGCATGTACTCAAAAACAACAATTAATAATATAACCATAAATTAATGACCGTAAAAACATACCAGGATCAGTAACAATGGAAAAGAAAAAATAGAAAAAATCGAGTCCATCGAATGCACAGTATCCCATTAAGGATATTATTCCCCACTAGTACCCGATGTTTACAAGAATAAATCCACTCATGATAGAACGATTATATTCACTAGTGTATTGATACAAAATTAATGGTGTGAGTGTGTAATTCAACAGGAGCAATGTACAGAAGTATTTAATTGTCCAGAAGAAGAAGAAGAAGAAGAAGAAGAAGAAGAAGAAGAAGAAGTTCATAATTTTCATTGTTTTAAAATGAGAGGAATTTTCTCTATTTATAGATAACAAAGGATAGTGTGAAGAAATGTTTATTGTGCTTTATCAAAAAGGTCACAACTCTTTGAAAAAGTTACAACTCTTCGGAAATGTCACAACCTTTGATAAAAGTCACAACGTTTTCTCGTAAAAGTTGAAACTCTTCACAAAAGTCATAATTTTTCATAGAAGACACAACTTTTAATAAAAGTCGCAAATTTTCATAAAAGGCACGACTTCTCATGAAAGAGGAGGACTAGTTTTAAAACAAAATAAATTAAAAAGAATTATAATTTGTGGTATATATATATATATATATATATATATATATATATATATATATATATATATATATGATTGGTTTTTCTGTGATCCCCCAGCTTAAGATAAGAAGCCTCACATGACAAAATACCGAAGAAATGTTGGTTATATATATAAGTAAATAGGTTTAACCAACTAATGACACTTTTTAATGTCGTGAAGACCTAGATCCAAAACGAATAATATCACTAGTTGAATGAGTCGTTACTTTCCTCTATGCATAAGTTCTTATTTTTTTTCTATACTATTTTAAACTATTGAAAACTGAAATGAACTTATGTTATTGTTTCTTGCATCTTCGTCTTATACGTTCATATATATATATATATATATATATATATATATATGATTTGTTTTAGAAGCCTCGCACGACAAAACACCGGAGAAATGTTGGTTATATATAAAAATAAATAGGTTTAACTAACTAGTGACACTTATTAAAGTCGTGAAGACTTAGATCCAAAGCGGATAATCTCACTAGTTGATTGAGTCGTTACATTTCCTCTACGCATAAATTCATAATTTTTTTCTATTTCTATTTTAAACTATTGAAAACTAAAATGAATTTATGTTACTGTTTCTTGCATCTTCGTCGTATATGTTCATTGTTTGAGTTATTTTACTATTATTTCATTAGTTTTCTCTTTGATTATTTCGATATATTTTTTAATTCTTATTGCTTTTTTAATAATTTTTGTGATAATTATGTATGGATGTATTGATTTTTGAATTTTAATTGTGTTTTAAAAGGTATTTTAAAATATCTACATGGTTGATTTTTTTTGCGCCTACTAGCCTTGAATCCTTGTTGTCAAGAAAAAACTCTTCAACTAGTGAATCATTACGATCAAGAAGGTCGGTTTTGAATTTTAATTGTTATATTATTGTATTTGCTTTTTTTCTTGCCAAAATTATTTGCATATTTTTTTTTTTTTATAAATGTATTTTAACTTTTATGTTATTCAATTTCCTATAAAATCAAAGATGGCAGATTTTGAGGGTTATCAAATGATACAATTTTTCTGAAAAAATTACCTACAACTTTCCTATATAATATGTTTAGAATGAAACGGGTACCATAAAAGTTTATTGCCTTATGGTGATTCAAAATAAATAAACTTGATTAATATGGTTAGCAATTAAAGAATCGAAGATGCCTAGTTAAAAAAGCTTATAGGGAAATTACATATGTTTGTTAAAAGAAGACGTATTATATTATGTGATTGTCTAATTGCAAATTATTTTTTTATCGAAATGGTTGAGCTTCTATTTTTAATGTCCAATAATGTTCTTTATTTCATTCTAGCTGACCAACAAAAGTGAAAAAGAATTGAACTTAAATTGCTATAAGATTTGGTGATATACTTTGTTAGCACTTCTAAGTTATTTTGTTATATCAATAATAAAAATCAAGGCACATCATTCATTTTAAAGAGACATTAGGAGCAATAAAGTCTAAACTGTTTCATAGAGGGATAGAAATAGCAGGAACATCGTTAAATTCATATTACAATTTGTGAAATCATATTTATGAGGTTTTGTACGTGTAAAGTCATAAAGGGAATTCAAACTCGGATTGGTTGGAAATATTGAATTATAACACATTAAAAAAAATGAACTAAGGTGAACTAGAGCTTCGTGATTGTTTCTTGATTAAATTTTGTAATAAATATTTATATTAGTGTCATTAGGCAGTGTGTGAAGTTTGGTTAAGTTTGGAGTTCAAACGTGCGAGAACGTTCGGAATATATGCCTTAGATAGTGCTTGTATGTTCTCATGTGTTTGAATGAGTTTTACGTGTTCGTTTTGTTTTAAATTGGTGTGGGATGTTCCTAATACCTAGAAGACTATGTTTAGGGGTTTAACGTCCGGGTACGACCCCAGCTAGGACCCACAAGGGGCCCTAGAAAAGAGCCCAAGACTTGGACCCAAAACTGCCTAGGCAGTGTCCACCAACGAGATCAATCGATGCCAGTGGTCTAACCAACGGCCCGCCGACTTGGTCGATCGATTGGACCTAAAGGCCTGTACATTTGGAAGTTGCAAGCTCAACTAACAAACCACCATCAAAAGACCATCGATAGACAGACGGTCCGTCGGTTGGTCTCGTCAGTAACACTGCCAAAAAGCTATAGGAAAGCTGCCTTGGCTTGGGGTGTTTGGTAAATTCAACCCAAGTCTTTCAAGGACCTTAAACGTTTATTTTATGGTTTAGTAGGTATATTAAAGTGTTTCAAACCCTAAGACCTAATTTTAGACTTCATTCCCTAAATTCAAAACCCCTCTCTCTTAAAAGACTCTCTCAAGTCACCATGGAAGTTAGAAGTCAAGAAGGAACTAGGAGGACTATTGGTGGAAGTTATTTCTTCAAAAATCATTGGGGTTTCTTCTATGTGAGGTATGGTAGTCATCCTTGAACTCTCTTCCATTCAAAGAGTCCCTTCTAATGAATTTTCAAAAAAGGTTTTCAACCCTAACTTATTCTATCTTTAACTCTAAATATGGGTCTTGCATGAAAACATTTCTAATGATTCAAAAATGATATTTCTAATGTTAGTTGATGATTTTAATGCTAAAAATTCAACGAATACAGCTTTTTATTAAATTATGGGTTAAGAAATGGGTTAAATGAGCTTGGTTTTGTTGTCTTTGAGCTTTACTTAATTGTGTTGTAATTGATGTTTAGATACTGCCCTAAGGGCTAATTTATGATGAATTATTGAGTAAAATGTTATTAGTAATGGAATCTTGGATTAAAGGGTAAGTTGGTTATGTTTTTTTAGTGTTAATTATGATATGTTCTTAAGTGGTATGGTACACCTTCTTGGTGGCGGTGTTTACTTGAATTGTATGAATGTGTAGTTACTTTTATATTGTGAATGAGGCAATGAAGGCATATTATGTGAACAAAGATGATGAAGTATTCTTGTTAATGTGTTTTTATGAAGCTTGTTATGAAAAGTAGGCTAAAGATTACGTCTAAATGACTTATATGATTATGTGAAGCATGTTAAAGTGTGTGATGCGATGAAAGAAGGTCTAAGCATGTGTAGAATGAAATGTAAATGAAATGATGCTTATGTGAAAGATGTGTGCACATGTACATACAATCACACTTGAATGAATGAATGAAGCTAAATAAGTCAAAAGGGGAATTTTGGGGTGAACATTATTCGTTAGTTGAGAAGAAGTGTTTAGTAACAACCTCACTATTCCCAAGAGCTTTCTAATGTGGGTTGGAGGATGGATACCCTTCGTGAGTTGAGATGTGGTGTCCAAAAGTTATCCTTGACCTTTAGTAATAAATGTTGAGAATTTGTGGGGATTTATGCCTAGCACCGAGAGGATATGAAGAAGAGGTGGTTACACTTCGTGAGTTGAGATTTTGTATTTTAATGTACCTCTTAAGATGATTACTCCTCGTTAGTAAAAAATGAGTTACTTAGTAGCAATATCCTTATCCCTTAACTATGTGTCCGCATAGATGTAGCTATTGGAAAAGCCATGTAAAAGCTAAGAGAATGACCTTACTCTAGGCAAGTGAGGATCCCTCATCCGATAGGGGTTAATATCGGGTTCCATGTCTAGCTTTCATGGTCTATGTCGGTTAAGCTAACCCCCACAAAATTAATGAATGTGCTAAGTCTTCTAAAAGAGTGTACTACTTAGGGTATGTAGTGGAATGGAACAATATTTATCCATTGCACTAGGTAGGCATTCCGAGAGGGGAGTCTTGGTGAGCCTTATATGAATTGAAAGAACTAAGTCTCCTAAAAGAACGTACTGCTTAGGGTAGGTGGTGGAATGGGACGCTATCTATCCGTTGCACTAAATAGACCTTCTGAAAGGAGAGTCTTGTAGATAAATCTTCTAAAAGAGTGTACTACTTAGGGTAGGTGGTGGAACGGGATGCCATCTACTCATTGCACTACGTATGCATTTCGAAAGGGAAGTCTTGGTGTGTTGCTTGAGTGTTCTTCTAATGTCTTGTCATTGAGCGGTGGCTTGTTTTCCCGACGTGAGTAAGCCAAAAAGGGGTAGTCTTGAGGATGATCACTTCGGTGTGTATTGAAGGAGGTGTATGTGCATTTCCTTCATTTCTTACCTTGATGAGTCTTAGAATAACCTTAGTTAGGGAAACTCCTACAGGAATGAGTTCACTTCATCTTTGCTTGGCCTTCGAAGTTCACTATTTTTGAATAGGGATAGTTCACTGTAAATGTTAAAAAGATTTCACTGTAATGTTGAAAAGCTTACTGTAAGTTGGTCCTTTGTAGTAAAAATTATGGAAATTATTATCTACGTGTTAAATGATGATTCTTATGTTGTTTTACTTCTATATTCATGAATGTTTTACTTAATTGGCATGAAAATGTGTTTTTACTAAAATGTCTCTTTTCGCATGTTTTTGCATAAACTATACTTAGTACATTATTTGTACTAACCCCATACTTTCTATACTCTAAAAGTATAGGTTTGGAAGCAAGGTTGTAATCTAGAAGGCGAAGTTTGGGAAATCTACTCTCTCAAGATTTGGTATGTCCTCATATATTAGAGGACATAGTCTATGTCTCTTAATTTTGTTATTAAGACTTAGTATGTATTTTCTTTCAATGTAAAGGGTCGTGTTCCTATGATTTTTATGTCGTGTCTTTAAGATTGACTTGTGACGATGAGACTTCTTAGTATTTTATGAAAAATGTTTTCTTTATTAAATTATTCGTGCAAAGTTTTAATTCCGCACTACTTTTCATGTCTTATATAATGAACGATACTTAAAGGGCTTGTACAAGATCCCAAAAGGGTCAAGTACGCCTTGTCTCGATCCAAGGGTTCTCCCTAACTTCTAGAGGGTGCTTGCGGGTCGTGACATGAACCCTCTTCACCACTCGATCAAGGGTGAAGAGGATTCAGTTTTTCCAACCAATCCGAGTTTGAATTCCCTTTGCCATATTTTTGTGTTATTTTTTATATTTCGAACCCACTTTGTTAAAATTCTCTCTCTCTCTCTCTCAATATATGAGGTCTCGATAAAACTTTCGCCTCTATTTTGCTAGAGAATATCATGTGAGTTTTTTAGATCAATTATAGGTACTTCCCTTGCACGTTAGGTGACAATTATATGTAACACTTCATTTTAGTAGTCATAAACATGTCAGCATTTTTTAGTGTTTTAGAATAAAATAGCACTTGTTAACAAGGAAATGGTTGGACACTCTACATGAGAATATTTAAAATATTTTTTGTGAGTATTTATATTATATTAAAAGTATAAAGATCTTTAAGAATGTCGATAAAATGATATATGCTTTATTAAGAGACTTTATATTAGATAAGGTTATCATTAATTATAATTTATGATTTAATTATTTTTAAAATATTGACTCCTACAATATATGATACGTGTATAATTAAAGTTTCTAAATTATATAAATAGAATCATGACAATATAAATATATATTTATTACAACTTAATTTGAATTGGAAAAAAATAGAAATCTGTTAAAAGAAGAAAATTAAACTTTGAGCATAGAGAACAAAATCTTAAAAAAAACAATCTCAAAATTTGTCTTCTACAGGAAAAACAAAAAATATTTACAAAGGAGGAAAATCTAAAGTTGAACATGCACAACAAGACAAAGAAAAACACATTTCAAAGCTTGGTTTGACAAAAAAAAAGGAAAATTATTCAAAATAACAATAATATTTTGATATTTAATAGGATCGTTTAGCAATACGTTTAATATTAATAATAATAATATTTTAATTTATTATGAGTTGATTTTTGTATTTTGTTTTTTTATTTAATTAAACATAATATAAAACAAACTAGAGAAAATCAAGAGAGGAGAAATATTTCAAATTAAATTAAATTGTTGAAAATCTTTGTTAAGTTCCTTACAAAAGATTATGAGACCTAAAATAAATGATCTCTTCCTTCTTCCTAAAGGTAATTATTTGTCCTTGTTTTTCAAAACTAGTTGTTGTATGAAATTTTATAATAATACCTTGTAGTTTTATCTATTAAAAAAATTGATTTTTTAAGATTTAAAAATTTGAACACCTATAGTTTATACTTTTCTCACGGTGTATTTATTTTATTTATCAAAATTTTTTATCATTTCTTAAATAGTATTCGTTCCAATATGTATGTCATTTGTACTTGTATTCATTATAGTTCTCATGTTGTATTTATTTGTGTTATTTGACATACTTTTCTCACAATGTATTTATTTTATTTTCCAGAAAATCTGTATCCTTGTTTAAACCATATTCATTCCAATATGTATGTCATTTGTATTTGTATTCATTCTAGTTTTCATGTTGGATTTTGTATAATTAAACTTGTATTTCTTTATTAGTTCGTATTCATTCCAATAGGTATGTCAAATGAATTTGTAGTTATTTAAGAAACATATTTGTATTTATTTTATTTTTTTATTGTGTTTTATTTTTCTCTTCAAAATTATATTTCTTTTCCTAAGTCTACTCATTCTAATAGATATATTATTTTTATTTATATTCATTCTAGTTTTTATATTGTATTTTGTATAATGATATAAATGTATTGAACATCATATTAAAAAAATGTAAATATTAAAATGTATTCAACATCAAACAAAAAAAACATATATATGAATTTCTAGAATCTACAACATCTGAAAAATTAAAAGGTAATCACAAAAAAATTGAAATTTATAAATATATGACGAATATTTAAAAAAAATAAAAAAATCGACTGAACATTCGTAATGTGTATAATCTGTGCTTTACACATCAAGTCAAAAAAATAATTTTGGATGATGAAAATTACTTTGTCAATTGACAAATCTGCTTAAATTAATAAATCGGTTTAGTTTAATGATAAAGAATTTCTTGGTAAGCAACAATTTAGCACCTCACAGAATCTAAACTTGAAAGGTGAGGTTTGGTGAAGAAACATGAAATGTGGGAAAGAAAGGTGAATGGTAATGAAAAAAGGTAAATTGTATTAGTTTAATTTTTTCAGTTTAAAACGGTTATTAGTGTGTATTTTACTCCAATAAATAACTCTTTTCATAAATAAAATTAATTTAAAATTCTAAAATATACTAAATATGAATACATATTATTTTCTAAAAATATTGTCATTCTATCATTTTAAATAAATATTTTAAATTATTGTTATTTTAATTAATTATGTTAGTAATCATGACTTAGTTACAATTTATCCATAAAAAATAATATAAGTACATAGAAGGAAAAGAATAAAAGGCTCAATAAAAAGAAGAGTTAATTTATCAACTGATTACTCAAATTTCGATAATTATTTTTAAATACTATCATTTTTTCTTTTATCTAGGACAAATATTTTATTTAACTATAATTATTTTCTTTAGGCATGCCTTTTGTTTAAAAAGATAGTTCCTCCATCTCTTTTTATTTGTCAAATTTTGACTTAACACATTGATAAAGAAAATATTGATTGGTATATTGAACTTAACATTTTATCGCTATTAATCGATAGTATCCCAAATATATTTGTGTTCACTATTTATATCTATATCTATCTATATTACCTTAAAAGTATGAACTCATAACTTGAGTGTTAAATTACTATAATTTCCCTCAAATATAAATTGTAATTTTTTTGATGAGTTGTTGCTTTTTTTAAAGGATTGTGATTTTTTATAACTTGTGACTTGTTCAAAGAGTTGTGACTTCTCTTCAATAAGTTATGATTTTTTCAAAGGGTTGTGACTTCTCGAAAAGGTCATGACTTTACAAATAAGACACAACAAACACTTGTTCATACTATCGGCCCTTTGTTGATTATAAATAGAGAGGATTCCTCTCATTTTTTAACCGCATTTATTTTTAATATTCTACACTACTTCTTCTTGCATTTTTAAATTTCGTGTGATTTAATGTCATTTACTGAGTTCGAAGTATGTGGAATATGAGGTACAACTATTCTGATGAAGTAAATTGTGCTATCGTAAGAGGGTATATTCCATAAACTCAAGTACTTGATGAAACTATTCTTGATGATATAATAATAATATTTTTTTTTTGCTTAATATATAATAGTATGTAATGTTCCAACATCTTTTTGTTAACAATTTCTCTTGTGATGTAGATATATGTTTCTGAATATTTTTTTCCAGCATTATTAAACTTCTCAAGAGTTAGAAATTGTCATAATCTATTTTTTGTGATGCTCAATTCAAAAGAATGACTCTATATATCAACGCTTACATATGTGATTTATATTGTAAGGATTTTTGCTTCAAAATAGTTATTACTATATGACCGTTTCCTTTTTGTTTTACTTGTTTACTATTTATTATTTCTTAGAATTTCAGTATTTTAGACGAAGAAAAATTCATATGATTTATAATAATGCAAATGAAGTTTGTATGACTTTAATTCTTATTATTATTTTATAGCTAATTTTTATGACATAAATATTTTCATTAATGCAAATTTATTAATCTCTCTCTACCAATAGCAAAATGGTAATTAATGTATAAAATAGTGGCAAATTATAATTTAGTGGGTATAATCAATTTTTGAGGGGAAAATAGGTAATTTCTACAGTGACAATTCACTATGAGCCTGTTTGGTTCAGCTTAAAAGCTTGTCAAACTGATTTAAAAGCTGGTTTTTTGACTTATTTAATTGTTTGACAATACTCAAAATAACTTATTTTAAGTTAAAAAAAAACTTATCTTAAGCCAAAAGTTAAAAGTTGGGGTAGGAGTGTTTTTTTTTTACCTTATAAGCTGTTTTAAGTTGACCACATTTTTATTTTTTTCTCTTAATATTTTTATACAATCTCAAAATTATCCATATAACCCTAACATCTGTTTCTTCTATTTTTTCATTTTCACGTTTTGCATAACAACTTCAGCACTTTTATCCAAACACATAACTGCTTATTTTAAAAATAAGTTTCAGCACTTTCAAAAATAATTTTTCAAAACTAGTTTTATTAAGTCCATCCAAACGGGCCCATCAGTAGTTCTAGAATAATCCGTCTTCAATTTTTCACACCCCAAATGCAAAATTTAAAACTCACTCTATGCCCAAACATATAATTCTACAAGCTTCACGTCTTCCCTCCCTCTTGTTCCAACAACTATGAATCCATTCGCAGGTCTTCATGATTTCAGGTATGTAAATCTTCAAATTTTGCAGCAGTTTTCTTCAGACTTGTCTCCCTCAATTTTATGGCTTAGGTTTTTCAATCCCAGACATTGTAATCTGAATTCAATTGCTTTGTACTCTTAGCTCTAAGTTCTTTTTCTCATTCCAACTTTGTATTAGAATGTCTACCATATCGTGATTCCTTATAGAAGAGATAGGCAATTGTTAAATTCATAGTGATTATGCCCTTTTGACAGATATTGAAATTTAATTACTGCGATCGGTAACTAATGGCTCATCTTCTTCTCACTTCGTGCAAATCTTGCACACTGAAATCTAGCTCAAAAACTTGTGTGAGCTTATTCATTTATTTTTTCACGCTATCCTTTACAGTTGCTCAATTGAAGAACCCAAAGTGTATTATTAACATATAATAATTATCCTCAAGAGTTCTTACAAATAAACCTAAAAATTATGATATCAAGTTATTCTATTTGGTGATGTTGATGACGATAAATGTTTATTTCTCTTCAAGTATGTTTTTCTATACAAATTGCATTTGATGTAAACAAGCAACAACTTTTATTAAATTCGTTGTCAAAGTCAATTTTGCTCTTAGAGACTCCTTGCTTATATGTTTACAAATTTGATTGCGATAAAAAGGGTAAGATATATTATTTTGAATTATGTAAAGAGCATTATACAATCACAATAAATAACAACTTTAATTTTTTGTATAATCTGAGATGTTATATCTTTCCTCTATTTGATTAGATAGAGTTGGAGTTGGACCTGACGTTTTAGAGAATTATCTTGAAAAAAATTCTTTTGTCTAGAAAAAAAATTTCATCTGGACAAAACATCTGCTTATAACTATGGTACAATGGTTGCTGCCGAGGAACATATCAAGCCAACTATCAATGTGGAACATACTGAGCTTTTCATCAACGACAATTTGTTGATTTTGCATCACATAAATTTGTTAATCCGCGTCAATCACAGTAATAGAATTTACATACTCTTTTTGAAATTATATTTAGCCTTTAATGTACAACAAAGATATCTCTTGATTAGGATAAAAAAGTTTTGATCCTCGACCCCAGGACAGGGGAGGTAATTTGTGACCAGTATATGATCTTCCTTTTGATTATACCTTTTGAATGACCTCTCAATTACTTATATAAAATTGGCGTGTTAAATATATTGTACATGATAAATTGATTTTATCTACCGAGTAATGTTAATTCCGTTTTATTCTTAGGTTGTGCTTGCTACTCGATTATTCTCCAAAACAAAACAACCTTCAGTTCTCCTTCAACTTTCAAGAATACTTAAGAATGTCCTCTTTCAGCTCATCACTGTTGGCGACAACAAAAGTGAGTTATTTAATTGGTACGTGACCGTTAGGAATCATGGTTATGCAAGGCTTCCATGCCTCCAACTCTTCCATTTGGACTCACATGGACGGTTTAATATATTAATCCTTCCAATATTAATTCAATGATCAAGGTAAGTAGTCTAATTCATTTGTTGTGGTATGTTAAATGTTATTTCTAACTTCATCGTAATTTCACAGCTAACATAATGACAGTTTAGATATTTTGTCTACCTTTAATGAATTAGAAACAACTATTCCTTGTTGTTCTTGTTCTTGGTGATATTCTGAGGCCTATAAAAGGAAGGAATTTGAAACTTTTTATTGAAAAAATAGCCTTCGTTACTTTAATGTGATTTTTTTTTGGCTATTTTCAGCAAAATCTTTTATTGAAAGTTCTCTTCTCACCCTTTTGTTTCAGGCAAAAGATCTTAGAAAAATAGAGAAAATCTAGCAAAATGTAGTGAACTATAGTTTTCTTTCAACTTAATTTCCTTAAACTTTTGGTTGCTATGTTTTTTTCGTTTTTTAATTTTCTTTGAAAGATATATTGTGTGTAAAATGTCTATTAGGATTAGATAACAATGATTACGGAATTCATGTACATTAGACTTATTTTTGAATATTTTTAAAAATCCCTTCAAATATATTGTTAATACCCAATCTAATATTTTTTATGGATGAATAAAATAAACTCTTTTTTCATCTCCTGTCAATTTTTTTTCATTCACTCTTCTTTGTAAATATATTTGATAAAAACATCATAGCTATAGATAAATGATAATTTCATAGTTATAGATGATCATGTTTTTGAAATACTCTTTTCAAAGTTATTGCATTTATTCTTTCTAAATGTAGAACAATTTGATTTGTGTTAACCGTATTGTTTGACTTAATAGTAATCATCTTAGTAAAGAGATGGTTCAATGGTTTGTCCACTGTTTTGATTCGATAAGAAAGAAATTTGAATTTACAATGTTTTTTGCCCAGTGTTGTGAAAAGCGCAGAAAAGCGCGCTTCAAAGCGAGGCGACCCTTGTGCGCTTTTTTATCTTGAGGCGAGGCGATCTGAAAAAAGCTCTCGCTTCAGATGAAGAAGCGAGAAGCGACCCTAAGGCAAAAACACAATAAAGCGCGCTTTTTATAAAAAAAAAGCGACAATTAGGATTTTTTTTAAAAAAAATCTGAAATATAACCTTCTCTCTCCTCACGACTCTTCTTTCACGACTCTTTCCCTTCTTTCTCTCCTCGCGACTCTTCTTTCACAATACTTCTTTCCCTTCTTTCTCTCCTGACGATCTCGACTGAGGCTGCCTCTCTCTTCAACCTCGACCGCGACTGTAGGTAACTTTTTGTTCATCTCTTTTTTAGCTAATGTTTATTAGTTCATCTCTATGAGTTTCTTTTCTCATGAAATATACAATCTTTGTCTGTGCTTCATCTCTTCATCTCTCTGAGTTTCGACTACTCTAGTTTTTTCTTCTTCTTCTCTTCTTTTCTTCCTGCCTGCTCTGTTTCTAATTACTGACTGCTGCCTCTGTTTTTTTTTCAATTCTTTTGCTTTTTTTATTTTATTTTGTGATCAGTCTAGCAGCCTTGTTGAAGAATAGGAGTTTGAATCGTTGTGATTTAATTATGTTTTTGATTTTTTGCTTTATATGTTATGACTCATGAGTATTTTTGCCTATGTAATTTCGTTCAATATAAGACTATTAGCTCTATTTAGTTATTTAATTTTTTTACTTTTATACTAAATGTCGCTTTTTTTTAAAAAAGCGAGCGCTTCGCTTCACGCTTCTGTGAAGCAAGCCCTCGTCACTTTTTTCCGCTTCTCGCTTCCCAAAACACTGATTTTGCCTTGACAAGATGAACCAACCCCAGCCTTTTTACTCCCAGGCACACAAAGTTGTTGATGGATCTCTTCTTAGTCTCAGCTGAGATCTTTGATTGTATGCATTCACAGAGTCTGTCGAGAACAAGGTATTTATAATTACATGTAAGTTTGACCTATGCACAACTAATGTTTTCTTGAACAAAAATAAGTAAGGGGGTGTTCATTGAAAACTTCCATCATATTTTTGCATTAGTCTATTAGTTTGATTTTTTTTCCCACAAACTATATGATTGTGAATTTCTGAAAGCTGAATGAATAATGAATAACAGTTTCTTGTTTTTTTTTATCACTTCTGTTATGATAAATTGATAATATGGATGACAATATTATTGTACATATTTCAGGTAAAATCAATAAATCGAATCAAAAGATGTTATTGATTTATCGATATTGTGTTTTTGATGTAATAGACTAATAGTGCAGAACGATTTAGCGTTATTGGACTTTAGGGTTATCGATTTAGGGCTCGATTTGTCCTATTTCTCCTAGGAGTTGTTTGGTGTGAGGTATAAGGAATTTTAGGGATAAAATGCATGCATGATTATTTTATCTTGCATTTGGTTGGATGTTCTGGACTACTTATCCAACACTTTATACCTTAGTGATGAGATAAGACTTGACTCGAGATAAATAATTCTGGGATAACTTCTTTCCAACCAAACGACCCTTAGCGGTTTAACCTATAACCGGATAAACTTATTATAATAAAAAATCCATTAAATTATAAGTTAATGCTTCCAAATAAGCTAATTAGACATAGCTTTCTAATGTTGCAAAGTTCTGTTTCACCTATAATTAGCATCTACCATAAAAAGCTTCTTATAATGATAAGTTAGTACATCTAACATCTAGGATACCAGTAACCTCGATAATTTTAAAATCACTATCCAATATTAATTTGTATGTATCACTATATGATCCATTACTAAATTAATGATAAGAAATTCTTACAAATTATCTTTTGTGTGAGGTTAACATATATGTGAGTTGAAGAGCTCACACTTTCTATTACTGGACAACCATCTTTTTATCTTAGAAATATGGTGATCTATGGTGTATTCTTGATTCTTATATTAATTCTACTGATATGCAATAACTTCAGAGAAATTTGATGCCCTCATTGCATAACTTTGAATTTTAGACAAATGCTTAGTGAACACACTTAGCATGTCAGTAGTTCAACATTTTCGAGCTTACACAAGGCATCCTTAAATTTGATGTTTTCTTGATAACTAGCTCTTCTTTTAAATTTGATGTCATTAGTTAATACTTACTCAATAGACTCAAGATAAACTTTATAAATGGTTGGTCTGAGATAACAATTTGTGTAACTCCCTCCTATTAATGCTTCATAAATTACTGTAAGTTAATTTATTTGTGATTTAATTGTGAATTGCTTCTACATATATGGTCTAAGGCATAAGTTCCTCGGCACGTAATAACTTTCTGTTTCTACACCAAATTAAGATCATCAGTGTCTTTATGTCTATCATTTTCTCTGACATGATATTTTAATGGGTGCCTAGTTTTCAACAAGAACTAAATTAGACTTCATGTTCTTTTTGATTTTTTTTTGAGGTATCATTTTGTGGGTTGCAGCAAATTATGACGAATACTACTATTTCCCATTACAAATTTGGTGCTCTTTTTAAATGTGATCAGATTATATGATGCTGATAATTTACCGGTTAGCTTTTTGTGGATTGTGAATTTTGTTTCCATATAAAAAGCTTTCTTAAATTTACATGTGATTTTAAAAATTATTTGGGTAATGCTGAAATTCCAAATAGTTGTCAGTTCATTTCTCTACTTCCACATTTCTTTTGAATCAATTTTATATACTTATTAGTTAATATTTTACTGGTATCCTCTGTTAGTGCAGTAAGCTTTCGTGTTGGAGCTTAATTTTATCAGCGAGTTTTTCGAAAACTATCCTTTTCTTATTGATTTACTAATCTGATTTCACTTGTAGGCTTTGGACTAAGTTATAATCTTTTGACTAGATTTTAAATTTTTCCATGGTTTTGAGTGCAGAGCACATATAGCTTCGTGGATTTAAGAGATGCATCTACAACAACTCTCTTCTCTATTTCTTATACAGCGGAAATCATGTGAGGGAAAACTTTATTCGCAAAAAGGTAAACATCTAGATTTTTAGAATATTTTTAGTTCTTATCTATCAACATAAGAAAAGAAAAAATGTATCACTGATTCTCTTATGAGGTAAGTTGTGTGATTCTAAGTTCGTATTGCATTTAAACCTCTTCCATGTTGGTCATGCCTTAAGAGTCTAGGCAATGATTAATTTCCTCATCTCTTGGTGACACTGCCAAAATGTAGAGAGAATTCATTTGAAAAACAGTCAAGCTTATTCGATTTTAATATGTCTAGTCATATATTCTAGCCTCTTAAAATATAAAGTTCTATAAAGGTGTTTATTTAAGGAAACCTTTTCCCTTTTTATAACTCAGGTTGATCAAAGTATGTCGATTGTTCGGCATAAGGACTGTTGAAGACAAAGCAGATGGAGTAGAAATATTCACTCTTCAGTCCTATGGAAAGTTTTGTTCAACTCAACATTATTTTTTAATGATGTATTATTTCATTTATATTGCAAAATTATATCTATAAATATTTGAATTTATGTTGTCAATAAATGATGTTAATTTTGAAGGTACTCTCCTTGATTGAGGGCTGATAACAATATATGATTGTTATTTGGTATTGACGGTATTTGCACATTTAAGAAATAGATATAGCATTATGTTCATCTACATATTTCTTTTTTTTTACTACTATTCCTTCACAAATAACTTTATGAAATATCTGGAAAATGTAAAATGTTGGGCCGTGCTTAGCAGAGGCTACGCTCATCTAGTATATATAGAAGAGCCATGATGAGGATGATCAATGGAAAGTTAATAATTTTAAACATTATTATGGACAAAGTTTTAAATTTATAATTATATAATTAATTGTCAAAATAGGGTTCTAGAAGAATTTAATTTTTCTTTTCAAGAGTCACAAAAAGTGTTATTGCATGTGTGGCTCACAAATTCATTTTACTTTATTTTTAAAAATTAATTTGTATTTGTTTGATTATAATAAAAATGTGAAAAATATATTTACTTTTATACTCTTGACAATTCAAATCGTATTTACTATAAGCCTCCAATCTCCATATAATTTCCTTTTTACTTATGTATAATATTTTTTAAACATAAGCATTCATATAGTTTTATTTCACCCTATTTTATCTCCAAAATAATATTTATTTTATCTTGATTCCATGTATGTATCCTTTTTAATTATATATAATGTTTATCAAATATAAGTATTCATAAAATTTAATTTAACCTATTTTGTCTCCAACATAATATTTATTTTATATTTAAAAATTATGACTTAAATAATAAAACAAAAATAGCACAATTCTAAAGAGATAAAAAAAATAGAGTTGATAATGTTAGAATTGATAAATAATGATCGCATAATTGTAGTTTAAGAAAAGACATAATCAATTAATGGGATAAATCTTGAAATAGTTTAAATATATGAAATCAAAATTAACTTGTCATAGAGCTGTATATCATATACTTAGGAAACTTCCACAGTAGATAAACTACGAATTGACCTTCATATAATAATGAGTTGAACTTTTTAGTCTTGATTTCTATTTTACAATATTGAATTATGATAAATTAGTGGCATTCGTCTAGAGTAAGAAGCATATTAAATATTAGATTATGAATGTTCTGCAATTTATAAATAAATATTTTCTCAATTAATATCAATACTTGAATTTCAAAATTAAATACTTTATTACCGTGTATATATATATATATATACACACACACACACATAGTTTTGTTATTATTGACTAGATGTTGATAAAAAAAATTATGAAACATAATTGTGAAAAAGATTTAGCATTTTCTTTTAAAATTATGTTAAACAACAAAATAGATTTTTTTTTTAAAAAAACTTAACTAAAATTTGTGCGCACTCTATTTTGATTTATGTAATGTTTATTCAACCTAAAATGGATATTTTTTTAAAAAAATATTTTTAAAATTCATGGTCTAAAACAAATATTATATGACTATAAATCTTCTTACTAAGAATAAAATGTATATTTTAAAATCAAAATGTTATTAAATATATTAATACATCATTCTTTAGAAATTGACTACAGAGAAATATATATCATATAAATTAAAGTTAAAATGACATAAATTTTCATAGTTTTAAGAGTAAATTACAATATATTCTACTCTTTTTCAAATTACAAAAAAATTCTTAATATTAAAAAAATTTAGATTAATCAGCAGACATGCGAATACATCGATCATGTTACATTGCTATTCAGGAAACTCACGGATGAATTCGAGAATCGAGAGCTATATTTGAGAGGGAATATGAATGTACTCGATAGGAGAGAGATGTATCCAAGAGACGATAGAGATGTATTCAAGAGGGGATGAAGATGTATTGGAGAGAGGATATTTATGTTCGAGAGGAGATAGTGATGTATCAACCAGAGGAGAGAGATGTATCTGATAGAGAATTTTTATTATTCTTTTAAGTGCTAGAAAATTTTAAAAATTATAATATAATGTGAATTTAGATTAAAATAAAGAAAATAAAAATTGTAAATATAATTAGTTATAATTTTTTTAATTAGCATGATTGAAAATTAAAAAGAAGCATGAAGAGTAGGACGATCAAGGGCAATTTCGTAATATATTACCATGCAGGGGTAAAATACTAATTAGCATGATTGATATTTTAGCAAACCACGCTACATTTTCTTTCCATTCTAGATCATTCTAGATCCTATTTCTTCTGCTTTTTGGAATATTATTAACAATTGCTATGGCCTTCGAGTTAAAATGTTGGATCATCTCCCTCAAATTTCGTCTTCTCCTAGCGGTGCAACTTATGGGTTATTAGCTAAATCAACTATTTTGTTGAAAATCCAATTTGAAACATACAACAAAAAATCTCTTTCACTGCCCGGACGAACTTATGGGTTATGAGCTAAATCAACTATTCTGTTGAAAATCCAATTTGAAACATACAACAAAAAATCTCTTTCGCTGCCCGGACGACGATATATATCTAGAATTATACCTAAGTCGATGTGTTATCACTATTTTTCTCTCAACCTTAGTCGACGATTTTAAAAAATGGTTTCTTGCTCTTCACATCAAAGAACAATTTGATTCTCGTCATCTTTACAGCGGGTTACATCATACATGTTAGTGTTGAGCAGTTAATAAAGTGTACAACTGTCAATTAATGATTGACTAATAATTAACTTAGTTAGCAATTTGTTAGACAGTTAGTGAGTTGATTATTTTGTATATATAGGTGTTAGTTCATTGAATATCATATCAGATATTTTTCATTCAGTTGTAGTTACAGTTTTCATGTCAATGAATTCTTCTTCTTCTTCATTGTTGTCTAAGTTTTTGCTTGTTCAGTAACTAAACTTAACATGGTATCAGAGTAACGAGGACGCATCTAGGGATCGTGTTATTGATTCGATTTCAGTGTTATTGATTCGATTTCCTTTTTTTCCCTTTTTTTACTATTGCTGTTCTTCTTCATGAGAATTTTTGGATCTAATCTATGGCAATCGAGGATGATACATCAGGAGGATCGAATGCCAGATCACAGGGAGAGATTTCCCATGGAAGCTCGCTGACGATCGATCACAATCATCCTTTATACTTAAGCTCTTCGGATATACCAAGAGCTTTATCTGTAGGAATTCAGTTGACAGGAATGGATAACTATACCCTGTGGAGTTGAGCCATGGAGATTGCTTTGCTTGGACAAAATAAAGAAGAATTTATTGATGGATCTGTTCTACGCACTGATTTTGAAGGAAATTTGAGGAAGATTTGGGATCGTTGCAATGCTATTGTCATATCATGCATTATGTGCAATGTCAGTAAAGAACTACTTAGTGGAATTATGTATTCATCCAGTGCTAATCAGGTATGGCTTGATCTCAAAGAACGATTTGATAAGATCAATGGATCACGACTTTATCAACTACACAGGAATATATTTACTCTTACACAGGGAGTATTCAGTGTTTCTGTCTATTATACAAAATTGAAGAACTTATGGGATGAGTATGATTCTATCTTGCCTCCACCTAATTGTGACTGCTATAAGGCTAAGGAATATGTTGAGCAGTTGCAGTACCAACGTTTGCTTCAATTTCTCATGGGATTGAATGACAGTTATTCTCAAGCTCGAGGTCAGATTCTAATGATAAACACTTTACCAAATGTCAACCAAGCATATGCATTAATAATTCAGGACGAAAGTCAAAAAGAAATTGCAGGCAATGTCAATGAAAGTATGGAATCATTGGCAATGTATACTACCAGATCTAGACAATCTCAGAATTCCCAGAATCCAAAGAGAAATTATCAATCATTTTACTAGTGATTTCTGCAACATGAGAGGTCATGTTATAGTTGATTGCAACAAATTGAAGTAGTGTGACAATTGTCATTCCACAGGTCATGGGAAGGAAAATTGTTATCTGCTTATTGGATATCCAGAAAATTTCAAAGGAAAGAAGAAAGCTAATATTGTTAGTAAAAGAAGAGCACAGTCGCAGAACGATCAAGACTATGCAATTTTAGGAGGAAGTGAAATGCATTCAAGACTACAAAATGTGCAGGTTCAAGAAGACATGAGATGGTTAGTACAAGCAGATGCACCTGAACAATGGCTAGAGATGTTACACAAGGCATCAACAGAACAGATTCAGCAAATGCGTGGTACATTGCAAGGTCACAAAAAACCTTCATCTTTTCATAGCAGTGCAAATCTGGCAGGTAATTATATTCCCAACTTGAAATGGATTGTAGACACTGGAGCCTTAGATTACATGATATACAATCATGCATATTTCCATACTAAGCACATAATAGGAAGTAAAGGGATAGTACGACTTCCTATAGGAGATTCAGCAATAGTCTCTCACATTGGAAGCTTGAAATTAAATGATACTATAATGATTAGTGATGTATTGTGTATACCAAACTTCAGATTTAACCTTTTGTCTATGAACATACTGACAAAAGAATTAAACTATTGTGTTTCTTTCTTTCAAACACCTTGCATTATCCAGGATCTCTCATCTGGGAAGGTCAAGGGGATTGGTAAAGTGGAAGATTGCTTGTATGTCATGGATTGGAGTACAAAACCACAAAAGGATCAGGTTTATATAATGTCTGCAATTAGAAAAGAAGTGCAGATCCTGCACTTTGGCACAAAAGTTTGGGACATGTTCCTATGCAAGTACTTATAAAGATCAAAGGATTAAATACTAGTAGTATCTTTACCATTGATCATTGTGTAGTATGTCCTCAGGCTCGACAAACAAGACGTTCATTTCCACATAGTATTACAATTGTAAATGCTATTTTTAATTTGGTACACATGAATGTATAGGGTCCTTATAAGGTAGACACTCACAATGGCATGCAGGACTTTCTTACCCTAGTTGATGATAAGTCTAGATGGACATGGACTTTCTTGATAGGTTTGAAGTCTGATGTAGTTGTTGTTCTGAAACAATTCTTAGTAATGATAAAGAATTAGTTTGGTAAATGTGTTAAGGTTTTTAGGTCTAATAATGGTGGAGAGTTTTTAAATAATGCTTGTTGTGATTTGTTTATGTCACATGGTATTATCCATAAGAGATCTTGTCCACAAACTCCACAACAAAATGGAGTTACAGAAAGGAAACTTAGACATTTATTAGAAACATCAAGAGCCATCAAGTTTCAAGGTCACTTGCCAAACAGGTTCTGGGGAGAATGCATAGAAGCTGCTACATATATAATTAATAGGATTCCTTTGCCTATTCTGAATAATAAATCACCATTTGAAGTGTTATATCACAAACAACCTTCATTATCACATTTAAGAGTGATAGGTTGTCTTGGATTTGTTACAAGCGTACAGAAAGGTTACAACTTTGAGCCTAAGGCAAAGAAAGTTATTTTGCTAGGGTATGCTGCTAGTCAGAAGGGGTATAAAATGTTAAACATTGAATCCAGAAGATTATTTGTCAGCAGGGATGTGATTTTTTATGAGGAAGAATTTCCTTTTCAAACATCAGAAATTGGTCAAGAAAATGATCCAGAGATTGCCTTGTCCTATTCAACTATGGGGAACTATGAACTTACGCCTTGTGTTGTTATCAAAAATGCAACAAACGATTTTGAGTCTGTACATCATCAAAATCCTGTTGCTGCAATTCCAGATCTTGCTGCAAATTTAGATTCAGATTCTAAATCTGTCATCACAGTTACAACTTCTCAAGAACAAGCACCATCAACATTGCCTACACCTGATGTAGTTACAGTTAGAAGATCAAATAGACCAGTTAAGCCTCCTCTTTGTCATACAAACTATGTTTTGCCAAAAAATAGAGTTGCAGGACAATGTCTTTATCCTATTGCAGATGTTGTAGATTATTGCAGTATTACACCATCATACAGAAGTTCTGTCACTAAGTTTTCACAAGAAAGGAAACCTACATCCTATCATGAAGCTGTACATGATCCTAGATGGATTGATGCTATGAAACATGAAATTCAAGCCTTGGAAGACAACCATACATGGGTGATTACTCAGCTGTCTAAGGATAAGAGGGCAATAGGTTGCAAATGGGTATACAAGATTAAGTACAAGGCTGATGGAAAGGTGGATAGATTCAAAGCTAGGTTTGTAGCCAAGGGGTATAACCAAAAAGAAGGTTTGGAATATCAGGACACTTTTTCCCAGTTGTTAAAATGGTTACTGTGAGAGTTGTCATAGTTGTGGCTGCTTCACATCAGTGGCAAATTTACCAGATGCATGTTTTTAATGCTTTCCTTCAAGGTGATCTGAATGAAGAAGTTTATATGGACTTGCCTTTGGGTTTTGTCCATCAAAGTTAGAAGGGGATGATGCAAGCTCACCAAATCACTTTATGGACTTAAACAAGCCAGTAGACAATGGAATATCATGTTAACTAAAACCTTAATCAATGCAGGATTCAAACAAAGTCATTATGATTATTCTTTATTCACAAAGATGGAACAAGTCTGGTGATGATACTAGTTTATGTTGATGATTTGTTGATTACAGAAATGATCATAAGCTGCTTACGGAGACAAAAATAATACTCAAAGATTAATTCCAGATAAAAATCTAGGTGAATTGAGGTATTTTTTGGGCATTGAGTTTGCAAGAAATGTTGGGTTTTATTTGCCCTAAATTTCTTACCATAGATAGGTTTTCCTTTTAAGAAAAGGTTTTGGATTGACTAATCCTTTCTCTGGTAGGAAAAGTTTTAGGACTCTATAAATAGAGGAATGTTCCTTCTAACTTAATCAGTATTCACAATGTAGTCTTAAAGGCTTTGAGAGTTTTGGTTAGTGCGAGAATTTATGGGTCACAAGCTTGATACGTTATCACTTGTGTGAACCTCTCATGTATTTTGAGTGAATTGGTTGAGGTTGTTTCCCTCTGTATTTTGTACTCTCATATTTATAGTGGATTACTCATCTCCTTTGTGGACGTAGGTCAATTGACCAAACCACGTTAAATCTTTGTGTCTTTTGGTATATTTCTCATTGTCTTCTTACTCGTGATCTTTCGAGGTTTACTTTGCTAGATTCCACATTTACACCTGCTTATTTTCGGTCCTAACAATTGGTATCCGATCCAGATTCAATGACGGAGTCAGGTTCAGTGGTTCAATAATCGATGATTGAACCAGAGTTAGAAAGAGGTGTTCATCTTGATGGGTGTAGTTCTAGCCGCAACCTTTTTGACAGTAATGAAGATTTTGTTGGAGAAATTGTTTCAGAGAGGTTCTTTGTCTTGAAACATAAATTTCGCAAAGGAGATTATGGATAGGAGAAGCAAGTTGAAGATTAAGTAAAGAAGTTGGACAAATTTATTTTGTCAGAAATTCATGCCAAGGGGGAGATTTGTTAGGTTTTATTTGCCCTAAATTTCTTACCATTAATAGGTTTTCCTTTTAGGAAAAGGTTTTGGATTGACTAATCTTTTTTCTGGTAGGAAAAGGATTAGGACTCTATAAATAGAGGAATGTTCCTTCTAACTTAATCAGCATTCACAATGTAATCTTAAAGACTTTGAGTGTTTTGGTTAGGGGGAGAATTTATGGGTCACAAGCTTGATACGTTATCACTTGTGTGAACTTCCCATTTATTCCGAGTGAATTGGTTGAGGTTGTTTCCCTCTGTATTTTGTACTCTCATATTTATAGTGGATTGGTCATATCCTTTGTGGACGTAGGTCAATTAACTGAACCATGTTAAATCTTTGTGTCTTTTGGAATATTTCTCATTGTCTTCTTACTCGTGATCTTTCGAGGTTTGCATTGCTAGCTTCTGCGTTTGCACCTGATTATTTTCTATCCTAACAAGAAACAATACTGGGATCCTTATGCATCAGAGGAAATACTGCCTTGAACTAATTTCAGACATGGGATTGTCAAGTTCAAAACTTGTTGGAGCTCTAATTGAGTTGAACAAGAAGCTTACAACTGCAAAGTTTGATCTACACTTTCCACCTATTGATGATCATGACAAATTATTGAAGGATCCTGGTGTATATAAAAAATTGATAATGAGATTGCTTTATCTAACTATAACAAGACCATACATTGCATATGCAGTACAACTTCTGAGCCAATTTATGCACATTCCTAAGACATCTCACATGGAGGCAGCAATGAGAGTGGTTAGGTATGTAAAACAGTCACCGGGTCTGGGGATATTCATGGAAACTAATGTTGAAAATCAGTTGATCGCAGATTGTGATGTAGATTGGGCATCATGCCCAAACAATAGGAAGTCTATAACAGGTCACACGATTACATATGGGAGTGCATTAATCGCTTGGAAATCTAAGAAACAAGATACTATCTCACGAAGTTCTGCTGAATCTGAATACAGGAGCTTGGCCTCAACAGTAGCAGAAATAGTATGGCTGGTAGGGATTTTCAAGGAGTTGGGAATACAAGTTGATTTACCCGTTCCTATACATAGTGACAGTAAGTCAGCAATACAGATTGCTGCTAATCCAGTATTTCATGAACGGACTAAGCACATTGACATTGATTGTCACTTTATCAGGGAGAAGGTTCAACAAGGATTGGTTCAGCCAACATATTTGAATACAACAAAGCAACTTGCAGACCTACTTACAAAGGGACTTACTTGTACACAATACTGTTGGGAAAACACGGACGAGCACAAAAATATATATGGTAAAAGTAATGGAAATAAAATAGGAAAATAACGACACCAAGAATTTTATGTGGAAAGCCTTCTGAATAAGGGAAAAAACCACGGGCCAAGAAAGCAATTGATATTACTATAGTAAGGAATTTTACACTGGGTAGTCACGAATACAATACTCAAAGTGACTACTACACCCTCAAAAGGAACAACACTCTTTTGGTTTCCATCTTACTAAAATATTGCTCACACTTTATTTTTCTTCACAGACTATTTTCTTGTATAATCTATGGAATACCTCACTTTGCTCTCAATATGGTTTTTCTCTCTAACTTGGTGTATTCTACCAATGAGAAAGAATGCTCTATTTATAGAAGGATAAAACCATGCCTATGTCACTAATGACATATGTAAATATAGCAAAGTCAAGAATGGTTGCAAATCTTACCAGTTTGCCAACCACCAAATCTTTTATTTTCAACTCCAATTACTATTCCTTTTTAACAATTGCTTGTACCAATTAAATAACAAAAGTTGACTAAAAAATGGGATGGACTCAACAATCTCCCCCTCCAGTCCCATTTACTGGAAGAAGGTATCTTCAACTTCTTTAGAGAAAGCTCATACCCACAAGTTATTTGCATAACTCGAACTTGTCTTTCGATGTCATCTTGGTCAGCATATCTGCAGGATTTTCACCTGTGTGAATCTTTTTGATGTAAAATGATTCATTCTCCACTTTCTCACGAATACAATGATATCTGACGTCGATGTGTTTTTTTCTTGCATCGTACATGAAGTTCTTGCTCAAGTCTATTGCACTCTGGCTGTCAAAATAGACAATATACTCCATCTGATTCAAACCAAGCTCTTGAAGAATTTGCTTTAGCCATATCATCTCATTGTCGGCTCAGTAGCCGCAATATACTCAGCTTCAATTGTAGATAGTGCAACACACTTCTGCAGCTTTGACTGCCATGATATAACTCCCCCTGAAAAAGTAAACAAATATCCTGTAGTGGATTTTCTGTTATCAAGGTCACCTGCTACATCAGAATCTGTATAGACTTTCAAGATTGTATTTGATGATCCAAAACACAAGCATTAATCTCTAAGATACCTGAGTATCCTTTTCACAGCTTCCTAATGCTCTTTTCTCAGATTTTCGAGAAATCTACTGACAACACCAACTGCGTGAGCAATATCAGGTCTAGTGCACACCATTGCATAGATTAGACTTCCGACGACGGAGGAATATGGAACTTTGGCCATGTTCTCTTTTTACTCCCTAGCTGTAGGACACATTTTCTTGCTCAACTTCATATGACCAGCAAGAGGTATACTAACAGGTTTAGCATTCTTCATATTGAAGCGCTCCACTATGCATTCAATGTACTTCTTCTTGGACAAATAAATCTTCCTTTTATCTCTAAGATTAGTAATTCTCATGCCCAAAATTTACTTGGCATGACCCAAGTCTTTCATAGAAAAAGACTTACACAACTCTTTCTTCAACTCGTCAATCTTGGAAGTATTCTTGCCTACAATCAACATATCATCCACATACAACAGAAGGATGATAAAATCATTGTTAGAAAATATTTCTACAAATACGCAATGATCTAAAGAAGTCTTCTTATAGCCTTGCTCCCCCATAATAGATTCAAACTTTTTGTACCACTGTCTGGGAGCCTCTTTTAGGCCATAGAGACTCTTTTTGAGTTTGCATACAAAATTTTCTTTACCATCTCTTTGAAGCCCTCAGGTTGTTCCATATAAATCTCTTCTTCTAGGTCACCGTGAAGGAAAGGCGTCTTCACATCCATCTGCTCAATCTCTAAATTAAGACTAGCACTCAAACCTAGAACTGTGCGAATTGAGGACATTTTCACAACAGGAGAAAATATTCGTCAATGTCAATACCTTTCCTTTGACCGAATCCATTAACAACCAATCTAGCTTTGTACCTGAGCTTCTACTTGTGTTCTTCAACTTTAACTTTGAACACCCACTTGTTCTTCAAAGCTCTCATGCCCTTAGGCAATTTTACCAACTCATAAGTGTGGTTCTCATGCAAAGACTTCATCTCGTCTTGCATGACTTCAATCCATTGATTCTTGTGCTCATCTTCCATGGCCTCCTCATAACATTAAGGTTCTCCCCCGTCAGTGAGTAACACATACTCATTGGGTGAATAACGGGAGGAAGGAAACCGCTGCCTTGTGGACCTCCAGAGCGGAATATTTGATTCGTCCACAACTTCATGAGCAACAGGATCATAAATAACAATATCATTGTTAGTGTCAACATCAACATGTTGATTCGATACATGATTTTGGGCGTCACCATGATAATCAAACCCAACAACATCATGCACACTTGTGTGAGGAACTTCATCATGATGAACTATACCATCAAAACTTGAAGATTCTACCTTCTCTGCTTTGTCAATATCTTCAATTGTTTGATTCTCCGTGAAAATAATATCACGGTTTCTCACAAGTTTCTTTTCAATTAGATCATATAGCCTGTAACCAAATTCATCTAGGCCATATCCAATGAAAATGCATTGTCTTGTCTTGGCATCTAACTTTGACCTCTCATCTTTCGGCACATGTACAAAAGCTTTGCAACCAAATACTCTCAAATGTCCATAGGAAACATTCTTTCCATACTAAACACTATTTGGTACAACACTTTGTAAAGCAAAAATAGGAGATAGATTAATAACATGTGCAGCGGTGAATAAAGCCTTACCCCAAAATGAGTTTGGCAACTTTGCTTCAGAAAGCAAACATCTAACTATTTCCATCAAGGTCCTGTTCATTCTCTCAGCTAAACTATTAAGCTGAGGAGTCTTGGGAGGAGTCTTCTGATGTATAATACCTTGATGCTTGCAGTATTCGTCAAATGGTCCATAATATTCACCACCATTATCAGTACAAATGCATTTCACTTTCTTTCCAGTTTCTCTTTTAACTGAAGCCTGAAACTATTAAGCTGAGGAGTCTTGGGAGGAGTCTTCTGATGTCTAATACCTTGATGCTTGCAGTATTCGTCAAATGGTCCATAATATTCACCACCATTATCAGTACAAATGCATTTCACTTTCTTTCCAGTTTCTCTTTTAACTGAAGCCTGAAACTGCTTAAAGACACCTAATACTTGGTTTTTAGTCTTTAAGACATAAACCCAAAGTTTTCTCGAGCAATCATCAATGAAAGTGACATAGTAAAGTGCACCACCCAATGTCTTTGTCTTCATTGGACCACATAAATCAGAGTGCACTAACTCAAGCAACTCTGTCTTTCTCGAAAGAGGGTAGGACTTGAAGGAAACTCTATTTTGTTTACCAGCCAAGCAGCGCTCACATTTTTCAAATTTAGCACTTTTGAAATTTGATAATAATTTCTTCTTGGCTAGAAAAGTAAGTCCTTTCTCGCTAATGTGGCTAAGCCTCGATACGCTCAAACTTACTTCTCAAATGAGAAGTAAAGCGGTCGCGTCAAGTAAATAACCCAACTAGTGAGGTTGGGATCGTTCCCACGAGGAAAATAGTCTAGACTTAACTCCAACTTGTTATTACTATTGTTCGGTTGATGACTTCCTTAAAAAGTAAAAGCATAAAAGGGGGGTTTTGTACTTCCTAATAAAATAAAAAAATAACTAACGAACTTGACAGAGACACTTAACAGCTTTTAATGTTGAGTTTTAATCAAGTAATCAAAGTAACTAGGGTTTACGTGTTCCCCACAGGTTCATAACTTGATAATTCTAGCTATAACAATTCTTTCCTAGTATCTTGCATGCAAAGTGATAAGCTATGTATTTCTAAATCCTTGGTCCGGCATCTAGAAAATCTCACTCCGCACCTTGGTCCGGCTACGTGTGTTGCTTTCCTAACCCTTATCCTTACCTCATATTAAGCATCATATTCGATATTTGACTCAGTTATTACCTCGTACCAATCAATACTAGCCTATTAGATAGTATACACTAAATCTATGTTAATAATTCTTTTCCTATTATCTACCTCCTTGGTCCGGCAAGTAGCATTAAGGTGAGTTCTAACGTTGATCATCCGTTAAAAAGATTTCTAAGCGAAAGAATTATTAATACATGCAAGACACTATTCTAGAATTGTTATTTTAGCTAGGGTTTATCTCATTATTTGCCTATGGTTCCCACAACCCTAGTTATAGAGTTTAGTTCCTCATATCCATAAACACAATATTCAAATATATTAAACAAGAAGTCATGTACTTACTTTAATGAGAAAGAATAAAGTCTGAAAATTTGCTTGATTAATCAACAAGAGTTACTTGTAAGAATCTCCAACAATCAAAAACTCAGAAAAACAAAGTCTAATAATATGGTGTTTAATCTCCAAGAGTCTAACCTCAAAAACGAGGTTTTTCGAACTATTTATAAAAAAATAAAAACCTAATTAAACAAGGATTCTAATTACTGGAAATCTGTCAAAACGCGGCTGGGTCGACGGACCACGCGACGGAACGTCGTGGTCATGACGGACCGTCATGGGCTCCGTCGCCCCATACTTGGTGCAATTCTTCTGCTGCTTTCTTCATTCCCCTCGACGGCAAGTGTGACGGACCGTCACAGGCACGACGGTCCGTCGAGGGTCTTCGTTACCAAATACTTCAACTCTTGGAATCTGGGTACTGGGATCACTTCTCTGATCTTCGCGACGAACCTGCAGGACGGACCGTCATATCCATGACGGACCGTCACAAGCTTCGTAATCCCACACTTGGTCAGACTTCCCCATCTTCCTTCAGCAGCTTCTCTACGCTGTCACCTACGGACCGTCACAAGCACGACGGACCGTCATAAGCTCCGTAGGTGGTCTCTTCTGCATTTTTCGCTCAAAATCTCCGCATTCAGTTTTAGGCAGATTTCCTGCAAAACAAAGAAAAACTTATATCAAAATTAGCACAAAAAGGCTTTCGGACACAATAAACTTAAGGAAAAGGTATTAATTATACCGTGAAACCACGGTATATCAACACCCTAAACTTAAATTCATTGTTTGTCCTCAAGCGATGCACTATGACTCAATACACAATCTTTGTACAATAGTATTCATGTTTTATCCTTTGCAATCATTTGGCTATCAATCCCGACTAATCCCATCAAATCTATGCATGCTATCACTATTAGGCTTGACTTTTGTGGGATTCGAACATGACACAGACTCACCATGCACTAACACCTATCCTCTTCAATTTCTCACCGAGGTGCTAATAATTCTGGTATTGCAACTAGTGTCCTCACTTTAGAACAAAATCCTCATTTTTCACACAATGATTTCAGTTTGAGTATAAGGATTACATTTCAACACTCGCTCTCAGAACAAAGTCACACTCATTCATACCTATTGCCATAAGCTTGCCCTTATTTTCACTGCCTTAAGTTCGCTATACAACCCTTAGGATCACGATAGGACTCTTTTAGCTTGTAACGTAGGCTCAGAGTCAGGTAGGGTATATTTAGGTATACTTTAGTGACTTTTTGCCCTCCTTGACATATCGGCTAAACCTTCCGCTCTATATCACTTTATCTCGCCCAGTTTCTCCTATTCTTTCACCTTGCTATTTCCCTTCTTTCTTCATTTGTGTAAGTGACTATTTTCTTTTCTTGTTTGTAATTCTTGAATATTTCTTTTTTTTACGAGTTCTTGAGTCACTTTACTTTTGTTCTTTCTCTCTCTTTGTTCTTTCAACCCCACTTTCCAGAGCATTCCTCAAAACAGCCACCCTCAACTCATGGCTTTGCCATGAGTCAAGGTACACAATACCCAAAATCGGGTCAGGGCCATAACGAAGGTTGTTTATACATTAGCCACCCTCAACTTATGCTTTTGGCATAAGCTGAGGTGCACATGTCCAAGGAGGGACCAGGGCCAACATATTGTTCCCAGAAAAGATCAGTTGGGGTGAAAAAGAAAGGTCTAATTTTAAGCTCAAATTATTTGGATCAACGAAGGATAACTTTCATTTGGTTTCTTTTATTTAGGCTAGAAATGAGCTATATTGAATAAGGGCCTATTATCCGTTCCTAATTGTATGTTACAACTTACTTTTAGTAGGACTAACCAGGCAAGTTCTAGCTCAGTATCAGTAGTGGACTATTCAACTTTCCTCACACTCACTTGACATCTCATCACTATACCAGATTATCAGACACCTAGTTCGACTTGAAGGTTTAGGGTAGTGCAATGGTGTAACTCTATTTCATGTTTAGATCCACACAATTATCAGTTACTACGCCTTTTCATGCAACCTTTTCCAGTTTTATCGGGATATCATTTCAGCCATCATGCTTCAGAGTTAAACTATGTACAAAAGATATAACGTGCCGGTTCAACAGAAAAAGTAATCAGTCTTTTGGGGAAAAAGAACACAGGCAAGAAAACCCCAAAAGAGGATAGTGAGTTGGGCTACTCAGACTTCACCCTAACACTCACTTTCCATTTACCCCACCCCCAACAAAAAAGCATGCAATTGTCCCCAATGCATAAAAAAAATCTAAAGATTAGAGGGGTAGGTGAAGCAAACCTGTGGCGCATAGCGCCGTCGATCAACAAGCTGGTGGGTCTGGTTTCCCAGAACCCACATCCTCTGCAATCTGGACGCCCTCAGTGATGTCCTCAGCAACAACTACACCCTCAGTAGTGCCTCCTGCTATCTCTACAGTGCGGGAGCTAGACGCCCCAGCCGCTATCTGTGATGCTCTGATCTGGTGTGCCTCCGCCTCAGCAAGTGAGGCTCTCCTCGCGGCCTCCATCTCTCGGCGCTCCTTCTTTCTTGCTCGCGCCTCATCCTCTGATCGACCCCTCCACCTTTTGGCACTCTCTCTCGGGGAAGATGGGGGAATGTCTGGAGTAGGAAACAGAGCCGCCAATACAGTATCCTCAGCAGGCTCGACAGACTCTGACACTCTTGCCGCTAGGATCGTGTCGATGTCTGCACGAAGACTGGCGACTGCAGCCTGGAGAGTCGACACATCTACCGGAGGGGCTGGTCGAGCCAATACTCTCAATTCAAAGGCATCGAGGCGCTGGTTAACCTCAGCAATCTTCCGCTGCATCTGCCTCTCCATACGTGCCTCAGACTCAGCAATAGACTTCTGCATCCACGGCTGGATATGATGCAGAAGAGTGGCCATTTGTGCCTCCAGTTTTTGGACTCGGGCAAGCGGGGCCGGTGTCGGTAGAGGGGCTGTGCTGCTACCCGGGATAGACTCGACCGGGGTAGTGTCCGTGGATGCCTGTGTAGCTGTGCGAGCCTGGGCCACTGTATCCGCAAGGTCATCAGATAGTGGTGGCAGCTCTGGACAGGGCCCTCGACGTGGGGCCAACTCATTGGCCTCGTCTCTGATGAGGCCGATGTCAACGGTACCCGGCGGGGTTCTCAACTGATCTATGTGCCATATGGGCACACCTGCAGACCTGCAAAGGGCAAAGATCATGCACGGAAAGGGGTAGGTGGTGGTGACCTTGAATGCCCTCTCGTGCATGACTGCCTGGAGAAGCCATGCATAGTCTACCTCGAAGCCGGCTATCATCGCCGCCATCAGCACTGCTCGATCCCAGGTGACCATGTTATCAGCAGCTGTGGGGGAAAGGCAGTGACGCACGAGCAGCCACAAGAACTTGGCGACGAACGTGAGGTTGGCCTTCTTGATGGCCCCCTTCGGCTCGGTGACCCAATCTGCACCCTCTCCGTCGACTGATAAGTGTAGGGACATCCACCGCTTGGTGGTCTCCCTCAGTGCTGGCTCTCGCAGGAACTGTCCATCCTTCACTACCTGCCAGCGGTAGTCAAACTCGGCAGTGATGGGGGTCCGAGTAGCATCTGCACTCTCGCTGTATAGGAACCGGCGGATGGCGGGCAGGGAAATGTCAACCTGCATGCCCCGGACTAGAACCTGCTCCAATGGGGCCTGTTTCGCGGGAGCAGCCCGCCTGTCGATCTGTGATCGGAGAGTCGCTACGTAGGACGCGTAGAACTCTCGGACCATCTCCTCACTGTATCGTCCCAAGGGACGGGTTGTCCACTCTAGGCGATGCCTGGTGAATATGTTGTGGATCTCCGGCATCGAGGGGAGACTCCCTGTAAGTACCCGCCGCTCCAGGGTGAGTGTTCAAGTCATTACTCCTTTATCGGTCAAGAACTTCGCGTCGGATTAAACCTGAAACTGGCCTTCAACGCACCACCGGTTTGGCTGGTCAGAGGCTAGGTGGGGACCGGGGCTGGTGCGCCGGATGTGGAGTCTCAACTGTCAGCCTCATCAGACGAGGCCAACGCTGCAGCAGTGGCGGGTGTGGGAACCTTAGCAGATCCTGAAGCTTCCTCGGACCAGGATGCTCCCAATGAGACAGACGCTCCTTCCTCGTTTGTGGCCGACCCAGAGGGTGTGCCGGTCAGTGTGCGCTCCTCATCCGACTGGGAGGCAGTGACTACGCCGGACGCCACCGTATTGGGTGTGGCTCTGGGGGCACGTGTAGCACGGGAAGGAGCGGAGGTGCCTGGGGGCATGTATTCAGGGTCCCGCTCATCATCAGACCTGATGATCAAGCGTGCAGACGGGGCGACAGACTTAGATCGCCCGCGTGCATAAGTGCGGTCTTGTTTGGGTGCCATAGTCGATAGTACCTGTAAAGGGGCAATATTAGTATGAGTAGTGGCAATTAAATCAGGCAAGATCATATGACATGAAACTTTAAAAAAATGTGTTAGTAATATTGAAACTGTACCACACGACGGGACCTATGACGGCTTGTCGTGACTATGACGGACCGTCATGAGGTCCGTCGTGTTATACTTGGTATATGTATATATAAGGAACCCTGAAGGAGGGGTCGCTGACCATCATGACGGTTAAGCAGGATGGACCGTCGTGGGTATGACGGTCCGTCGTAAGGGTCCGTCGTTGGACACTTAGAAAATGATGGGAGACCTCAGAAGAGGGTTCTCTGACTATCATGACGGTCGTGTAGGACGGACCGTCGTAAGTGTACGTCGTTGGACACTTGGAAAATTTTTGGAGACCCTTTTCAAAGGGGTCTCTGACCATCATGACGACCGTGCAGGACGGACCGTCGTGAAGACAACGGCCCGTCACAGGCGTCGTTGGGGAGGGTGCTAGGGCTTATGCGACGGACCCTACGACTGTCCGTCGTGAATACGACGGACCGTCATCGGGGTCTCGTTCTGAATATCAGAGATAGAACTGTAGGTACCCTAAGCAACCCCAATGAACACATATGGTCGTGTAGTGTTGTGGACCTCTATGTGTCTATCCCAACTACCTAGGAAACTATTAATGTGAAATCACCTATGTCTGGGGTTATTATCATGGCAAATTCAAACATTTAGAGCCTAGGTCTAGACATAATCATATCAAGGTAACAAGAGACGACTAGGAACGAATCTAATAATAACTAATAAACAAAAATACAAGAGAAATGAGTACAAATTTAGAGACACATACCTTGGAAATGGAGAAAACACAAGTGGGGAATGATTCAGGTGGCAAGGTAGATACCAAAAACAGCAGCACCGACAAGTAACTGATAGTAATAAGGTTGGGGAGATTGTGGAAGTAATGATCAGTGGGGGAAGTGTGGAAGTGGAAAAGAGAGGGGAGATGAGAGGAAGTGGAAGTAATGGGGTGGAATATGGAGGGGTGGGGAGTATAAACGGTCAAATTTTGAAAAGGGGTCCAGCCGGGTCGGGTCGGGTTAATTTCATTAATCGCGCGACGGTTCCCTGATGACGTTCCGTCGCACATGCGACGCCCCGTCGTGGTGTCCGTCGTGTGTGCCCTAATTTCAAAAATGACAGAAATACGTACCTGGTGTGACAGTGCATACGACGGTCCGTTTTACTCGCGACGGTCCGTCGTTGTATCCGTCAGTGGCTACTGCGGAGTAGTTTTCTGCAGAATTTCCTGGTGATGTGCCTGCAAATTTAAAACCCATTTATAGAAAAATGCTACCATTATTAAAAAGACGATAAGTATTGGGTTGCCTCCCAACAAGCGCCAGGTTTAATGTCGCGGCACGACTGGGGCCACTTGATTACTCAGACTTCATCAAGATGGCATGCCTCTATCACTTTATTCCCTGATGCTTTATGCCCAAAATAGAGTTTTATTCTATCACTATTCTTCTTAAACCGCACTCCCTCCTTGGCTTTTAACTCAACTGCCCCATGAGGGAATACTTGGGTAATCAAGTAAGGGCCAGTCCATTTGGACTTGAGCCTACCTGGAAGACAAGGCACCCCAGAACTGTCTACAAGTACCAAATCCCCAACCACAAACTCTTGTTTTGCAAATTTTTGTTCAGTCCCCTTCTTCATCTTTTCTTTGTGGGATATGGCAGATACCGATTGGAGCTCACCACTCTGCCTCATGGTCCTACAAATGTTGAAGGTTGCTTCTTCATTATTCAACCGAAATGTCATCTGTCCCTTCTCCATGTCAACTAAGGCTCTACCTATAGCAAGAAATGGCCTCCCAAGAATAATGGCACCTCGAAATTGACTTCGCAATCAAGAATAACAAAATCTGCGGGAAAGATGAATGACTCCACTTTTACTAGCACATCATGGAGTATCCCTATGGGCTTTTTCACAGTCCGATCGACCATCAGTAGCCGCATCGCAGTGGGTTTTGGATCCCCCAAACCCAAGTTCTTGTAAATTGAGAGGGGCATTAGATTTATGCTTGCCCCCAGATCACATAATGCTTTCGCAAAATGTAATGACCCAACTGTGCAAGGAATAGTGAACGCACCCGGATCTTCTTTCTTTTGTACTAGGGATCTTGTAGCGATAGCACTACAATGCTGCAATCTATCATCATCCTCAAACGTGACCGATCTTTTCTTGGTGACCAGATCTTTCATAAATTTGGCATAACCGGGCATTTGTTCTAGAGCTTCTACCAAAGGGACATTGATAGAGAGCTGCTTCAACATTGTTATGAAGCGCCGGTATTTACCATCCTCAGTCTTTTTCACTAATCTCTGAGGGAAGGGTGGTGGTGGCCTAGGCATGGGGATTACCTTGATGGGTACTTCTGCATCTGTTACATTACTTTCATCTGTTTCACCACTACCCTTTACCACCTTATCATTATCCTTTCTTACATTTTTCTCAGCAGATGGCATGGGTGGGTCAATGGTTTGCCTACCACCCCGAGTAGTAATTGCCATACAGTGTGCATCATTCTTTGGATTTGGACAGTGTTGCTAGGAAGAGTGCCCGGTTGCCGTGTGTTCACTGTCGCAGATAATTGGGCCACTTGCAATTCGATCTGTTTAATCGAAATTGCGTGTGTGTCCACTTTTTGCCCAATACTAGCTAAATCACCCCTTAATTCTTTAATGTACTCATCACTAGCATCGAACCTCCTCATCATTTTGTGCAACATATCCTCAACTCGCGCCATACTATCTCCACCATCCCTAGGAGTAACTTCACGATTTTGAGGAGGAACATAGGGTCCACTCCTGTCGTTTCTATTACCATAGTTACTCCTGTTGAAGTTGTTGTCGCGGTTGTAGTTACCATCTCGGACATAATGACCCTCACGGTTGTAGTTACCATAGTTCCGACCTTGGTTACCTTGACCTTGGCGCCAATTATCCTGATTTGAGCCTTGGGCGCTTGGTCGGAAACCCCCCATTTGTTCATTGACTGCATAGGAATCCTCCTCATAGTAACATTCACCGTTAGGGGGTGGTGGTTTAGCCAAGTAGTTGACTGCATTAATCTTTTCTGCACCCCCAGTGACATGTTTTAGTACCAACCCAAGCTCAGTTCTCATCTGAGCCATTTCTTCCCGAATATCATCTGTGGCTGGGTTGTGAGTGGACTGCACTGCGAAGGTGTTTCTCCCTGTATCGGACTTCCTAGTACTCCAAGCTTTGTTGTTACGGGAGATTTTCTCTAATTTCTCAGCAATCTCAGCATAAGGGCATTCTCCATAAGATCCACCTGCTATAGTGTCCAACACAGCTTTATTGTTATCATCTTGTCCCCTATAGAAGTATTCCTTTAGTGACTCATCATCAATACGGTGATTTGGGACACTTCTTAAGAATGAGGTGAATCTATCCCAAGAACTACTAACTGACTCTCCTGGTAGTGCCACAAAGTTATTCACCCTGTCTTTGTGGTTTAATTTCTTGGAGACCGGATAGTAGCGTGCTAAGAAGACATCCCGTAGTTGGTTCCAAGTGAAAATGGAGTTGTATGGGAGCTCAGTAAACCACATAGCAGTCTCTCCCGTCAGTGAGAGAGGAAACACTCTGAGACCTATTACATCTAGATCCAAATCAGGCCTCCCCACACAACTTTTACACACTGCCCTTACCTTAGCTATATGGGCATGTGGATCCTCAGAAGGTAGCCCTGAAAACAAACCTCTGGCAGTGAGCATTTGCATCAGACTACTAGTTACCACAAAAGTGTGGCCTGTAGGTAGAGGAGGCAAAACCAGTGGCCCATCCGAATCTGCTATGTTATCATAGCCTCTGTAGTATGCTTGGGGCCGTGGAGCGGGATTCTGTCCCCTCTGTTGATGTTCACCCGGAGCATCGGGTAACATCTGACCATGAACATCAGCCGGAGCTGGGATGTTCTGGTTTGGATCCTCATCATTGATTTCCAAGTTACGATTCATGTTTCGCAGTGTACGTTCTAGCTCGTGATCGTAGGGGAACAACGGTTCTCTTCCTCTCCGTGTATTTGGCATACAAGGAGGATAATTCTGAAAAGGAATCAAAAACAATAAAACAAAGTAAAATCAAGAAAATATCAACTAAACTATAGTAAGAAGTTCAAGTTAATCTAAAAGCTAAATTCCCCGGCAACGGCGCCAAAATTTGATACGCTCAAACTTACTTCTCAAATGAGAAGTAAAGCGGCCGCGTCAAGTAAATAACCCAACTAGTGAGGTTGGAATCGTTCCCACGAGGAAAATAGTCTAGACTTAACTCCAACTTGTTATTACTATTGTTCGGTTGATGACTTCCTTAAAAAGTAAAAGCATAAAAGGGGGGTTTTGTACTTCCTAATAAAATAAAAAAATAACTAACGAACTTGACAGAGACACTTAACAGCTTTTAATGTTGAGTTTTAATCAAGTAATCAAAGTAACTAGGGTTTACGTGTTCCCCACAGGTTCATAACTTGATAATTCTAGCTATAACAATTCTTTCCTAGTATCTTGCATGCAAAGTGATAAGCTATGTATTTCTAAATCCTTGGTCCGGCATCTAGAAAATCTCACTCCGCACCTTGGTCCGGCTACGTGTGTTGCTTTCCTAACCCTTATCCTTACCTCATATTAAGCATCATATTCGATATTTGACTCAGTTATTACCTCGTACCAATCAATACTAGACTATTAGATAGTATACACTAAATCTATGTTAATAATTCTTTTCCTATTATCTACCTCCTTGGTCCGGCAAGTAGCATTAAGGCGAGTTCTAACGTTGATCATCCGTTAAAAAGATTTCTAAGCGAAAGAATTATTAATACATGCAAGACACTATTCTAGAATTGTTATTTTAGCTAGGGTTTATCTCATTATTTGCCTATGGTTCCCACAACCCTAGTTATAGAGTTTAGTTCCTCATATCCATAAACACAATATTCAAATATATTAAACAAGAAGTCATGTACTTACTTTAATGAGAAAGAATAAAGTCTGAAAATTTGCTTGATTAATCAACAAGAGTTACTTGTAAGAATCTCCAACAATCAAAAACTCAGAAAAACAAAGTCTAATAATATGGTGTTTAATCTCCAAGAGTCTAACCTCAAAAACGAGGTTTTTCGAACTATTTATAAAAAAATAAAAACCTAATTAAACAAGGATTCTAATTACTGGAAATCTGTCAAAACGCGGCTGGGTCGACGGACCACGCGACGGAACGTCGTGGTCATGACGGACCGTCATGGGCTCCGTCGCCCCATACTTGGTGCAATTCTTCTGCTGCTTTCTTCATTCCCCTCGACGGCAAGTGTGACGGACCGTCACAGGCACGACGGTCCGTCGAGGGTCTTCGTTACCAAATACTTCAACTCTTGGAATCTGGGTACTGGGATCACTTCTCTGATCTTCGCGACGAACCTGCAGGACGGACCGTCATATCCATGACGGACCGTCACAAGCTTCGTAATCCCACACTTGGTCAGACTTCCCCATCTTTCTTCAGCAGCTTCTCTACGCTGTCACCTATGGACCGTCACAAGCACGACGGACCGTCATAAGCTTCGTAGGTGGTCTCTTCTGCATTTTTCGCTCAAAATCTCCGCATTCAGTTTTAGACAGATTTCCTGCAAAACAAAGAAAAACTTATATCAAAATTAGCACAAAAAGGCTTTTGGACACAATAAACTTAAGGAAAAGGTATTAATTATACCGTGAAACCACGGTATATCAAGCCTCTTGTGCCATAATGTTGAAGAGCTATCGCTTTCAACCGCATTCACCATATCAACACAAGTAGAGGCCGTAGTCCAGTATAGACCACATCATTTGTTACCACGAGCCACAACCAAGGAACCCTTAATGAGCTTCCGTTTTCCGTTATCGTTGGTACTAACATATCCTTCATCATCTAAAACAACAACAAAAATTAGGTGCAGACGAACATCAGGTTCATGTTGCACATTGTTCAAAACTATTTTAGTTCCAGCACTAGCTTTCCAACAAATTGTACCAATACCAACCACCCTAGAAACAGTCTCATTACCCATACTCAAGGTTCCAAAATCACCACGAGTGTAGGAAGAGAAAAAATCCTTCCTTGATGTCACATGAGATGCGGAACCAGTGTCCGCAACCTAACTCGACTCTTCACAAGCAATATTTATCATGTTTGCATCAAGAACGGTAACAAGATCTTCGGTGGTGGCGGTGGCTAGGCAATTTTTCTTGCCATCTTCTTTAGTTTCCTCTTTGTTTTTGTTCTCCCTCTTCAACTTCCTGCAGAACTTCTTTGTGTGCCCTTTCATGCCACAATGATAGCACTCAATATCCTTAAGTCTGCCTTTGGATTTTTTTCCTATTTTTTTCTCTATGCTAAGAACCACGACTTTTATTTCTCCCCCTGGGGCAAATTATCAGGACATCCGATGAAGAGAACCCTTGAGTTTTTCCTCTCATCTCTTTGTTCAAGACACTACTCTTGGCGGAATCCATAGAGATCACACCATCCGGAGCAGAATTTGACAATAACGTTCTAAATGTTTCCCAACAATCTGGTAGGGAACCACGTAGAAGCAAGCCTTGAATTTGTTCATCAAATTTGATGCCCATAGCAGATAATTGGTTCATAATCCCCTGAAAATTATTCAAATGGTCTGTCATTGGAGAACCATCATGATACTTCAAACTCAACATCTGCTTTATTAAGAACATTTTTTTGTTGCCAGTCTTTCGAGCATACAAACTTTTAAGATGCTCCCATAGGGTTCGAGCATGTGTTTCCCCAGAAATATGGTTCAACACATTATCGTCGACCCATTGCCTAATGAATCTATAAACCTGTCTATGAAACATATTCCACTCTTCATCAATTTAATTATCAGGCTTTACACTGGTAAATACTGGTTTGTAATTTTTTTTAACATAAAGCAGATCTTCCATTTTTTCCTTTAAAATGACATAATTAACACCATTCAAAGTAACCATTCAACCTATGTTAACTTCCATTGTTTTCCCCAAAAATACAGTTATCGCAAATCAAAGTAAATCTTTTCTGATGTGGAAGTTCAGACTGTACTGCAACCACAGAGCATACTCAAATAAAACCTTAGCTCTGATACCAGTTTATTGGGAAAAAGCTAACGAGCACAAAAATATTTATGGTAAAAGTAATGGAAATAAAATGAAAAAATAATGACACCATGAATTTTATGTGGAAACCCTTCTAAATAAGGGAAAAAACCACTGGTCAAGAGGAGCAATTGATATTACTATAGTAAGAAATTTTAGATTGTGTAGTCACGAATACAATACTCAAAGTGACTACTGCACACTCAAAAGGAACAACACTCTTTTGGTTTCCGTCTTACTAAAATATTGCTCACACTCTATTTTTCTTCACAGACTATTTTCTTGTATAATCTATGGAATACCTCACTTTGCTCTCAAAATGGTTTTTCTCTCTAACTTGGTGTATTCTACAAATGAGCAAGAATTCTCTATTTATAGAAGGATAACCATGCCTATGTCACTAATGACATATGTAAATATAGCAATGTCAAGAATGGTTGCACATCTTACCAATTTGCCAACTATCAAATCTTTTAATTTCAACTACAATTAATATTCCTTTTTAACAATTATTTGTACCAATTGAATAACTAAAGTTGACTAAAAAATGGAAAGGATTCAACAAACACTTGTATCTTCTTACCAAGCTATGAATGAAGAATGTTTTTCATACACCTAGCTAGGATGTTGAGTAGTTAATAAAGCGTACAACTGTCAATTAATGATTGACTAATAATTAACTTAGTTAGCAATTTGTTAGACAGTTAGTGAGTTGATTATTTTGTATATATAGGTGTTCATTAAATATCATATCAGATATTTTTCATTCAGTTGTAGTTACAGTTTTCATGTCAATGAAATTCTTCTTCTTCATTGTTGTCTAAGTTTTTGCTTGTTCAGTTACTGAACTTAACAGTTAGGTCTGTCAATTTTTATTTTTTTGTCCAATTCTTTATTATTATTTTTCATGAATCAAAACTAGAGTTCATCGATTTGCTAATTTGTTGTTGTATGGGGGTATTTGGTATATGGATCTAGAGCTAAAATAAAGCGTGTGGTGGAGTTTACAATTTGTTCGAAAGTAGTTGCTTGGTGAGTTTGGATTTGGTTGCTAACTGATATTTTTATTTTTAAATTCATTTCAACTCTGATGAAAACAATGCCCACAAAAATAGGCAAAGCTTAAAAATTGAAGAGCATAAGATACATTTTTTGGGTTAACCTCTACTTTATTTTGTTAATTCTTCTATTTAATTTGTAGTTTACAGATATTTCTATTTCTTCAGCGAATGTTCAACCAGCAATATATTGAAATTGAATCTGTTTCATGTGTTTGTTCCGCACTAAGACGAGACTAAGTTATTTTTCACTTGTAGCAAGATTTAATGGAGTATGCATATGTGATTTTTCTGTTGAAAGATTTTTGACGTGCACCAGGTGTTTGAGAAAATGTCTAAAATAGAAAAAATCATACTTCGCTTACACTTTAAGTAATTTGGATTTCGTGCACTCCTTTAAATCCCTTGAATATTTTGAGTTATACCATAACTTGGTATTATACCACTTCTCATGTTAACACTACATGCGTTGATCCCTTTGTTAATTCTCTGTTTTTTTTTTTAATTTCATTTGCGCATGTTCTTAATTTTATTTCTTGTATTAATGATTCAATTTTTAAGATCTTGTTTAAGATGAAAAATATTGAAATAACTAATATTTTAGTACACATTCATATTTTGAATAGAAAATTTCACCTGGCTCTTGTAATAAGTAATTGGTTATATATGTATGTATGTTTATCATACGTTATGTTGGTTTGAACTACTCTAATTTTAAAGAGGTAAATTAAAATTTGTTTTTCTTGTATGTTACCAACTTATGAGAATTTTCCTACTTACATATAGTATCCTTTATTATGTGAAGGAAATATGTTTATTGTGGTGATACCTATGAAATATTATTATTTGGCCAACACCTTTTTGTTCCATTCGACACATATGGCATATTGTCAGAGCCTAAGGGATTTGTACACTCATTTGATACCCATCCAACGAGTTCAAATTGGTCAACACCCTAATAGACCAAATGTTCAAGTTCATATACTAAATATGATGGAGAAGATATGTCTGTTGATTTTTTTTTCTGCTCATTATAGTATTAGCAGTTTTTTTTGACAGTGCAACTCGAGCAATCTTACCCTATATTATGAATAAAGTGGGTAGAGTTCATGGAGATCGTGATGGCTATGATGATCCAGCCACGGTGAGTGATATTGGGAGCATTGAAGGTAGAAGTTATCTCTTCATTGGTCATCCACTTTGCAATGAAAATCCCTTATGGGTACGGTTTAAAAATTCTCTTTCATAGCATTATTACAAATTTTTATTATTAAACATTCCAAGTAATCTGTTCTGTGGTTAATAATAGGTCACTTTGAACTGATTTTTACATTAACTAAGCAACAAGCTGATAGGCTGAAGTTGTTGCTCATAACTTCTCAACATGTTCCCAGTTTGACTTTTGCTCAGGTTATCAGATTTTTGGAGAGTCTATATAGCGGTCAGTTGTTTAAAAGAAATATTGCTTAATTTGATACCTCAAGGTTAGTTTTGTAAAAAAATGAATTGATAACTACTAGATCTTAGCCTTGCAGGTAAAGAAAGGCTTTGAGAATGATGAAATATGTTGATCATCGTGTCTTTACTATTGTTACATTTGTTGACACTCCAGGGTTTTTGCTGATTTAAAACCTGAAGAGCTGGATCAGGTGTGATTCTTTAGCTTGACTTTCAAATATTGCGTTATTAGGTTTCATTTGGTCATGTAGAATCTATAATCACTTCCATTATTTTCATGTAGAGTGAGTAAATAGCCCCAATTTAAGGCCAATGTTTGCGCTGAGAGTTCCAATCATAACAATTGTAACTAATAAAGGTGGTTTAGGCAACACACTTGCCATTGGATATGCAAACAAGTGGTTAATGTTGGAAAACTTAGCATTTTATGTTGCTAGGGAAGTTTGCTTCATTTGTTCTTCCATAAATTTATTTTGCTACTTATCAGGCATGTGACAGTATGAAGAATAAGTTCAAGTTTAAATATGTTTTTAGTGCCTATAGAGATATAAGAAATATATGAACTCTCAACTTACTTTATAAACAAAAAACATGTTGTGTTAGCTTTAAAATGTGGACACATTGTACATATGTTGAGGCATGGATTTTGTTGTTGTTTTAACACTTCTTGCATTGTTCCCTTGGAGATCTTGATCTTTTCTATATTTTAATGTCTATGCTTCTTTGACCAGTCCTGAAGCCTGTGTGCAATATTATGGAAGTTTCACAAGCAATTTTCAAGGTAATGAGAAATAGTTGTTCCAGTTTGTGAAAAAAAAAAGGTTTATCATATGAAAATTATGATTGAATAAGCAACTGAGAAATTGAGGATCACAACTCAAGAACAATGCAATGCAATTATTCCTGTAAGTATCGTCTTTATACTTTTCACCTCTATACTTAATTTGTTTTTTGAAAGGGAAAGATTGAAATCTATGGTAAAGAGTTGGTGATGTCAAGTAGTGTGAAAGAAACAATGTTTAGCTGGACTTTTGGAAGAGGGGGAAACAATGCAAAACATGAGATTGTTGCTCCTTTATCACTATGTTGATAAAACTTTTAATGAAGCAGAGATGAATTTTGCACACTTGAAGAATAGTTCCTTATCCCTTATCTATGTTTTTTGCACTCACAAGGTTCTTATATATGTATAGAAGATCGGATGTATTCATAAAATATATCTTTTGTAAGTTTGTCTACATTTGATATACTTTTTGTATATGTGTGTGTTATTTTGCTTCTTTTGCTGTTGGATTTATTAGTTTTTCCAAAAAGAAAAAGAAAAAAAGTAGACACAACATGTGTTCTAAGTTGAGCTTTTTTATGCTTGTAGTGTTATTGCACACTTCTAATTTACAAGAAAATTCTGATGTAAGTCTAATAAGTATTAACTACAGGAAATTTTTTTCAAACTTGGGAAAATGAATTTGATGACTAAAGTCGATTGTTTGAATACTGACCGGTGTGCTCCTTATATCTAAGCGAACAAAGGAGTAGAAAATATAAATTTTTCTCTTCGTGAGAAGTGGATTACTGTTGGTCTACATTCCTAATTTGTGTCTATTTAAGTAGATTCCTTGGTGTATCAAATTAGTGATATCTTACTGGTTAGCTTTTCCTAGAAAAAGAATAAGAAAGTGAAAGAGATGTCTCTTGGAAGGTAGTTCATATAGTGGAATAACTTTTCAAGAAATTAATCTGGATCTTTTTCAAATGTATAATGACAATTCATGGTTTTCTTGGTACCTTTATGAGTATGATAGACTGACTTAAATCATAAAATTGTCATTTTAGCATTGAAATATGTACAGGATGAATCACTTGATACGACTTTTAATGTTGATAAAAGCACGGGTGAGGAATTGATATCATACTCATCTACTGCTCTAGAAAATCATGGTCTGTTCTTTTTTTTTCTGTGTCATTCTTTAACACCAAACAATTCAATATTGCATGGAGTGCTTACATAGCTTGTTTTAATTTATTTTAGACATTCTAGATGGACCGGTATCAAATCATCACTTTAGCCCCTGAGGGAATGGTATGACAGTCTCTTCGTTAATTTATTCCTGCACATGCTTGTTTTCACCTACTATTTTGTGACAATTTGGTTGCAACATATGATACTATAAGGAACTCAATGTGTGATAAATTATTTTTATGCATTGTTTGCATTAATTTCCGACATCTCCATATAGTTTTTGCTTGTTATCATTAGCTTATCAAAGAAAAATAAGTAAGGAATTCATAATTGGTTTATCCTTGAATGATGAAAGGATCCTATATTGATTTGAGAAAGAATTAAATTTTCGATGCATACTTAAGTTGTAGTGATGATTGTTGGCCTTTATTGACTTCGTGCCCTCCTCGAGTCCCTCTAAAGGAATATAACTTGATTATTGGGTATATAAGTATTTTTTTTCGCTGCTTCTTGACTTGAGTTAATAAGTTGTCTCGCTTCCTGTCTCTCTCTCACACACAAATGTTCTTTTTCTACCATATTATATTTAAAAGAACAATTTTCACATTTAACAAACACAAAATTCAAATTTGTATGTTATAGCAAAGTTTACATAATTGCTCTCCATAACAAATGTATAATTCGCTATACATATACAACTGAAAGCTATTCCTATTTCGCTATACAGATATGCAAAGAAACAATTGTATAATTGGTTGGTTCCTCTTTAGCTTTGTATAATTTCGCTGAAGGTCATTTGTATAAATTGTCGTTAGCTTCTCATTTGTATAAATCGTTGTTAGTCTCTCAATTCAATTGCATGTGTTTGTATATTTGTAGAAAAATTGATTTGTATACAATTGAATCGAATTGTATAAAACGAGAAAGAGAGAAATTATATACATTATGAATTTGTATAAAATGAAAAAGAGAGAGACAAAAGAGGCTTGGGCAGTTAATATAAAATTGAATTGAATCGTATAAAACGAGAAAGAGAGAAATTATATACAATTTGAATTTGTATAAAACGAGAAAGAGAGAAAAGCAAAAGACACTTGGGCATGGTTTTGTATTCTATAATTATACGTGTATAGGACGGTGATATATGTATTTGCATGTGTATATACAATTTTCTCTCGATTTATACAAACAGAAACACAATCTATACATTTCTATTCTGTAAAGCGAGAGAGGCGAGCAACAGCGAGCGAGAGAGGGAGAGTGACGAGCGAGAATATGAGGGAGAGAGGTGATCAACAAACAGTTTGCTATGGAACATAAATAAATCAAACGATAGCTACTGTATTTATTTTAAATTATTAATTTGTCATTCTATATAATTATCTTATTTTAAAATGTGTTTTAATTTTTATTGGTTTAATGTTTTCTTTTTCAAAATATTAACCTCTTATTCACTTTTTGGAATACGCAACCAGTTATTGAAAAATGCAAAGCAGCGAATATTTCTGGCAATGAACCATATTTACATTACCTTAATGTGATTTATGTGTCCATGGTGCAAAGTACGAACATAGGCAGAAATATATATTGTTGATCATGTATCATAGGATGGTTTATAGGAACTAATGAGCTAATGAGGTATATACTTGGGTTTGATTTTGCAAGTATATTAAAGAAAGTATTAGAAAAGTAATTATGTCAGTGCTTGTGAGCTTATGATTGTTCTTACCATTTTATGATTGTTTAGAGTCTATGTGAACGCATCATCATCATTATCATCATCATCATAATAATAATAATAATAATTTTTATTTCTATTATATAGAAGAGTCAAGTTAAGGATGATCAAGGACAATTTTTTCATTTCACAAAATATTCTAGAATGTTTGTTTTTATGTTATGACATAAAAAAAGGTGGTAATAGATTTATAATAACAATACAACCAAAAAAAATTTAAATGACATGTGTATCCTAATGATTTGATATTTAATTTGGACCCACATATTCCATAGATTTTTTTTGTGTGTGAAATTCTCATTAAAGCAAAATCTATTAAACAATGACATTTTAGTAATTTTTATATTATTTAAGGGTGAAATAATAATTGTATCATTAATGACCAAAATGAAAATCTAGAAGAATCAATACATGTCTTTACTTTTAAAATTTATCCATATATATATTTTTATAGTTGTGTCAAAATGAAGAGTTTCTATTAATTAACTCTTTATAAAAAATAATAAATGCTAAGCTTGTTTTGACATGTTTTTGAAAGAAAATTTTAAACAAATTTAAAATAAAATGTGTTTGAATAGTTATATTTTTGTTCCTAAAAATACTTTAAAGAATTATTGCGTCAACATAATTTTAATATTTGTTACAGAATATGATTACTAAATTCGTATCTTGATTAATAAAATAATCTTTAAAATGAAGAATCAATATTTTTAATTAATTTGAAAATATATAAAATTATATTTACATGACTAGAATAAAGAACAATGTTTCACTATTTAACAGGGAAAATTTATACAGAATATTTTCTTATATCAAATATGATAAACCATTTGACAGAATTTGACAATAGAAAAAACTAATATTCAAATTCTTGGAAATATTAAAACACAAACTAAAGAAGAATAAGTAGTTTAAAAAAATGTCAATAGAAAAGGGCTTGAGAAATATAGAGGAAGAAAAAAAAAGAATAATAACTTGAAAAAAAAAACAAAAATATTGGTTATTTTTGTGGGGGGTAAGATTCAAAGTTTCTTTTACAATATTATATCAAGAGTGTAGTATCAAAAAAAATTATTAATGTAATTTAGAATATAACATTATGTCAATTGTTATTTTATATAGAAATAAAATGCTTTCATGATTGTTTTTATTTTTGTGGAGTTAGAAATCAATATATTAATAAATATTCTCAATATTAGAATATAACATTATGATAATTGTTATTGTATATAGAAATAAATTTGATTTCATGATTGTTTTTATTTGTAGAAGTTAGAAATCAAGTTTTTAATAAATACTTTCAATATTAATACCAAAATAAATAGAAGTATTTCTATTATAGGAGACAATAATGAAATGTATCACAAAATTCACTGACAAAGCAAACTAAAAATACATTATAAATAAGTTGAAGCAGTAGAGATTTGAAAGGCTTTGAATCGATCTTAATGAATTGATTGATCAATGATTAGTATTTTATCATATGGAAGCTTATGGAACAAGTATTACAAAAAGAAGATGCTAATATTGTAGAAAATAGATACCACTTTGCAAAATATATGAAGATCAATGATCTTTTTTCAAAGATATCAACAACTCATAATCTAATGCAATTTTCTATTTTCTTACTGCATAGATTTTTGTAGAATTTAACTTTCTCAATTTGGATTGTAAACGACGCATTTATGTTGTATGAACATTTGAAAAAGATTATTAAATAATATATTGAATTTTTTTAGTGTAAAATTATTTTGTCACATAATTATATATCATATACTTAGAAAACTTCCACAATAGATAAACTACGGATTGACCTTCATATAATAGTGAATTACACTTTTTAGTCTTGATTTCTACTTCTTACAATCTTGAATTATGATAAATTAGTGTCATTCGTTTAGAGTGAGAAGCATATTAAATATTAGATTATGAATGCTTTACAATTTATAAATAAATATTTTCTCAATTAATATCAATACTTGAATTTTAAAATTAAGTTACTCTATCACCTTATTTATATTAAAATTTTGGTTATTATAGACTAGATATTGAGTTAAAAAACTATAAAACATAATTGTGAAAAATGTATATCATTTTCGTTTTAAATTTTGTTAAACAACAAAATAGTTTAAAAAGAAAAACTTCATGAAAGTTTGTACTCACTCCATTTGATTTATATAATGTTTATTTGACTTAAAATGAAGTTCTTCTTTTATAAAAAAAAATACTTTTAAAATTGGTGGTCTTAAACAAACCAAAGATGTCATATGTTATATGATTATAAATCTTCTTATTAAGAATAAAATGTACATTTAAAAGTCAAAATGTTATTAAATAAACTAATACATCATTCTTTTGAAATTGACTACTGAGAAAAATATGTCACATAAATTAAAGTTAAATGATATAAATTTTCATAGTTTAAGAGTTAATTACATTATATCTCCATTCTTTTTTCAAATTACAAAAAATAGCTTAGAATTAAAAATTTAGATTTATCAGCAGACATGCGGATACATCGGTCATGATACATTGTCATTCAGTAAACTTGCAGACACATAGCTCACAGATGAATCCGCGAGGGGAGACCTATATTTGAGAGGGAATATGGATGTACCCGAGAGGAGAGAGATGTATCTAAGAGATGATAGAGATGTATTGAAGAGGGGACACAGATGTATTCGAGAGAGGATATGTATGTATTGGAGAGGAGATAGTTATGTATCTGACAGAGGAAAGAGATGTACCTGATAGGGAATTTTTGTAATTTTTTTTAAATGCTAGAAAACTGTAGAAATTATTTTAAAATAGTATGTGAATTTAGATGTAAAAAAATTAAAACTGTAAAGATAATCAATTATATTGGGCCCATGAACAAGCCTTCAGTTATCTAGTAATAATATATAGATGTGTGAAGATAGGACGACCAAGGGCATAATTATAAATATAGCCTAAAATAAGTGTGAAGTTATACGCAAAGAGTATGGGTAATTGTCTTTCCAGAACTCTAGAAGCATCCATTAACACTCTCATCCCTTACAAAAAAGATGCAACGCCATTTCTACATGCAACTCTTCGTCTTCTTCTCACAGAAGCAACTCTTCATCTTCTTCTCAACTGTGAGTCTCCGATGCTTATAATTTTAGGTCTATATTTCTCTCAAATTTGTCGTAATCATTCTTCCATTATTGTTAAAAAAAATTCATATTTTTTATCTTTCTTCACGCTTTTGATATCATGTCATATGGTTGTTCTAACAACAATATCTCCGTCCGAGAGTGTTGCATGCATTTCTGAAACATATTAAAGTGAAGAGATTCAGTCTTTTTGAAAGAATCAAATATGGAAGCTTGTTCCATTGGCTTTGTTTGAATGTTGATTGGATATCTAAGGGCAATTGAAAGGTGAAAATATGATTTCAAATTCTTTTTGACTATCAAATTAAAGTGGCACTGGTCCCTCTATTTTTTGCATTCAAGCATACTAATATTTTTATGATGAAGATTTTAATGAGAGAGGATAACATATTGCTATATCAGAAATGCTTGAAAAGCTGCTCTAGAACACCATCGGCATAAAAAAAATTCAATATGTGGACTTATTTATCGAATAATAATAATTATAGATATTTTTTGTACTTATTCACAATTAATTTATCTCACTAGAAATTTCTACTCATACTTTAAATAAACTTTTAGGTTTCATCTTTTCTCTCACAAACACTTCATCTTCCGTTGAAACTCGAGTTTGTTCAGGTAAGATTTCAGCAAATTCTTCTAATTTCTTCTTTATCATTTTAACTAAATACTTGCTAACCTACATAATGGATTAAAAGATTTGTCTTTTTTATTGTTTGTTTATGTAATGTTGTTGTTCATAATATTTTTTGTTCAGGTGATTTTTTTGTATTAGTCTGTACAACTTGAGTTATTTTAGCTCGATGCTTTAATGGTTGTTTGATTGTTCGAGATTATGTTCTTGTAACATTGAATTTAGACATTTTATCTATTTATTTATTTTTACTTAAATACACTTGTTAAATAGTTGTACAAATAAATGAGATTTGTAATCTCACTAGTGCAAGGCCAAAATGATGTGAACTTTGATACCATATATTGTACAAGTTTTACATTAAATATATAAATTGCACCATCCACTCATAGTAATGGTCAATACAACATAGTAAGTTAAAGTTTTTTTCTAGAATTTGTCTACTTATAGGGCTATAATATAATTTCTATATATAATGGACACGACTACGTAAAAAATGGACAGTGCAGTCATGGTAGAAAAACAAGTTGTCTGCTTTGCATGAGGGTTATTATTTATATTAGAAAAAATAGTGGGATTATTAAAAATTTAATAATAGTATATAAACAGCTTTATGAAAAAGTTAGTACTTCTCTTACTATCTGACTTAAACAGATGATGCTCAAATCGTTGAAAATGTATGGATATAGAAAAGAGTAGAAAAATGTACTGCCATTGAACATATTGGCGAAATTTAAAGTCAGTATAACTTGCAAATTTTTATAAGCACTCTAGGCAATTGAAGAATGTTAGGTACATTGAGTAGAAATTTTTGATTGCTAACTTAGATCGGGTTGTGAGAATGCAAATTTCATCCAATTGACACCGTTTGATACATATGTTGCTGTTTCATGTGATCTTATAGCCATTCAACTGTTGGTTATCATTTGTATTAGTCGGTCTGGGCATCTTAAGTATTTAAGAATGGCAACTGATTCAGTTTGTTTCTTATCTCCAGTGACTCTCTTTTTCGGTGGAATTCATGTTGACTGATTCGATTGTTTCTTCAATTTGTAAACCATGGTCACTCTCCTTATAATTTACGTTCTCTATGTCCATGTCCATGTCAGAAACAACTTATACGCACCTCAACTATTTCTCCAAGTACTTGTTACCTCACACCAATACAAGTGCCTGTTAGGTCTACCTGATAAAACTTAAACAGTTAAAAGAAGAGCTATGAAAATAGGAAAAAAAAATTTTCTTCATCTTTGAATTATAGATCAAACAAAAACTTAAGTAATTACAACACGAAATTCACTTTTCTTCTGTGTTCGTCTTCACTCTTTTCCTGTTTGCCTCTATCTACTTTTAATTTCTTGATTTCTGAATTATTATGGATCTTAGGTTCATAAGATCTTTGTTTTATATAGCTGTTTAATATTCATTCATTTTTGTATATGCTTTAAACCATTATCTTTGCAGTTTCTTATTTTAATTTAGATAGTTGTCTGATCGTGTGTTTCTGTAGCACTTTAGTGTGTGTGCTCTTCTAATTCTTCTCTTTATGGCTATGAAGTTTTAGTTATATGCATTGTACGAATACTTTACTAACCAATATGAATTTGTATCTTGTTATATGTTATTTTCTACCAAGACTTCATAAAATATTTGGAACACAAAGATGTCAAGCAATAGAAATCATAAAAATGCACTCTATGGTTTCAAAATACCTTGCTGCTTCCTTCACTATTTATCTACAAAAAATAAATAACCAATGATCTACCTACGTCTATTCCTGCATGCCATAGGAAGCCAAATATTTTGTTTGACAACATAAATTGGAGCCATTAGCTTGTACCATGATCTAGCTTAGACATAATATACATGTGATTTTTCTTTAAAATCTCTGCTCCTCTAGCTAATTAAATGTTCAAGGGGTGGAAACTTTGATTTATGCATAAAATTTTCAAGCTACCAATTTGTGTAGGCCTAAATTAAAAATTCTTGAAGCTAAAAAGTAAAAACAACTTATGGCATTATATGTGCTTTAATTTATGGATATTCTCTAACCAAATAGTCATGAAACTTTCGTAAATTGAGACTTGAACACTCATATCAAGTACACAATAAAAAACAAGATACCATATTTATAGATGTCATCTTAAAAGTAGATAAGCTTTAAGGATACTAATTTGAACATAAAGAAAGTATTATTTCCATAAAAAAAATGGCTATAAAATTGTACATATATCGATTTTGTATATGAAAAATCAATATGTTTCGGTTAGTTCTTTGTCTTATGTATATGTTTTGTGTGATAAATGAGATTTGTGCATTTGGCCAACCAAATTAGGAAAATAAGTAATTTATAACAAAGTGAATGAATAGTTTTATTCAAGAGTGTTAGAATTGAATCCCAGAGCTGAGAGTATGTCTCATTTTGTCTTTCAACATGAAATTGACTTTCTTTTGTGCATATAACCCCCCCCCCCCCACACACACACACTAATGAAGACTTTGAAGTCTTCTATAATGAACACGTTCTTCTACACATGTGACACGAAGAGTTTAGCAACATGATGAGCATGAGAGATACATTGTGCTATGTTGCACTAGAATATGGAGGGTGTGGTTACTTAAATGAAAAACGTAATATATACAACTTTGAAGTTCTTGTTATAGTTGAGTTTTAAAGGGTAGTAAATTCTTGAAAACCAATTCATCTGGACATTTTGCCTCACAGATGCATTAGGTTGATAACTTACTATGTTCTGATTAATGACAAATCGCAGGAATTAACGAAGCATAAAATGAAAAACTCAAAGGCACAACTCTCTTACGGAAAACAAACACATGCCAAAAATCAAGAGAATCCAGGCTGGGTTTATCAAGCATTCAGAAAAGGCAAGAGATCTTAAATCAAGCAGAATCAACGACTGAGGAAGGAACAGACATATGCGCAGGATATTCACGCCACAAATTATGGAAGAGAATAAAATTCAAGATCAGACAAAAATATCAAGGAACCATTCAGCAAAGGAAGGAAGTCACCACTTATGGAAAAGATCAATCAACTCAGCAAGATCACAGGAAATCTTACAGCAAAGAAAACAATTGATTTAATCATACACATATCTTATATGGACATGATTCAACAAATCAATTCAACTAAATCAAGGAGTCATCCAAAAGATCCTTGATTTACAAATCCCTTGGGTTTTCAATAGAGCATCCTCTCCCAAACTATATATACCTCTCTCCACCCCTGATGAATGACACGAAACTTCTATCAAGCTTATAAGTGAAATCTTCTTTTATCTTTCATAAAGCTTTGTAATCACTAGATTGAAAACAATTGAAAACAAAGCATGGGTAATCTTTCTATCTCATAAAAACAAAGCATTTACTAACTTTGAAGTGTTCTATAGAAAAGTTCAAAGAGAAGCAGGGTATTACATCACAACAATTCACAACATTCATGGTGGTGAATTTCGAAAATAATGCTTTTGAAGAATTCTGCGCTGTAAATGGATTCACTAAAAATTTCTCTTCACCCATATCTCCCTAGAAAAGAGGAGTTGTAGAAAGAAAAAAACGATCATTACAAGATACAACTACGACAATGTTGCTTGATCAAAATCTTTCTGACCATTTTTAGGCAGTAGCAGTAAGCACAACCTGTCACATTCTTAATAGGTGTCTCATTAGGCAGTAGCAGTAAGCACAACCTGTCACATTCTTAATAGGTGTCTCATTAGACCTATTCTGAAAAAGACCCATTATGAACTTTTGAGAGGAAAGAAACCTAACATCAACTATTCTCATCCTTTCAGATGCAAATGTTTCATCCACAATAACGGTAAGAACAATCTTGGAAAGTTTGATCCAAAAAGAGATGAAGATATTTTCTTAGGTTATGCACCAATTAGCATAGATTTTCTAGTATTTAATAAAAGAACTTTAAGTATTGAAGAATCTGTCCATGTGGTATTTGATGACACTAATCCAAGAATGCAGGAATGTGAAGCAATTGAAGATGAAATAAATTCTATATCACCGGTAGAAGAGGCTCAAAATCTTTAACTGAAGAAGCACCTGAAGATCCAGCTACTGACATACCCGAGTCGACTACTCAAACTGAGAAAATCAACATTCCTAGGGAATGGAGACACAATACCAGCAATCCCGAAAATCTTATTCTTGGTAAACCAGATGATAAAATTCAGACAAGGTCATCACTCAGGAAACAAGCTTCTTTGGCCCTCATATCTCGAATAGAACCAAAACGAATAAATGAAGCATTGAAAGATGAGTCATGGATACTTGCAATGAAAGAAGATCTCGATCAATTAAAAAAAAAACCAGGTGTGGACTTGCACTGAAAGACCGAAAAATGGCTCTATGATAGGAACAATTTGGGTATTTCAAAACAAACTTTATGAAAACGGTAAGGTTATCAGAGATAAAGCCCGGTTAGTCTCTCAAGGCTACTGACAGTAAGAAGGAGTCTACTATGATGAAACCTTTGCCCCTGAGGCAAGGTTAGAACCCATTCGAATCTCTCTCGCCTTTGCATACTTTAATCGTTTCAAACTTTTTCAAATGGATGTTAAAAGCACCTTTTTAAATGGATTCATTAAAGAAGAAGTATTTGTTAAACAACCGCTCGGTTTTGAAAATTCTTCTTGTCCTGACTATGTCTTTAAACTATCAAAAGCTCTTTATGCTCTCAAACAGGACCCCAAAGCATAATATGAAAGACTAAGCTCGTTTCTTATTAAGAATGAATTTCAAAGAGGTAAAATCGATACTACTCTTTTTACAAAGAAATCTGACTCTTGCATACTTATTGTTCAAATTTATGTCGACGATATCATATTTGGATGCTCAAACCTATCTCTTTTGAAAATTTTGTTGCACTTATGAAAAGTGAGTTTGAAATGAGTCTCATGGGTGAGCTTTCATTCTTTCTTGGACTTCAAATTAAGCAATCATATGAAGGAATCTTCATAAGTCAAAGGAAAATATACAAAAGAATTGATAAAAAAATTTGGAACAGACAAGGGCAAAGCTTTTGGAACCCCAATGAGTCCAACCACATGTTTGGAATATGATTCAACAGGAAAAGCAGTTGACGAAAAATCAGATCGTGGAATGATCAAATCACTGTTGTACCTTACTGAAAGCCGACCAGATATAATGTTTAGTGTCTGCAAGTGTGCCCGTTTTCAATCTGCACCAAAGGAATCTCATCTCACTTCCGTAAAACGAATTATTCTCTATCTTATTGGTACCTCCGACATGGGCTTATGGCACCCTTCTTCTGAAATTTTTGACTAATCGGTTTTTCAGATGGAGACTTTGCAGGTAACAAAAACGATAAAAGAAACACAAGCAGAACATGTCAACTTTTAGGACATTCTCTCATCTCTTGGCATAGTAAAAGGTAGAAATCTATTGTTCTCTCAACTACTAAGTCTGACAATTTAGCAGTCGGAAGTTGTGGCACTCAATTACTTTGGATGATGCATCAAATTATGGATTACAGTCTAACATTTGAGGGAGCACCTATTTTTTGTGATAACACAAGTGCTATCAGTTTATCTAAATATACTGTTCATCATTCAAGGGCAAATCATATTGATATTGGACATCATTTTATTTGTGATCATGTTGAAAATGGTGATTTTGTTCTTAAATTTTTTGATTATGAGAATCAATTGGCAGATATATTTACCGATCCTTTACTTGAGGAACTATTCTGTTTCCTTCGATAAAGCCTTGGCATTATTAGACTTAATCATTAATTTTTATACTATTCCTAATTACTTTTCCTTTTGCAGATTCATACCGCCTTTTCATTAAAAGACAGGAGCTGACTCTGCTCACAATCAGTTGGTTGTCACCATGAACACCTCGTACTGCTCCTTCTCTAAGACGGTTGAGAAATACCTTACCACATTTTGCAGGAACATCGTCAACACTCTTTACGTATTTTTTGTAAAGAAATATTAAGTCTTTGGCCACCCTTATTTTCGTTTAAGACTCTTATCTTGTCGAAGAACTCTCTCCTTCTCTTTTGGACTGTATATCTAGGGATTCTGACCCCACACTCTATAACTGTTTAGCTGTATTATTGTCTATCTATCTTGCTCACTGTTTTTGTTTTCCTTTTTGATTATGTCAAAGGGGAGAATGTTTACATGGGCACATAGAAAGGAGGAGCGGCACTTATACAGGGGGAGCACACAATCCATCGTCTAAGAACACTTGAAAAGGGAAGTCGTCTTACGCCTTTGTTAATTATAGTTGTCATTATCAAAAAGGGAGAGATTGATAACTTGCTATGTTTTGATTAATGACAAATCGCAGGAACTAACGAAGCATAAACCAGACAACTCAAAGACACAACTCTCTTACAGAAAACAAACACAAGAAAAAAATCAAGAGAATCCAGGCTGGGTTTATCAAGCATCCAGAAAAGACAAGAGATCTTAAATCAAGAAGAATCAATGACTGAGGAAGGAATGGATATATGCGCAGGACATTCACGCCACAAATTATGGAAAAGAATAAAATTAAAGATCAGATAAAAATATCAAGGAACCATCCAGCAAAGGAAGTCAACACTTATGGAAAAGATCAATCAACTCAGCAAGATCACAGGAAATCTTACAGCAAAGGAAGCAATTGATTTAATCATGCATATATATCTAATATGGACATAATTAAGCAAATCAATTCAACTGAATCAAGGATTCATCCAAAAGGAAACATCAAGGATAGTCTCTGATTTGCATATCAGACAGGAACAAGTTACTGAAAGATTGTACTACTTAAAGACTCAAATTCTAACGCTCTAAAGGGAACCCTTGAAACCCAAGGGGACTGGACTAGGCACCACATTGGTGATTTGAACCAGTATAAATTCTCTGTGTTATTTATTTTCTGCAAATTATATCTTATATATTAATTAACTAAACTGCAGGTGAGTCGAATAACTGATACAGGGAGTCGACTAAAGCTTTAAATTGAAATTCACCCCCCACCTCTTCAATATTATAGGACATTTTGCAATGACAAGTTTTCACATAGACAATCATATCTTATTTGATTTCATCTTTGTCACACTTATAATTCTAGGATGTTGTTTACGATGAATTTAAAGAGTGTGTTTGGCGGATTTCTGTGAAATCTTATTATTAATTGGTTCTATCGTTTCACTTTCTATACTAGTTGTGACTGATTGCAAATTGCATGTAAAATGATTTACTTATTTATATCTATCTTTTGTTTGTTGATGAACATTTAACATTGAGGTTTCAGTTTCGATGGAAATAAAATAGAGATCTACAGTAAATACATAAATATAGAAAATTTGATTTTCTAAAATTAAAAAAAATAAAAATCTTGATTGTGATCCTCTTTTTCTTTCCTGATCTACTTTTCTTTTGGTCTGGAAATTCATGATCCTTGCATATGCTATAGTTCTTTCTCTTCTTTTGTTGTAAAAATAACTAATCTTTGTAGATTTATTATTTTAATATTTTTTATTATTATATTAATTATTTTGTTATTTTTAATAAACTTTTACCATTTCATACCGAAACATTATCCCTTCAAACTGTGGAAAATCAATTGACCGGCAAGATATTCAACATTCAAATGAAAAAGCTATTCAAAAAATTTTTGGATGCAACACACAAATTATCCATTTTGTCTTACCTGGAGAAACAAGATGTGATTCATATATCAATGTCATTTATGATAATTCTTGTTACAGATGTGATAAAATACACAGTTTAACATCTAAGTTCAGAGGAATAAGAAAATTCAAGCATGGCAAGCTAATGTAACCCTTCCTCTCATAAACATGGCATGAAAATGAAAAATCCTCTCATGAAAAAGAATTAAAAGGTACTTGAATTATTTTATAAATTGTTTAAAACTTCACCTTTGCAATTGACAAAAAAAATACGATTTACTTATCTATGTATGTATTTTCTTTGAATTTAATTCATCTCTAGAAACATTATTCCTTTGTTGAAGTGCAGTTGGAACACTTTTTTTGATATTTTGGAAACAGTTGAAATCACTTTTGTCATTGGTAATAGATGTCATTTTTTGTGCTCCTTTGTTGCTGCCATTGGGTATCGTGTTTTGCAAGCTTTTGATGCGCTATTGGATGCCTTATGTTCCTGTTTTGTGGGGATTGAAATTAGTTTCTCTTATGATAGCAGGTCGGTGAAATGTTAACTATCTTCATAACTATTCTTAGTGCAGTTTATCGGAAATTTTTACTCAAGGCTTATGAATTTCTTGGATTGATATAGTTAAGAGATAATAAGTTTAAGGTAATTCCAGTGATGAAGGCTGGAATGTTTATTTTCAGTTCCTAAAAAATAATGTTACTTTTCTTTGTTTATCTTCTTTGAGTAATCACAAAAAATAATGTTACTTTTCTTTGTTTATCTTCTTGGAGTAATCACCTTATGTTGATATAATTAAAAATTACAATATAAAATAAGGGTCATTAATTAAGGAACATAAAATGAATTTATGGTTTTTAGAATCCTCCTTTTAGTAGTTTATTTCTTGAAATGTATTTTGAAATCATAACTCAATTTTATAATAAGTAAATTTTTTCAGAGAGTTTTTTGCAAAAAGGTATGATGCTGGTGTTTTTTCATGGGGGTTTATTGTATCATAGGTGTATATTTGGACATATAAAATAACTGCGATATTGTCTTAATTGAACATTGTTCTTACCATTCATTAGTTTTTTCTCTTTTCAACCTTGAGTATCTAGAATTAATGAAATACTGACATTTCATCCTCAATTTTAATGTAACAAGTATTTTAATCAAGACGTTCTAGAAGATCAAAGCATCAACAATGTATCTTTTTTTGTCTTAGTTCAAAATAGTATGTAATCAGTACTCTCACTTTTATAAATATTTAACAATGTAACTATACCACTTCAACTTCCAGTAGTATGACATTCACATGAATGAATATATAGAAGGCATATTTGGCAGTTGTAATATAGTACTATTTTTTTTATTGAAAGTTAAGTTATTTCATATGCAACTAATTAATTTTAGCTCCATAATACGACTATACGTTGGACCAGTGCTTAGCACGGGTGAGAACCATCTAGTATTTCTATTATATAGAAGAGTCATGATGAGGACGACCAATGACAATTTTGTAATTTTAATTATTACTATGGGAAAAGATTTAAATTTATAATTGTATAATTAATTGTCAAAATATTTTTCTAGAAGAATTCAATTTTTCTTTCCAAGAGTTACAAAAAGTTTTGTTTCATGTGTGGCTCACAAATTCATTTTGTTTTATTTTTGAAAATCAATTTGTATTCGTTTGATTATAATAATAATGTGAAAAATATTTTTACTTTTATACTCTTGATAATTCAAATCGTTCATCTATGTTTATTACAACTACAACATATTCAGTGTAATCCTACAATCTTCCATATATGCAATTTCCTTTATAATGATATATAATGTTTTTTAAACATAAGTATTCATATAATTTTATTTAACTTATTTTATCTCTAAAATAATATTTATTTTATCATTAAAAATTGTGAATTAAATAAGAAAACAAAAATAACATAATTTCTTTATAATTATATATAATTTAAACATAAGTATTCATATAATTTTATTTAACTTATTTTATCTTTAAAAATATTTATTTTATCTGTAAAAATTGTGACTTAAATAAGAAAACAAAAATAGCACAATCCTAAAGAGATAAAAAGAAGAATATAGAGTTGATAATGTAAGAATTGATAAATAATATGACTATATAATTTTAGTTTAAGAAATTACATAACTAATTAACAGGATAAATTTTAAAATAGTATAAATATCTGGGATCAAAAATTAATTTGTCATAGAATTATATATCATATACTTAGGAAACTTCCACAATAGATAAAGTACACATTGACCTTCATATTATAGTGTGTTGCACTTTTTAGTCTTGATTTCTACTTCTTACAATCTTGAATCATGATAAATTAGTGTCATTCGTCGAGAGTAAGAAGCATATTAAGTATTAGATTATGAATGCTTTACATCTTATAGATAAATATTTTCTCAATTAGTATCAATACATGAATTTTAGAATTAAGTTACTTTATTACCTTATGTATATTAAAATTTTGGTTATCATCGACTACATATTGATGAAAAAAAATATAAAACTTAATTGTGAAATTTTTTTAGCATTTTCATTTTAAATTTTATAAAACAACAAAACAGTTAAACAAAAACTTAACTAAAGTTTGCACTCACTCCATTTCGATTTAAATGTTTATTTGACTTACAATGATGTTTTCTTTTAGAAAAATACTTTTAAAACTCGTGGTTAAAACAAATCATAGATGTTCATATGACTATAAATCTTCTTAATAAGAATAACATGTACATTTTAAAGTCAAAATATTATTAAATATATTAATACATCATTCTTTTGAAATTGACTATAGAGAAAAATATATTACATAAATTAAAGTTAAAATGACATAAATTTTCATAGTATTAAGAGTTAATTACGTTATATCTCTACTTTTTTTCAAATTACAAAAAAAATTCTTAGAATTAAAAAAAATTAGATTTATCAGCAGACATGTGGATACATTGACCATGATACATTGCTATTCAGGAAACTTGCAGACACATAGCTCACAAATGAAAGCTATATTTGAGAGGGAATATGGATGTACCCGAGAGGAGAGAGATGTATCAATGAAATGAATGAGATGTATTCAAGAGAGGATGAAGATGTATCCAAGAGAGGATATGTATGTATTCGAGAGAGGATAGTGATGTATCTGACAGAAGAGAGAGATATATCTAATAGAGAATTTTAGTAATTTTTTTAAATGCTAATTTTTTTTAGAAATTATAATAAGATATTATGTGAATTTAGGTAAAAAAAATTGTAAAGATAATTCAATATTACAATATTATATATATTTATAGTAATTATTGAATTAGCTTTCGAATATAAAAATTATTTTTGACACTTTCAAATAAACATGATAAGTAATAATAATAATAAAATATCATATGTAACATAATGTCAAACATATATATTCAAATTAAATAATTAATTTAATGATATTCTTTTTATATTTTATTTGAAAATCATTCAAGAAAATATATTAAAATTATGAGTCTCAACATAATAAAATATTTCGTATTGATCCATCTGTAGTTTAATTTTGAGTACACTTATAAATTTATTTTATAGGTGTATAACAAAAAAAAAACAATGACCTATTTGATAAAAAAAAGTAAAATGAATCATCTCATTATTTACAAAATGATAAAATGATTAAAAAAATTATGAATTTATATTTGTTTTTATATTCATTAAAATTAGGAGAACAATTTAGTATAGTAAGGAAAGAACTTTTTTAAAAACTAATTTATATACCTGATGGATAAATGTTTTATCTCAAAAATTTAAAAATATTAACAAAGCTTAATATCATATATATTGCAGTAATTTAAATGAGGTAGTTAAAAGTCTTAAAATACCCTTGAAGTATTGAAAACGCTACAAAATTACCCGTCATCCACTTATTGGCTCCAAAATGCCCTTTTCATCCACCTATTGGCTCCAAAATACCCTTGTCATCCACTTTTGCGTTCAAATTGACTACTTCTTTATTTTTTTTAAATTAAAGTTTTTAAATATTTTTTAAAATACTTGGCGTTCAACTATTGGTTATAATTTAATTTATTAAAATAATTTATAAATCAACCCACTACCACTCATTACTAACTAAAATCCACCCAATTAATAATCCAATTATAATATCAAAATCGTCATAAAAACTACTAAAACACGATGAAATTATAGATTCTTGAAAATGACATCCAAAATTATCGAGTTCGAATCGAAGCCCAAATTAAATTTAGGTTGAACCGCTTATTTAGTAGGATACTTTCAATAGGATTCTCTTTCAAGATAAATGAATTAGAAATTTATGATTGAAGGTAAAGAAGTAATACATCCCGAATTAATTCATGCACTTTTTTTAAAATATAATTTTATAAATATTTATGATTTGTTTTAAAAAATTTAATATATTATTTTGAAAAAAAGTTATATGAAGTGACATCACATAATTGAGACGTAAAAATAATTAAGATGAATATAGTCAGACTTTTAAGTGTATGATAATTTATTTCTATAGATATTTTGCCTCAATTTAAAAACATTCAATTTACAGTAGCTCTATGTTGTTGAATTAATGATGTGAAGGGTTTATTAATTTGGAGGGATTTAATTAGTGACGGGTGGGTAGTGAATTGATTTATAAATTATAATAAGTTAAATTATAACAAATAGTTGAGTGCCACGTATTTAAAAAAACTATTTAAATACTTTAAATATAAAACCGTTAAATAAGTGGTCAATTTTCAACCAAAAGGTGGATGACAAGGGTATTTTGGATCCAATAGATGAATGGGAAGGATATTTTGGAGCCCATAGGTGGATGGAGGGTATTTTTGTACAATTTCTAATACTTTGAGGGTCTTTTAGGCCCTTTTCCAAAATAATAATTTATATAACTTGATCAAAATGATTTTAACTTATGATAAAATATTAGTAATGAATAAATATTTGTTTATCCATTAATTGGACAATGACATATATGTTTTGGAATTATGCCCAAAAAGAAAAATCAAATAAATTAGATACTTCAAAAATTAATTTTACAATCCAAAAATAAAAACCATGCCATGAAATTGAAAAGTCTAAAGAGAACCAAAGGAAATGACATAACATGCTCTGAAATTTATTAAAATTTTATTCTTGAAGAGTTTGCCCACTGGATGAATTCCTTATAAATTAGGCCTTTTGAGAATTGCAATTGTGATTGATATTGATTTAACATGTTAACCGGTCCATTATCATATTCGTAAGAATATTTGGAAAAATGTGTATCAATTGAATTTTGTTCAAAATTTGTTGTACGGACAAGTCTCAAAAATGATGTGTTCACACTAACAAATAGTGAATTTTACTTTTGTGTTATAATTGTTTTACAAAAGTAGGACTATCATGTAGGGAACTAACAAAAAATAAAGTTCTTAATGTTGAAAAAAAAACTGCAATGTTGATCTTCCTAATAAGAAATCTATACGGAAGCATGTATTATTTAGGATACAAATAACAAATAAAGAGTGACAAATTTATTGATATATGACATGAGAGGAGAGAGAATTGAAGAGTGTGTTTGTGTATTACTTGAGTCATGAACATAGTTCTAGAAAAATCTTTTAATTTATAGTTTCTAGAATAATCATGTAACTTATGAAGGAAATTTAGGCACTTGAAAAAATATTTTGACAAATTTAATAATAGAATATATAGAATTTTAAAATGAAATATATATGCGATGACAATATTATCCTTGATTGCCCTAAACTTTATATTTCTATATAATATAAAAAAATATCAAATTTTGACATGTCAATTTTAAATTTAAATCAAACTTACATTAGTTCTGTAACACCCCAGAAAATTTTGCGATATATATATATATATATATATATATATATATATATTGACTTTACACGTACAAAACCTCATAAATATGATTTCACAAATCGTAATATGAATTTAACGATGTTCCTGATATTTCTATCTCTCTATGAAATAGTTTAGACTTTATTGCTCCTAATGTCTCTTTAAAATGAATGATGTGCCTTGATTTTTATTATTGATATAACAAAATAACTTAGAAGTGCTAACAAAGTATATCACCAAATCTTATAGCAATTTAAGTTAAATACTTTTTTCACTTTTGTTGGTCAGCTAGAATGAAATAAAGAACATTATTGGACACTTAAAATAGAAACTCAACCATTTCGATAAAAAATAATTTGCAATTAGACAATCACATAATATAATACGTCTTCTTTTAACAAACATATGTAATTTCCCTATAAGCTTTTTTAACTAGGCATCTTCGATTCTTTAATTGCTAACCATATTAATCAAGTTTATTTATTTTGAATCACCATAAGGCAATAAACTTTTATGGTACCCGTTTCATTCTAAACATATTATATAGGAAAGTTGTAGGTAATTTTTTTAAGAGAACCCTTAGGCCTGGTTATGTGGCACCATCATAAATCAGAATTTACTTTTAATTTATTTATTTTCAATACTAGTGTGTATATATATATATATATATATATATATATATATATATATATATATATATATATATATATATATATATATATATATAAGAGAATCTTAGGCCTATCTATGTGGTGCCACCATAAACCAAAATTCACTTTTAATTTATTTATTTCCAAAACTAAAATCCCCATTTCTTGAAAAGATGTGACTTTTATGAAAAGTCGTGACTTTAATGAAGTAATAGAGAATCTTATGTGCGCCACCATAAATCAGAATTTACTTTTAATTTATTTATTTTCAAAAATAGTCTTCCCTTTGTTGAAAAATTGTGAGTGTTATGAAAAGTTGTGACTTTAATGAAGAGTTGCGACTTTTATTAAAATAGTTTTAAGAGTTAATTGCATTATATCTCTACTCTTTTTTCAAATTACAAAAAAAAATCTTAGAAATAAAAAATTTAGATGTATCAGCAGACATGCGGATACATCGGTCATGATACAATGCCATTCAACAAACTTGCAGACACATATCTCACGGATGAATCCGAGAGGAGAGAGCTATATTGAGAGGGAATATGGATGTACCCGAGAGGAGGGATATGTATCCAAGAGACGATAGAGATGTATTGAAGAGGGGATGAAGATGTATTTGAGAGGATGTAATGACCCGAAAGGTCATTTTTGAAAATTTTAAATATTAATTTAATTAAGAATAAATTAATTTATGACTAATTATTAAATAACTAATTGTAATTAATAATTATGGTTAAGTTTATAAAAATTTTATTTTTTACCATATACCAATTACCCTTATAGGAAATAAATTATTAGGGTTAGAGAGTTTTTAGTTTATAACTTTAAGAAAAGAAAAGGAGACACCTGCGTATAGCGACGATTGGCGTAGAACTGCAATCCACGATCAGGTAATGTTCATGAATTTTTCATTCATTATGCAATTGAAAATATTGAGGTCAAATGTAGTACAAGCATAATTATCATTATAATAATGTGTGAAAATGAGTAAGGAATCAAATTGTTAACTTTATTAATTATATTATTATTTGTAAGTTACAGTGGATCAGAATTGAAATTGTACCAACTTGAACGTGATTTCTATATATATATATATTTATCATAGTGGTAATGTTAATGACGATTAAAAAAAATTGAGGGTAATTATCGATCAGTAAAGATAATTAATTGTTGAGGGATAGTTTCTAAGAATATAACCTGTGTCAATTTGAGTTCTGAAAAATTTTGGGTTTTCTTGTAACTAAAATATTATGTCCATGATTTTGATTTTTAGTGTTTCTCTAATTCCTTGTTATAATTGTCACATATAATTTAAGTTTTGATATATTGAGATAGGTAAATAAATATAAAGTGTAATGTATTTTGTGAGTAGCATTAGACTTGGGATATTTGAGGAATTAAGACTTAATCGTAAACTTGAAAATTGGAGAAAAGTTAAAAGAGTTGACATGTCAAATGACATCAAAAGTTGAGAACTTGATTATAAATTTGTGCTCTATGATTTTTGGTCTATGTTAGACACGTAGTGATATGGATGTTGTTAGGTTTAAAATCTTATTGTGATCGTTAATAGGAATAGATTGTATTGGTTTGGAAGTACAACGAAAGGAAAAGGCTCAAGTTCAGAGTGATTGTTCGACTATTTGAGGCAAGTGGATTTCTAAACTCTTGTTAAGCGTACGAAATTCGTGTATATCCTTGGGTGATGTTGAGAATGATTTAGAGACTTGTTGTTTATTTGTTGGTATTGTATTTCTTGTTGTAAATTGTGTTTGGTTATCAAATGGTTATCTCCTCCCTTTTCATTTGAGCATGTCATTTGCATTGTATCTGAGACATTGTTGTGGTAAGAGGATGGTGTACTAATTTCGAGGGACGTATCGCGCGCCGCGAAGGTTACTACTTATCGAGGGTCGTGTCGTGCGCCGCGACAGATGCATGGACAGATATGTCCCCCATGGGTCCCGGACTGAGAGACAGCGGGTGTGTATCGTTAGGGAAGACATGCATCACTATATTTGACATTGCATCTCATGGCATTACACATTTTATTATTGATGAACTTGAACATGTGTTTTGTTGATCCTGTGAGTGTTTCTCTGTGAAGCTTGTGACTGTTGAATATTGAGTTGTTATTGAGAATGTGTAAACTGATAGAGTATGGTTATTGAGTTGTGTGTTTGGTAAACTGTAACCTATTAGACTGTATCGTGGAGGTTTAGATATGGTGTAAGGAGTGCCCGTATTTTGTTCACTTAACTTGTGTTTAGAGGTTTGCTTGTTGGGTACCGCGTGGTTTGGTACTCACCCCTTGCTTCTACAAATTTTTGTAGGATACGAGCCTGGATCATCGTGATACTTGTCATTCTTTTCGTTTCCGAGGCATCTTGTGGAGGATTGTGAGGTAGCTGCTTGTCATCTCAGCGAACTTTCCTACTCCAGTTTATGACTTTGTTTTTACTTGAAAGACAACTTCATTCAGACTTCTACTTTATTTCAATTCTAGTATTTACATTAGAGGCTTGTGCACGTGACAACCTGATTTTGGGGATTGGATTAATATAACTTGGTTTCATAATAGGAATTGTTGTTGGATTGTCATTTACTTCCGCACTTTGTTAGATATTTGGTTTTAGGCTGACTTGTCTTGGTGGGATAAGACGAGTGCCATCACACCCATTTTTGGGTCGTGACAAAATGGTATCAGAGCCCCAGGTTCATAGGTCTCACGTGTCTACAAGCCGAGTCTACGTAGAGTCTCAAGGGTCAGTACGGAGACGTCTGTACTCATCTTTGAGAGGCTATAAAGATTACTAGGAAACTTGCTTTTGTTCATTGTTTCTCGTCGTGCGTAGTTACCTTCGTTAGTACTGAGTTGTTGTATACTCTTTTGACAGATGACGAGGACTAGAACTAATGTTACTGGTGGTAGAGGGGAGGCACTTTCCGAGGCAGTTGTTGAGGCCCCAGCTAGGGGTAGGGGTAGATCTCGAGCTAGAGGTCGTGCTAGTAGTACGACAGTAGCCAGAGGTCGTGGACGTGGAGCAGCACCATTGAGAGGTAGTGCTAGAGAGGTCTCTACCGAACCTCAGATTGATGACATAGAGGACCAGGTTCCTCCAGATCCCGTAGTCACACCTTTGCTTCAGGATACGCTATTGAGGGTGTTAAGTGTGCTAGAGGGATTTTCTCAGGGTGGTGGTGCAACTACCACACCACATGACTCTCGTACTAGAGAGGGGGCTCAGACCCAAGAGCAGCAACAAGCTCCGGTTGTTCAGGATGCGGTGGGGCAACTACCAGTAGATCCCGCGGTTCAGAATGATATTGCACCAGCAGTTGGGGGTCAAGTTGCATCGATGGTTGTTCTGACAGAGGATGAGCAGCGTAGGTATGAGAGATTTCGAAAGATGAACCCACCTCAGTTTCAGGGTGGGAAGAGCGAGGACGCTCATGAGTTTCTAACTACCTGCCGAGAGTTACTAGAAGTGGTTGGATTAGCTGAGTCACATGGGGTTAGATATGCTACACTCCAGCTTCGTGGACCAGCGAGAGACTGGTGGAGGACTTATTCGGGGGTTTTGCCAGTTGGATCTCCTCCAGTGACTTGGGAGCAGTTTGCTAGTGCATTCCAAGATCGTTTTATCCCATGGAGCGTGAGAGAGGAGAGTCGCTTGAGGTTTGAGAGTTTGAGACAGGATGGTTTATCGGTCACAGAGTATGAGGCGCGTTTTTGCCAGTTGTCTAGGCATGCATTGGCCATTATTCCGAATGAGACAGAGAGGATCCGCAGATTTGTGAGGGGATTGACTTTCTCTATCAGGTCAGCTGTGTTTCGGGCATCTAGGGAGGGGGCTTCTTTTCAGTCCATTGTGAGAGCCGCCAAAGAGGCAGAATTGATGGAGAGAGAGGAGTTTGGGGACCCTAAAAGAGCCCGTATATCAGGACAGTTTCATGGTGCCTCATCTGGAGGTAGGGGATCACAGAGAGTGAGTGGTTCTTTTCAGCAGCGGGGACCTATTCATGCATCTATGCCGACATTTGAGGGTGGCCAGACATCTAGGGGTTCTTATAGCCCGGGTCAGAGCTCGTACGGTTCACAGCAGCGACCTACAGGGCGAGGAAATTATAGTGGGTTTTCAAGGTCCACACAACAGTTCCCAGGTCAGAGATTTTGTTTTACTTGTGGAGATCCCGATCATCTAATGCGGCAGTGTACTTCACAAAGGGGTCGTGGTGGTCCTCGACCTAATTCTTCATTCCAGACTAGACCACCAGCACCACAGGGTAGAGGTCGTGGCAGAGTTCAGTCAGGTAGAGGTGATAGAGTTTTTAGTAGTGGTGTTGCAGCTCAGCAGAGTGGGGGTAGAGGTACCACCCAGGATGGAGGTGGACGAGGAGGCCACTGCTATGCTTTCCCCGGGAGACCTGAGGCGGAGACCTCTGATGCTGTTATTACAGGTATCATCCCAGTATGCCATCGACCTGCGTCTGTGTTGTTTGATCCAGGTTCTACATTCTCTTATGTGTCTACGTATTTTGCTGCTAAATTTGATATGATATGTGATAGTATGACTGTACCTATTCGTGTTTCTACACCCGTGGGTAAACCCTTAGTGGTGGATCGAGTGTATCGATCCTGTCTTGTTTCTTTGGCTGGGTATGACACTTGGGTAGACTTAATCATTCTGGGGATGGTGGACTTTGATGTTATCTTGGGTATGGATTGGCTTTCTCGTTATCATGTTGTCCTTAATTGTAATGCTAAGACTGTGACTTTAGCAATGCCTGGTGTTCCGAGGGTTGAGTGGAAGAGTGTTAGTGGTTCTTATCCTAGCAAGGTCATCTCTTTTATCCGTGCTCAGAGATTGGTGGAGAGGGGGTGTTTGTCTTACTTAGCTTTTATTCGGGATACTAGCGTTGAACCACCTCCCATGGATTCTGTTCCCGTGGTTCAGGATTTTCCCGATGTATTTCCTTCTGATCTTCCAGGTGTTCCTCCCGATAGGGACATCGATTTCGCTATTGATTTGGAGCCAGGCACTAAGCCTATTTCTATCCCTCCATACCGTATGGCTCCAGCAGAGTTGAAAGAATTGAAGGATCAGTTGCAGGATTTATTGAGTAAGAGTTTTATTCGCCCTAGTGTGTCACCTTGGGGTGCCCCTGTATTGTTTGTGAAGAAGAAGGATGGGACTATGAGAATGTGTATTGATTACAGACAGTTGAACAAAGTAACAGTTAAGAATAAGTATCCTCTTCCGCGTATTGATGACTTATTTGACCAGTTACAGGGAGCATCATTGTTCTCTAAGATTGATCTGAGGTCTGGGTATCATCAGTTGAAGATTAGGGCATCAGATATCCCTAAGACAGCTTTTCGGACCCGGTATGGGCATTATGAGTTTCTAGTGATGTCCTTCGGATTGACTAATGCCCCTGCAGCATTCATGGAGTTGATGAATGGGGTGTTTCGACCATACCTTGATTCTTTTGTGATTGTTTTCATCGATGACATCTTGATTACTCTAAGACTGAGGAGGACCATGTCCGACACCTGAGGATTGTACTCCAGAGGTTGAGAGAAGAGAAGTTGTATGCCAAGTTCTCAAAGTGTGAGTTCTGGCTTACTTCTGTGACATTCTTGGGGCACGTGGTGTCCAAGGAGGGTATTAGAGTAGATCCAGCCAAAATTGAGGCAGTTAGAGGCTGGACGCGACCTACCTCACCTACTGAGATTAGGAGTTTTGTGGGATTGGCAGGCTATTATCGACGATTTGTTCAGAGTTTCTCTACTATTGCAGCTCCATTGACTAGATTGACTCGACAGGATGTGAGTTTTCAGTGGTCTGATGAGTGTGAGGAGAGCTTTCAAAAACTCAAGACTTTGTTGACTTCTGCTCCTGTTTTGACTCTACCTGAGGAAGGTGTAGACTTTACTGTGTATTGTGATGCTTCAGGAGTTGGTTTGGGTGGTGTGTTGATGCAGAAGGGGAAAGTGATTGCTTATGCTTCTAGGCAATTGAAATCCCATGAGAAAAACTACCCTACTCATGATTTGGAGTTGGCGGCTGTGGTATTTGTACTTAAGTTATGGCGTCATTATTTGTATGGGGTGCATTGTGAGATCTTCACTGATCATCGGAGTCTTCAATATATCTTTAGCCAGAGGGATTTGAACTTGAGGCAACGGAGATGGCTTGAGTTGTTGAAGGACTATGATGTGACCATTCTGTATCATCCAGGAAAGGCCAATGTTGTGGCCAATGCTCTGAGTAGGAAGACTCCTAGCATGGGGAGTCTTGCAGCGCTTAGTATTATGGAGAGACCATTGGCTAGAGATGTGCAGATATTAGCTAACAGTCTTGTCCGCTTGCAGATTTCAGAAGAGAGTGATGGGATGATTGCTTTTATTGAGGCTCGGTCTTCTTTAGTCGAGCAAATTCGTGCACACCAATTTGATGACGAAAAATTATGTCTCATTCGAGACAAAGTATTGAGAGGGGAAGCTAAGGAGGCTGTCCTTGATTCTGATGGTGTCTTGCGGATCGGAGGCAGAATTTGTGTGCCCAGGACAGGCGATTTGATTAGATTGATTCTTGAGGAGGCCCATTGTACTCGGTATTCCATCCATCCGGGAGCGGCAAAGATGTATCATGATCTGAGTCAGCATTACTGGTGGTGTGGGATGAAGAGAGATATTTCAGACTTTGTTTCTAGGTGTTTGACTTGCCAGCAGGTCAAATGTGAGCACCAGCGGCCAGGGGGTGTATCTCAGAGGATGCCTATTCCTACTTGGAAGTGGGAGCGGATTACTATGGACTTTGTTGTGGGTTTGCCTACCACAGTGGGTGGTTATGACTCTATTTGGGTTGTTGTTGATAGACTGACCAAGTCTGCCCACTTCATCCCGGTTCGGGTAAAGTATACAGCAGAAAAGTTAGCCGAACTATATATCAGCCAGATTGTGCGACTACATGGAGTTCCTCTTTCTATCATATCAGATCGAGGTTCACTATTTACTTCTCACTTCTGGAAGGCATTACAACATGGTCTGGGTACTCAGTTAGATATGAGTACGGCATTTCACCCTCAGACAGATGGTCAATCTGAGCGGACCATTCAGGTATTGGAAGATATGCTTCGAGCGTGTGTGATCGATTTTGGTGCAAGATGGGATCGACATTTACCCTTAGCGGAGTTTGCCTATAATAACAGTTATCACTCTAGTATCCAAATGGCCCCATTTGAGGCATTATATGGTAGACGGTGTAGATCTCCTATTGGTTGGTTTGATTCGGCGGAGATGGACTCTTTGGATACAGACTTGCTTAGAGATGCTATGGAGCAAGTTCGTATGATTCAGTATAGATTATTGACAGCTCAGAGTCGACAAAAGAGTTATGCAGACCGGAGAGTTAGAGCCTTGGTGTTTATGGAGGGTGATCATGTTTGGCTCCGAGTATCACCCATGAAGGGTGTAATGAGGTTTGGAAAGAAGGGCAAGCTTAGCCCTAGGTTCATTGGACCTTTTGAGATTTTGAGCCGAGTGGGAGAGGTGGCCTATAAGTTGGCCTTGCCACCTAGTTTGTCGGCAGTTCATCCTGTTTTCCATGTCTCTATGCTTCGGAAGTATATTCCGGATGAATCTCATGTGATTTCACTTGATTCTGTGGAGTTGGGTCCAGACTTGACATTTGAAGAGGAGCCTATAGCTATTTTGGATAGGCAGGTTCGAAAGCTTAGAACCAAGGAGATTGCTTCAGTGAAGGTGCAGTGGAAGCACCGATCAGTGAGAGAGGCAACTTGAGAGACTGAGTCTGACATGCGTGCCAGATATCCTCAACTTTTTGAGGCTTCAGGTACTTTCTTTCACCTTATGTTCGAGGACGAATATGGTTTTTAGTGGTGGATAATGTAATGACCCGAAAGGTCATTTTTGAAAATTTTAAATATTAATTTAATTAAGAATAAATTAATTTATGACTAATTATTAAATAACTAATTGTAATTAATAATTATGGTTAAGTTTATAAAAATTTTATTTTTTACCATATACCAATTACCCTTATAGGAAATAAATTATTAGGGTTAGAGAGTTTTTAGTTTATAACTTTAAGAAAAGAAAAGGAGACACCTGCGTATAGCGACGATTGGCGTAGAACTGCAATCCACGATCAGGTAATGTTCATGAATTTTTCATTCATTATGCAATTGAAAATATTGAGGTCAAATGTAGTACAAGCATAATTATCATTATAATAATGTGTGAAAATGAGTAAGGAATCAAATTGTTAACTTTATTAATTATATTATTATTTGTAAGTTACAGTGGATCAGAATTGAAATTGTACCAACTTGAACGTGATTTCTATATATATATATTTATCATAGTGGTAATGTTAATGACGATTAAAAAAAAATTGAGGGTAATTATCGATCAGTAAAGATAATTAATTGTTGAGGGATAGTTTCTAAGAATATAACCTATGTCAATTTGAGTTCTGAAAAATTTTGGGTTTTCTTGTAACTAAAATATTATGTCCATGATTTTGATTTTTAGTGTTTCTCTAATTCCTTGTTATAATTGTCACATATAATTTAAGTTTTGATATATTGAGATAGGTAAATAAGTATAAAGTGTAATGTATTTTGTGAGTAGCATTAGACTTGTGATATTTGAGGAATTAAGACTTAATCGTAAACTTGAAAATTGGAGAAAAGTTAAAAGAGTTGACATGTCAAATGACATCAAAAGTTGAGAACTTGATTATAAATTTGTGCTCTATGATTTTTGGTCTATGTTAGACACGTAGTGATATGGATGTTGTTAGGTTTAAAATCTTATTGTGATCGTTAATAGGAATAGATTGTATTGGTTTGGAAGTACAACGAAAGGAAAAGGCTCAAGTTCAGAGTGATTGTTCGACTATTTGAGGCAAGTGGATTTCTAAACTCTTGTTAAGCGTACGAAATTCGTGTATATCCTTGTGTGATGTTGAGAATGATTTAGAGACTTGTTGTTTATTTGTTGGTATTGTATTTCTTGTTGTAAATTGTGTTTGGTTATCAAATGGTTATCTCCTCCCTTTTCATTTGAGCATGTCATTTGCATTGTATCTGAGACATTGTTGTGGTAAGAGGATGGTGTACTAATTTCGAGGGACGTATCGCGCGCCGCGAAGGTTACTACTTATCGAGGGTCGTGTCGTGCGCCGCGACAGATGCATGGACAGATATGTCCCCCATGGGTCCCGGACTGAGAGACAGCGGGTGTGTATCGTTAGGGAAGACATGCATCACTATATTTGACATTGCATCTCATGGCATTACACATTTTATTATTGATGAACTTGAACATGTGTTTTGTTGATCCTGTGAGTGTTTCTCTGTGAAGCTTGTGACTGTTGAATATTGAGTTGTTATTGAGAATGTGTAAACTGATAGAGTATGGTTATTGAGTTGTGTGTTTGGTAAACTGTAACCTATTAGACTGTATCGTGGAGGTTTAGATATGGTGTAAGGAGTGCCCGTATTTTGTTCACTTAACTTGTGTTTAGAGGTTTGCTTGTTGGGTACCGCGTGGTTTGGTACTCACCCCTTGCTTCTACAAATTTTTGTAGGATACGAGCCTGGATCATCGTGATACTTGTCATTCTTTTCGTTTCCGAGGCATCTTGTGGAGGATTGTGAGGTAGCTGCTTGTCATCTCAGCGAACTTTCCTACTCCAGTTTATGACTTTGTTTTTACTTGAAAGACAACTTCATTCAGACTTCTACTTTATTTCAAGTCTAGTATTTACATTAGAGGCTTGTGCACGTGACAACCTGATTTTGGGGATTGGATTAATATAACTTGGTTTCATAATAGGAATTGTTGTTGGATTGTCATTTACTTCCGCACTTTGTTAGATATTTGGTTTTAGGCTGACTTGTCTTGGTGGGATAAGACGAGTGCCATCACACCCATTTTTGGGTCGTGACAGAGGAGATAGTTATGTATCTAACAGAGGAGAGAGATGTATCTGATAGGAATTTTTGTAATTTTTGTAAATGCTATAAAATTTTAAAAATTATAATAATATGTGAATTTAGGTGTAAAAAACTTAAAATTGTAAAGATAATTGATTATATTAGGCCCGTGAATGGGCCTAGTATTATATAGAAAGATGAAGAGGAGGACGATCGATTGCAGATTTGTAATTATACTTAACATACAAGGGTAAATGATTAATATCTATGATAAAATTTCTTCTATTATATAGAAGAGTGAAGTGGGAGGACTACCAAGGGCAAAAATATAATTTCACTCTAACAAAAATCTATGAAGAAAGATAATAAATAATTCTAGAGTTATCTTTCTATATATGAAGAGAATAACTATCAAGGAAAAATTGTAATTTCAAGCTAACAAAAATCTACCAAGAATGATAACAAAAAAAATAAATATTTCTAAAAACATCATGAGTTATTGTTATTAGCATTAGTTGATTTTGATATTACTTCATTTTTTAATTCTTTTATGAGTTATTGTGATATCTATTTTATTATTACTCTATTTTACTATTACTTTAATTTAATTCTTTAAATATTTTTATTCATTATGCTTATAAAAAATCCTACTTTTTATTTTGGCTCTAATTAATATACTTGAAAATAAATTAGTGTGATAAAATCAATAATATATATTAGATTGAAATTAAAGAATAAGTTGTTAAAAGTAACTTTACAAATAAAAATGAACGAGATAATATATTTGTATTAAAGATGACCAAGAATAAAAAAGTAATTTCATTCTAACAAAAATCTATCATGAATAAATAATTTTAGAAACATCTTTCTATATATGAAGTGATGATCAAAGGTAAAAATGTAACCCATGCAAACAAAAAACTATTAAGAATAATAATAAGAAAATTACATAGTTCTAGAAACATCTTTAGGTATTATTATTAGTATTACCTCATTTTTGTTAATTCTTAATTTTTTTTATGAGTTATTGTGATATCTATTTATTATATGAAAGTTAATAAATAATGATTATGCTTAGCTCTTAATAATTATATACCAATTATAATATTAGGTGAAACCAATCAAAATTAAAATTAAAATTTATATGTATATTAAATTTTGTGTATTGAAATATTTTTTAATTTTTTGATCTTTAATATGCTATATAAAAAAATTAAAATTCAGAAGTTATTTTATTTTTGAAATGAAATAAAAAATAAGTTCATATAAAATAAAAAAAGGAGGGAGTCATATATTAAAAATGAAATATATGTGTGTTATTACTGAAATGAGCTTTCATATGTTATTAGTTTTTTTAAAAATTGTTTGGCTTCCTTCTATTAATTTGTAAAAATGAAATATATATGTGTTACTATTGAAATGAGCTTTCATATATTATTAGTTTTTAGAAAAAAAATTCAAGGGTGAAAATATAATTTCTCGCTAACAAAAATATATGAAGAAAGATAATAAATAATTTTAAAATTATTATTCTATATATGAAGTGAATATTTTTCTATTTTACTATTACATAGAAGAGTGAAGTGCAGGACGACCAAGGGCAAACATGTAATTTCACGCTAACAAAAATCTATGAAGAAAGATAATAAACTATTCTAAAATGATCTTTCTATATATGAAGTGAATAATGATCTAGGGCAAAAATGTGATTTCACACTAATAAAAATCTACCAAGAATGATTACAAAAAATCAAATAGTTCTAGAAACATCTTAAGTTATTGTGATCACCATAAACTTATTTTGTTATTACTTCACTTTCTTTTTCTTTTCTTTTATGAGTTATTGTGATATTCATTATGCTTATGAAAAAAAACCAACTTTTTATATAAAAATATCATGAATTAACAATTTCAATCTTTTTTGTCTCTAATTAATATACTTGAAAATAAATTAATGTGATAAAGTTAATAATATATATTAGATTGAAATTAAAAAAGATGTTAAAAAGTAACTTTACAAATAAAAATGAATAAGATGATATATTTGTATTAAAGATGAACAAGAAAAAAATGTAATTTCATTCTAACAAAAATCTATCAGAAATAAATAATTTTAGAAACATCTTTTTTATATGAAGTGAATGATGATCAAAGGTAAAAACATAACTTCATGCAAGAAAAAATCTACCAAGAATGATAATAAGAAACTTACATAGTTCTAGAAACATCTTTAGTTATTATTATCAATATTACCTCTTTTTTGTTATTTCTTCATTTTATGAATTATTGTGATATGTATTTATTATATGAAAATAAATAACTAATGATTGCGCTTAGATCTTTATAATTATATATCAAGTATAATATTAGGTGGAACCAATCATAATTGTATATATAAATTTTGTGTATTAAAATATTTTTTAATTTTGTGATCTTAAATATGCAATATAAAAAAATTAAAACGGAAAAGGGCCTAAAATACCATTAAAGTATTGGAAATGGTACGAAATTACCCTCCATCTACTATCGGCTCCAAAATACCCTTCCCACCCACCTATTGGTTTAAAATTGACCACTTATTTAACGGTTTTATATTTAAACTATTTAAATATTTTTTTAAATATGTGGCGCTCAACTATTTGTTATGATTTAACTTATTAATACAATTTATAAATCAATCCACTACCCACCCATTACTAATTAAACCCCTCTAAATTAATGAATCCGTCACATTATTAATGTAACAACAGATTAGCAACTACCAATTGAGTGTTTTTAAAAATTTGAGGTGAAAATGTCTATAGAAGTAAATTATCATACATTCAAGTGTCCAAATAAAATTAACGATAAACTTAAAAGCCTGACTATGTTTATCTTAATTATTCTTACATCTCAATTATGTGATGTTACTTCATAGGTAACTTTTTTTTTAAAATAATATATTAAAGGTTTTAAAACAAATAATAAATATTTATAAAATTATATTTTTAAAAAATGCATGAATTAATTTGGGATGCATTACTTCTTTATCTTTAATCATAAATTTCTTATTAAATCTTCCAAGAAAGTGCCCTCCCAAATAAGCGGCTCAACCTGAATTTAATTGGGGCTTCGATTCGGACTCAAATAATTTTGAATGTTATTTTTAGGAATCTATAATTTTATCGTGCTTTAGTAGTGTTTATGATGATTTTTGATATTATAATTGGATTATTAATTGGGTGCGGTTTAGTTAGTAATTAGTGGGTAGTGGGTTGGTTTATAAATTATATTAATAAATTTAATTATAACCAATAGTAAAATGTCAAGTAATTTAAAAAATATTTAAAGTGTTTAATTTTAAAACAATTAAAAAATTGGTCAATTTTGAATCCAAAGGTGGATTACAAGGTTATTTTGGAGCCAATAGGTGGATGAAAAGGGCATTTTGGAGCCAATAGGTGGATGAAGGGCAATTTTATACCATTTTCAATACTTTAAGAGTATTTTAGGCCCTTTTCCGAAATTAAAATTTAAAAGTGATTTTCTTTTTGAAATAAAATAAAAAATAAGTTTATATATTAAAAATGAAATGTGTGCGTGCGTGCGTGCGTGTTATTATTGAAATGAGCTTTCATATATTATTATTTTTTTTAAAATCGTTTGGCTTCCTTCTATTAATTTGTGCATATATGTAGAGTTTTAAAGATTTGAACATTTTAATATAAAAATATAATGATTTGAAAAATTTAATTCTTCGTTTTAATTTCTAATTTGTTACATATCTAAAAATTACATAAAAAAGAAGCTTAAAAACGCAATGTAACAATTTAAGATATTTTTAGAAAAACATAGTTAAAAACATAATGAAATTTGGTTGACTCCCTTATTTTTATCGAAACAAAAAAGAGTTGCATATATTGTTTGAAAATAATGTAATAATTAAAAAGTACTATTAATCATAGTAAAATGAGAACTAAAAATACGTGAGAATCATATAAGTAATTCTGTTTACTTTCTTAAATCACGTGTATCACATAAAATAAAAAAAATGGACTAACAAATATTATTCAAAAATAATATAAAAGGTACATAAATTAAGAATTTAAAATATTTTTTTAGTAAACACATATAAATTTTGTTTACTTTTTCAAATTTCATTTATGTCACATAAATTGAAAGAAAAAAAACTAACGTACGTTGGGCCTACGCTGGCGCAGACACATGATATCTAGTATATATTACTATTAGATACAAGAGTGGCAAGGGTATAATGGTCATTTTACATTAATAACAAATGGACAAATTTCATTTCCAAAAGCAAGAAGGGCAAATATGTAATTACACATTAAAAAAGGACAAATTTCAATTTCAATAGCAACATTTTGTAGATCCATTTATCTTCCATATTTGTAGAACCATCAGTCTTTATTCAAACAAAAAATTTCAATTCATCTTTAGCACAAAGACTTACTCAAACATGATTCTAAAGCATAATTTCTTCCAGCTCTCTTCTTTCAACAACCATTAATCAATTTGCAATTTAAAACTTCAAGTATATTTCTTTCTTTGATAAATGATCAGAGAAAGGATTAGACGAAATAATAAGTAACAATGTATATAATTTAGAAATTTCATATCATAAACTTTGAAAGCAAGTAGAGAATTGACAGAAAATTGAGATAAAAACATGCATGAGTTGGATCACCAAATTAAGAAGATGAACGAAAGGAAACCAAGTCTTCAAAAGTTTGAAAAAAAAACAAAGATCATGGCAACGAAAGGATTATATATGAAAAAGCACAAATGATTTCAACTTCATCTTCTCGAACTAGATTTTAATTTCTGACATGTTCATTCATTTTGTCTGAATCTCAAAATCTCTAACCAAAAAAATATGAATAATAATTTATAATTATAATTATTATAATAAATAAAAAAATTATGAAACATAGAGATGTATATATAAGAAGTGTTTATAATTTTTTTTCTTTCTAGATTAATATTTAAATTTAAAATAAAAAAAGGAAAGATAGGGGAAGTGGTTATAATAATTATATGAGATGTGCTACAACAGTAAAAGGGATACGTGTCTTAAACAAAATAATCATTGCTTTACAAAATAACAAATGGAGTGGTGCAGACTCATGTTTTTTAGGCTTTTAGCAGTGGTGTAGGCTACTGTTTTCATTTTTTAGGCTTTTAGCAAAGACTATTCCTCCCTTTTTTATTTTATATATATATATATATATATATATATATATATATATATATATATATATATATATATATATATATATATTTATATATTAAGATTTTCTTAAACTGGATTTTAATTTCTGATATGTTTATTCATTTTGTCTGAATCTCAAAATCTCTAACGAAAAAAATATGAATAAAAATTTATAATTATAATTATTATAATAAATAAATAAATAAATAAATATGAAGCATAGAGATGTATATACGTATAAGAAGTGTTTATAATTTTTTTCTTTCTAGATTAATATTCAAATTTAAAATTAAAAAAAGGAAGATAGGGGAAGTGATTATAATAATTATATATGCGATAGAATACATCAATAAAAGGGAGACGTGTCATAAATAAAGAAAATATACATTGCTTTACACAATAACAAATGGAGTGGTGTAGGCTCCTATCTGCTTTTATTTTTATGCTTTTACCAATGGTGTAGGTTACTGTTTTCATTTTTATGCTTTTAGCAAGACTGTTCCGTCTTCTTCTTTTTTTTATATATAACTTTATTATTATTATTTTTAATTATAAGGGGATGCAATATTTACCTACCCATTATGCTTTTACCACGTGACTGAATATTTATCACACATTATGAAATATTTTCTATGTAGAAATTTCCATTTAACCTTTAAATAACTCTTCGCTTTTCTTTTCTCCTCTCAGCAGATAGTTCAATTTCAAATTTGTGTGATCTCATCTTGTTTCAAATCCAGGTAATTTGTTCCTAATCTTTTATATATATATATATATATATATATATATATATATATATATATATATATAAAATATAATAGTAATTTCAAGAAAGCTGGCATGTTAATGTTTTGTATTTACATCAATTTAGTTGGGTTTTTTGCCTATATAAATCTTCTGTACACATTCACTATTATTAATATAATATCAAGATGATTCATTGAAAGTAAACTATTTTAGTGAATATATATAAAAATAGGTGACCTATTTTATGTTGCAGCCTTAACTGAGATAGATACTTCTTTTTAAGTGGTAACAAATATTATGAAATATAATAGAGCTATATGTTGTCCCCAATCTGAAAGAACTTTTGCTGTTTGTTTTCTTCATGACTATATTAAAAATAGTAACATTCTTTTGCTTAGTGTTGGCAAAAGCTAACCACATAACTGGAGGAGAACATGGGGACATGAAAAAATGAATAGTTGTGAGTGTCTTATTCTTGCTAGTCACATAAAAGTCCATCACTTTCAGTTATTCATTCAATCTATAGAAATTATATCCTTGACAATATTAATCAAGACATTCTCAAAGTAGAATTTTGCAGTTATCTAATAGCCAATAATAACAATCTTGAGATACATAAATAACAATTACAACATTTATGCCCAAATCTCAAACATGTAGGGTCCACTATATGAGTCATATTTGAGAACACTAAATTATAATATTATAATTTGTTGTTCAAAATCAGCCTTTGCATTTATATCAAATTTAATTAATGGTTTCTGCCATTAACTTTACAGAATTTCGACTTCGTTGGGGTAGTTGTTCGCTCTTGTGTTTCAATTTTCTCTCGTTGTGCGGTAAGTATTACTCAACTAATCTCTTATTTAACACACCTTTATTTACAGAGTGCTTTGTGAAGTTTATATAGGCAATAATTTTTGGGGGTGATCCATGATGACTCGTGAAATATTCTGAGATTTTTTCATTGCTCTATGTTATCTCCATTTTGTTTCTATCTAAGAGAATATACTCAAGATATTGTCGATGTATTTTATTTGTTGTTTAAAAATTATCATGGGAGTATGTTCTTTTTTTAATTCTTTAATATTTGCTAAAATAGAGCACTCTTGATCTCTTCAACAAAATCATTAAAAATAAGAGATATTATAATTTATTTCTTATATATACATACATATATATCTTTTAGGAATTATGATTTCAAGAAAATTAGATTAGCATGTTATTTTTTTAAATTTTATTTACTTCAGTTTAGTTTAGTTTGCCTATATAAATCTAGTGTCCATATTCACATTACTAAGATGGTGTCGAGATGATTTATTGAAAGTAGACTACTTTAGTGAATCTATCTCAATCGGTGTCCATTATTGTCTTGGGAATTTATATAGGCAGTAACTGATCACTCCAGCTTAATTTGTTTTTGTCTGTGTGTAGCACATTTTTTTCTTCTGAATTTTATATTGTAGCCTTAATTTATATGGATGCTTCTTTTTAATTGGTAACAAATATGAAAATATAATAGAGCTATATGTTTGTCCCCAATCTTTAAGAACTATTCGTTTTTTGTTTTCTTCTATGGCTGTTGACTTTAAATAATGTATTAGTAATGATAACTTTTTTTTCCTTAGTGTTAACAAAAGTTAACCTCATCAATTTCAGTTATTCATTCAATCTATATAAATTATAATCTTGGCAAAATTAAGCAAGACATTCTGAAATTACAATTTTGTAGAGACCTAATAGTCAACAATCAACGATCTTGAAATACAGTAATAACAATAATAACAATTATGCCAAACTCTCAAGCATATAGGGTAATCTATATGAATCCCAACCACATTAATAAATAACAATATTATGATTTGTTGTTTAAATCAGCCTTTGCATTTGCATCACATTTAATTAATGATTTGTGCTATTAACTTTACAGAATTTCCACTTTGTTGCGGCAGTTGTTTGCTTGCTCCTGTGTTTCACTTTACTCTCAGTGTGTGGTAAGTATTACTCAACTAATACCTTATTTAACAGACCTTATTGACTTGAGACACCAGAACACTTTGTGAAGTTTATATAGGCAATGATTTTTTGGGGTGATGCATCATGACTCGTGATTCATTGCTCTATGTTATTTACAAGTTTTTTTATATCTTAGAGAATGTATTCAATATATTGCCTATTTTATTTGTTGTTTGTTTTCTTCTTTAGTTGTTGACTTAAAAATATATTATAAATGATGATATCATTCTTTTGGTTGGTGTTGACAAAAGCTAACCTCATGGTTGGAGGAGAACATGAGAACATGGAAAAGAGAATATTTGTCACTGTCTTTTCCATGCTATTAACAAAAAAAGAACATCGCTTCCGTTATCCATTCAGTCTATAGAAATTACACTCTACACAAAATTAATCAAGATAGTTGCAATGCAACAGGCTGAAAGTACAAGAATTCTCTAAAGCTCATAGTTTTATCAAAATGTCAAATAGACATTCACCTAAAAGACAAAAATCAACATTATTGAAATACAATTATAATGATAAAAATAATTATGCTCAAGTCTCAAACATTTAGGGTCGACTATATGAATCCTCATTGACCACAATAAAATATAATAATACTACTATAGTTTGTTGTTTAAATCAGCCTTACATTTTCGGATTTATTAATTTATTTTTCCTCTTAGACATATATATTATGTTAGAATTGATATATGATTCGAACTATTAAATTTATAGAATTTTGACTTCGTTGCGGTGGTTATTTGCTCCCGTGTTTCACTTGTCTCTCGGCGAGTGGTAAGTATTACTCAACTAATTTCTTATTTAAAATTATTACTATTATTTACCAGATGATTATTTTGCATAATTATTTTAATCCCAAATATGTCAACTCGTACAAATCATAAAAATGTGCTTTCTTTTCAAAAGTTAAATGCGGATAAAAATGCTAGGAGACGTGAACTATACAGATTGATGTCATCTGATAAAAAAGAAATTCTTCTGGCACTCCGTCGAGCAAAGAGAGCTCAAATGAGAAAATATAACATATCTGAAATTTCAATGAATAATGATTTGGCTACTGCGTAGTCCTCTAATTCCACCATTGCTTCAGTTGCAGAAAGTTCTGATTTTATGAGAAAACCCATTTTGCTCCTATCAGAAATAGTAGTACTATGTTATCAGAAATTAACTATAAGAAATTAAAAGAGGTATCAAATTGTCAATAGTGTAAAGCCATAAAATTTGAATATAAACCACATGCGTTTTGTTGTAGCAATGGTTCTGTTCGATTAACTTCACATGAAATTCCAATAGAATTAACGAACCTTTATCTGGAAAATATCAAGCTGTCAAAACATTTTAGAACTTACATTAGAACGTACAATAATATATTTGCTTTCACATCTCTTGGAGTAACTTATGACAAAGAAATAGCAAAAAAAATAATGGTCTTTATACTTTTCAAGGTGAAGGTCAGATGTATTATTTCATCAACGACTTGATTCCCATTGAATAAAAAGGAAAAAAATCTCCAATTATATTTCTTTGATAGTGAAAATGGATTAAGAAATCGAATGGCATGTTCAAATAAATTAAATGAATTTGTTGTGAGAACTCTGATGGAAATATTAAAAATTAATCCATACACTATGTTTTTAAAATCTTTAGTAGATGTTCCACAACTATCTGACTTTTATATTTCACTTAAATGTGATTCTGGCTTAGATCAACGTATATATAACTCACCAATAGTAGCGGGAGTTGCAGGAATATGGTAGAACAAGATATTACTAATTATATTCTTAAACAACATATTCGAATCTATACAAAAAGTGATAAAAGTAAATTGGTTCATTATTATTACGGTTGTTATGATCCACTGCAATATCCATTGCTATTTCCATTTGGTCAAGGTGGATAGCACTGTGGTATTAAGAAAATAAAGTGTTCTTCAATAACACAAACACAAATCTATGGGAACAAGAACAACTACCAAGCATAAAATGCATGTGTTCAATAGACAAATTACTTAACATGGAAGCCGAAGTTATGTTAAAAGAAAAGCATAAACGAGACAATATTTCTTGTCATGAATATTATTGTTACAAACTTCAAATAAGAGATAATGAAAATATTGTCTTACATGCAGGAAGATTATTCCAACAATATGTAGTAGATGAATGGATAAAAATTGAAAGCCAACGATTAGACTTTGCTTATTTTAATCAAGCTTTATTTAGGACTGATGTCTTAGACGAAATTTTGGATGTTTTACGTAAGGGGGAAAGAGAAGCTTCACATATAGGAAAACAACGTATACTTCCACCTAGCTTTACTGGAGGTCCAAGAGATATGCATAGACGGTATATGGATGTTATTGCATTAGTGCAACGTTTTGGAAAACTTGATATATTTTTAACTATAACATGTAATCCTTCTTGGACTGAAATAGCAGAAAAACTTATATCAACCGATGAGGTACAAAATAGGCCAGATCTAGTTAGTAGAGAGTTTAGAGCAAAAATAGAAGAATTGAAAATGATATAATTAAAAGACATATTTTTGGTAAAGTTGTAGAATTTATGTATACAATAGAATTTCAAAAACGAGGGCTTCCCCATGCTCATTTTCTTATCACACTAAATGAGAATTACTAACTCCAGAAGCATATGATCGATTTGTATGTGCTGAAATACTACATGAATGTTAGGACAGAATAGGTGAACATGCGGAAGCTAGCAAAGCAAACCTCGAAAGACTACGAGTAAGAAGACAACGAGAAAAATATCAAAAAACACACAGATTTAACGTGGTTCAGTCAATAGACCTACATCCACAAAGGAGATGAGCAATCCACTATAAATATGAGAGTACAGAATACAGAGAGAAACAACCTCAACCAATTCACTAGGAATACATGGGAGGTTCACACAAGTGATAACGTATCAAGATTGTGACCCACAAATTTTCCCTCTAACCAAAACTCTCAAAGCCTTTAAGACTACATTGTGAATGCTGATTAAGTTAGAAGGAACATGTCTCTATTTATAGAGCCCGAAACCTTTTTCTACTAGAAAAAGGATTAGTCAATGCAAAACCTTTTCCTAAAAGGAAAACCTATTTATGGTAAGAAATTCAAGGCAAGTAAAATCCGACAAATCTCCCCCTTGGCCTGAATTTCAGACAAAATAAATTTGTCCACCTTCTTTACTTAATCTTCAACAACTTGCTTCTCCTCTCCATAATCTCCTTTGCAAAATTTATGTCTCAACACAAAGAACCTCTCTGAAATAATTTCTCCAACAAAATCTTCATTACTGTCAAAAAAGGTTGCGGCTAGAACTACACCAGTCAAGATGAACACCTCTTTCTAATCTGGTTCAATAATCAATTATCGAACCACTGAACCTGATTCCATCATTGAATCTGGATCTGATACCACTTGTTAGGATCGAAAATAAGTAGGTGTAAATGCGGAAGCTAGAAAAACAAACCTTAAAAGATCACGAGTAAGAAGACAACGAGAAATATACCAAAAGACACAAAGATTTAACGTGGTTCGGTTAATAGACCTACATCCACAAAGGAGATGAGCAATCAACTATAAATATGAGAGTACAAAACACAAAGATAAACAACCTCAACCAATTCACTCGGAATACATGGGAGGTTCACACACTTGATAACGTATTAAGCTTGTGACCAACAAATTCTCCCTCTAACCAAAACTCTCAAAGCCTTTAAGATTACGTTATGAATGCTGATTAAGTTAGAAGGAACATGTCACTATTTATAGAGTCCTAAACCTTTTCCTACTAGAAAAAGGATTAGTCAATGCAAAACCTTTTCCTTAAAGGAAAAACTATTTATGGTAAGAAATTTAGGGCAAATAAAACCCAAAAATGAAAATATATATCCCTATTTATTTTCACTTGTTACATAACACATGATGCATGGTCCTTGTGGTAATTTGAACCCAACAAATTCTTGTATGAAAAAAAGGATGCTGTAAAAATAAGTATCCTAAAGAGTTTGTAGAACAAACAACTAAAGGAAAGAATTCATACCCAATTTATAGAAGACGAAATATAGGCAAAATTGTGAAAATTAGAGGACCCTTTCTTGATAACTTGTGGGTTGTTCCTTACAATCCATATTTGCTTTGTAAATTCAATTGTCATATAAATGTAGAGATTTGTTTAGATATAAAAGTTTTTAAGTACATTTATAATACATTTGCAAAGGGCATGATAAAATAACATTTCATATACAGACTAATGATGTAAACGTAGAGATAGATGAAATAAAAGAATATCAATCTACTAGGTGGGTATCACCACCTGAAGCTGCATGGAGAATATTTGCTTTTCCTATTAGTGAAATGAATCCAACTGTATATCACCTACAACTACATATTGATGAACAACAACTTATTTCCTTCAAAAGTACCGATAACATTACTAATATTGCAAATAATCCCATTATAAGAAAAACAATGTTAACTAAAAAAATTTTAATGAATAAATCAAACAAAGAAGCTATGGACCTAAATTTATTGTATCGTGAGTTTCCTGAACATTTTGTATGGTCAACAACAAATAAAATTAGGACACGTCGTAAACGAGGTCACATTATTGGACGTATAATGACATGTCATCCAATCGAAGGAGAAAGATACTATCTTAGGTTATTTTTAATGAATGTAAGGGGGCAAAATCATATGAAGATCTGTGAAGTGTAAATGGAGTACAATATAATTCATTAAGAGAAGCTGCTTGAAAATGAGAACTATTACTTTGTGATAATAATTTGGTAGAATGCATGTCTGAAGCTGCAAGTTATCAAATGCCATCCAGTTTAAGACAATTTTTTGCTGTGTTATTGATTTATTGTAATCCAACAAATTCTAGAGAATTATGGGAGAGATTTGAAAGCCCTATGTCGGAAGATTTCAATGAAAGTTCAAATATAAATGTAAGAGAAATACATTCTAAAGTATTAAATTATATTAATGATATTCTTCATTCAATGGGTCGTGATATTAATGAATTCGAACTAATTTCAGAATATATCAAACCTTCATCATTAGCAAGAGAAGCTAAAGAAGTTCATGATCAAAGAACTATCATCTTTAGTGAGGAAGATTTATTATTAAAAAATAAATTAAACTCTAAACAAATAAAAGCTTACAATATTATTCTTGATAGAGTATTGTCAAATAAATTTGGAGCATTTTTTATTGATGGCCCTGGTGGAACGGGTAAAATTTTTTTATATCGTGCTTTATTAGCTATATTAAGACATAAGGGATTGATAGCTTTAGCAATTGCAAGTTCTGATATTGCAACTTCACTTCTTCCTGGAGGTCGAACTGCTCATTCTCGATTTAAATTCCTATTGATGTCGATGAAAAATTTACTTGCAATATTAGTAAACAAAGTTCACTGACATCTTTTATACGAGATGCACAATTAATTGTGTGGGATAAAATTTCAATGGCAAGAAAGAAAATGGTTGAAGCATTTGACTTACTATTAAGAGATCTAATGGAAACAAATACGTTATTTGGTGGTAAAATAGTTGCTTTTAGCAGTGATTTCCGACAAACTCTTCCTGTTGTTCATAGTGGAAAAAAAGAAGATTTTGTTCGCGAATGGTTATTGTGTTCTGAAATATGGAATGAACTTGAAGAACTACAATTATCAAAGAATATGTGTGCACTAAAGATTCTGAATTTTGTGAATTTTTAATTAGAATTGATAGTGGAAAATAAAAAACAAATGACCATGGAAAAATTGAAATTCCTCATTCTCTCATTATTCCTTTTACTTCTGAAAAAGAATCTCTAAATTTTCTATTTAAAAATACATATCCCGATTTATACAAATCTTGTACAAAAACTTCATTTGTTACTTCTCGTGCTATTATACCAACTAAAAATGATTTTGTTGATGATATAAATGACATGTTGATCTCTCAATTTTTAAACATTGAAAAAGTATATATGCTATAGATGAAACTATTGATCCTAAGGATCAAAGTGAATACGAAGATTTCTTACACACTTAAAATCCTACTGTTGACCTCCATACAAATTATCTTTAAAGAAGAATTGTCCGATTATGTTACTAAGAAATTTAAATCTCTGTGAAGGTTTATGCAATGGGATACGATTAATATGTAATGAATTTAAACCTCATGTAATTAGTGCAATAATATCTAGCGGTGATTTTAAAAATACTCATGTATTTATTCCACGAATACCACTCATGACTTCAGAAGATGAAAAATTGCCACTTCCTTTTAAAAGAACGCAGTTTCCTGTACGATTATGTTTTGCCATGACTATAAATGAAGCTCAAGGACAAACACTAGATTTTGTTGGTATATATTTACGTGAACCTGTCTTCTCTCATGGACAATTGTATGTTCCTTTATCAAGAGCTACAAGTTCCAACAATGTCAGTATTAATTAGACCACCTATAATTGACAAAAATGATGATCATTCAACATATAATGTTGTCTATAATGAAATTATTGAAAAAGTTTTTTCATCATCTTTGTGTTATAATTTGCACTGGTAAATCTTATATACAACTTACATACCCTATATGTATATTTTTAATGTATTTATATTATTAATAATATTGCTTTCATTATACATTTGTCTTTAGTTTATCCTCTTATAATGTATTTTAATTGCAGATATATTGCAACATGGCGGAAAGATATACCATCAATATGATCACTCCAGATACTAAAAATTGGACATGTGTAATGATCTGTTTAGTCGTTTTTGAGCAGTAGAGTTTATTCTGGTAATAACTGTCTGGGTCGACGGATCCCACGACGGACCATCGAGGGGGTCTCGTTCCAAAACACATGGATTCTGAAAATTTGGGTACTGAGATCGACTCTCTGAACTTCACGACGGAATGACAGGACGGACCGTTGCAGGCATGACAGGCCGTCACAGACCTCTTAAATGAAATTGAGTCTCTGAACTCTGTGACGACTCAGCAGGACGGACCATCGCAGGCACGACGGGCCGTCACAGGCTGCGTAACCCTGACTGGGTCGGATTTTTGTTAAAAGTTTTTAAGGGGTGTTTTGGACTATTCCTGCATATGATTATAAAGTTAGTGGTTTAATGTTAATAATTCAATTACTTGGGGGGTTAAAGGAGATAACCTTGAATTAAATAGTGGGTTACTTTTGTCATTTTTTATACTTAATTATATGGTAATTAGGGTAAAAGAAGAAGAGTTTGAATAAGGAAAAATAGAAAGAACAGAAGAGAGGGACGAGCGAGCGAGAGAGAAAGAAGAACGAAGAGAAAGCAAGGGCATTGGGGAAGTAGATTGCTTGATCACGATTCTTCGGTGAAGGTAGGTTATGGTTTATGCTATTCCGTAGTAAACTCTAAATAGCGATTGATATGTATTGGATAATTTCGTAAAGTCTTCTATATGCTTAAATTAGTGCTTACATGATGTGATTATATAATTGTGATAAAATAAGCATGATGAGGCTATTGAATCTTAAACCTTAAAACCTCTTTGTTAATGATGATGCCTTGGTGTAAAAGAAGGCTTGATGTACTGAAAGAATGAGATTAGGGGATCGGGTGTCACGAACCGACACGTAGAATTAGGGGATCAGAGTGTCACGTTCCAACACCAGGATAGTATGGATCGGGTGTCACGTTTCGACACCAGGATAGTAAAGGATCGGAGTGTCACGTTCCGACACCAGGATAGTAAAGGATCAGAGTGTCACGTTCCGACACCAGGATAGTAATGGATCGGGTGTCATGTTCCGACACCAGGATAGTATTGATCGAGTGTCACGTTCCGACACCAGGATAGTATGGATCGGGTGTCACGTTCCGACACAAGGATAGTAAAGGATCGGAGTGTCACGTTCTGACACCAGGATAGTAAAGAGAATAAATCTTGAATTATGCTAATATACTCTGATTTAATGAACCTATTTCCCAAATGAGTATGGTGTGGAGGCTTGAGTCCTCATAGATGTGCTTGGGTTGTGCCCAGTGGTTATGGTACTTGTTGTTGTCACCTATTAAGTGTTATGGTTGATTTTATGTTATTATTTGATATATATTGCTTTCTATTTTGAGTTGGACGATGATACCTACTCAGTACTTGTGTTTTGTACTGACCCCTACTTGTATGTTTTCCTTTGTTATTTGTGGAGTGCAGCAAACGTACCGTCGTCTTCAACTCAACCGCAACTCTAGCCAGTCTTCATCACGTCAGATTTCAGGGTGAGCTATTGTTCCTAGCTCGGACTGGATTCTCTCTCATTCATGTCTTGATGTCCTTGAAGTTCGGACATGGACCATCTGTTTTCTTATTTTAGCTTCTTAGACACTCTTAGATTTAGTAATTTGAGGATAGAATGTTCTTGTGGTGATGACTTCCAGATTTTTGGGATAGTAATTGATAAATTTTAGAAGTTATTAATTGATTTCGCTAATGAGTTTTAAGTCTTCCACATTATTTTCTGTTTATTATGATTGAAATGTTGGGGTTTAGATTGGTTGGTTCGCTCACATAGGAGGGTAAGTGTGGGTGCCACTCGCGGCTCGTTTTGGGTCGTGACACACTTGGTATCAGAGCATTAGGTTCGTTGGTCTCATCACACAAGAACGAGTCTAGTAGAGTCTTAAGGAACGGTAGGGGGACGCCTTTACTTTTCTTTGAGGGGCTATAAGACTTTAGGAAAATTCCATTCTTTCTTTCTTTCTTGCTATTACTTGGATCCAATTGGTATCTAGGTGATACAAATTGGTATCTGACCATCTTCACTCTATTTCGTAGATGGTTAGAACTAGAGCAACAACTGCGCCAGCACCAACACCGGCAAGACAAGATGCGTCTGAACCAGCCACTGAGGCTATAGCTCGAAGAGGAGCAGTGGCAAGAGGCCATGGTAGGGGTCGCGGGAGGACGTCCTCTAGACGAAGAGGACAAGCACCTGGCCCATCTGGTACTAGGGCGGTAACTCCTCCACCGACTGAGGAAGTATTAAGAGAGGATGAGCAAGGGGGAAATGAACAAGTGCAGAACGAGGAATTACCACCCCAACCTACCCCAGAGATGATTAATCAGGTTCTTGCTTATCTTAGCGGGTTATCTGATCAAGGCCACACACCTCCAGTGTTTTCTGCACCAGCACCTCAGGTTCCGGGAGTACAACATACAATTGTAGTGGCTCCCCGCATGGATGCCTCATTGGAAATAGGCACGTTTCCTCGGTTGACTACAGGGCCTATAATGACAAGTGACCAGCACGAACTTTTCAGTAAGTTCTTGAAGTTGAAACCTCCAGTTTTCAAAGGTGCTGAATTTGAGGATGCCTATGACTTTCTGGTTGATTGTCATGAGTTGCTACATAACATGGTGATATACCGTGGTTTCACTGTACAATTAATACTTTTTCCTTAAGTTTAGTGTGTCCGAAAGCGTTTTTTGTACTAATTTTGATATAAGTTTCTCTTTGTTTTGCAGGAAATCTATCCAAAGCTGAATGCGGAGATTATGAGCGAAAAAAATGCAGAAGAGACCACCTACGGAGCTTATGACGGTCTGCCGTGCCTGTGACGGTCCATAGGTGGCAGCGTAGAGAAGCTGCTGAAGGAAGATGGGGAAGTCTGACCAAGTGTGGGATTACAAAGCTTGTGACGGTCCGTCATGGCTATGACGGTCCGTTCTGCAGGTTCGTCGTGAAGATCAGAGAAGTGATCCCAGTACCCAGATTCCAAGAGTTGAAGTATTTTGAAATGAGACCCTCGACGGACCGTTGTGCCTATGACGGCCCGTCACACTTTCCATCGAGGGGAGTAAAGAAAGCAGAAGAAGAAATTGCACCAAGTATAGGACGATGGAGTCCACGACGATCCGTTATGACCACAACGGTCCGTCGCGTGGTCCGTCAACCCAGCCGCGTTTTGGTAGATTTCCAGTTATTAGAATCCTTGTTTAATTAGGTTTTTATTTTTTATAAATAGTTCGAAAAACCTCGTTTATGAGGTTAGACGCTGGGATATTAGACATCATATTATTAGACTTTGTGTATTAGTGTTTGATTTTTGGAGATTCTTACAAGTGATTTTTGGTGATTAATCAAGCAAATTTTTGGACTTTATTCTTTCTCATTGAAGTAAGTACATGAATTCTTATTTAATATATTTGAATATTGTGTTTATGACTATGAGGAACTAAACTCCATAACTAGGGTTGTGGGAACTATAGGCAAATAATGAGATAACCCTAGCTAAAATAACAATTCTAGAAAAGTGTCTTGCATGTATTAATAATTCTTTCGCTTAGAAGTCTTTTTAACGGATGATCAACGTTAGAACTCGCCTTAATTCTACTTGCCGGACCAAGGAGGTAGATAATAGGAAAAGAATTATTAACATAGATTTAGTGTATACTATCTAATAGGCTAGTATTGATTGGTACGAGGTAATAATTTAGTCAAATATCGAATACGATGCTTAATATGAGGTAAAGATAAGGGTTAGGAAAGCAACACATGTAGCCGGACCAAGGTGCGGAGTGAGATTTTCTAGATGCCGGACCAAGGATTTAGAAATACATAACTTATCACTTTGCATGCAAGATACTAGGAAAGAATTGTTATAGTTAGAATTATCAAGTTTTGAACCTGTGGGGAACACGTAAACCGTAGTTACTTTGATTAATTGATTAAAACCCAAAATTAAAAGCTGTTAAGTGCCTCTTGCAAGTTTGTTGTTTATTTTCACTTATTTATAGATAGAACCCCCCTTTTTGTGCTTTTACTTTCTAAGGAAGTCATCAACCGAACGATAGTAATAACAAGTTGAAGTTTATTCTAGAAAATTTTCCTCGTGGGAACTATCCCAACCTCACTAGTTGGGTTATTTACTTGACGCGACCGCTTTACTTCTCATTTGAGAAGTAAGTTTGAGCGTATCAAATTTTGGCGCCGTTGCCGGGGATTTTAGCTTTTAGATTAACTTGAACTTATTACTAAAGTTTAGTTGATATTTTCTTGATTTTACTTTATTTTATTGTTTTTGATTTCCTTTCAGAACTATCCTCCTTGTATGCCAAATACACGGAGTGGAAGAGAATTCTTGTTTCCCTACGATCACGAGCTAGAGCGTACACTGCGCAATATGAATCAAAACTTGGGAATAAATGATGAGGATCCAAACAGAACATCCCAGATCCAGTGGATGTTCATGGTCAGATGTTACCCGACGCTCCGGGTGAACATCAACAGAGGGGACAAAATCCCGTTCCACGGCCCCAAGCATACTACAGAGGGTATGATAACATAGCAGATTCGGATGGGCCACTTGTCTTGCCCCCTCTACCTACATGCCACACTTTTGTGGTAACTAGTAGCCTGATGCAAATGCTCACTGCCAGAGGTTTGTTTTCAGGGCTACCTTTTGAGGATCCACATGCCCATATAGCTAAGGTAAGGGCAGTGTGTAAAAGTTGTGTGGGGAGGCCTGATTTGGATCTAGATGTAATAGGTCTCAGAGTGTTTCCTCTCTCACTGACGGGAGAGGTTTCTATGTGGTTTACTGAGCTCCCATACAACTCCATTTTCACTTGGAACCAACTACGGGATGTTTTCTTAGCACGCTACTATCCGGTCTCCAAGAAATTAAACCACAAAGACAGGGTGAATAACTTTGTGGCACTACCAGGAGAGTCAGTTAGTAGTCCTTGGGATAGATTCACCTTATTCTTGAGAAGTGTTCCAAATCACCGTATTGATGATGAGTCACTGAAAGAATACTTCTATCGGGGACAGGATGATAGCAATAAAGCGGTGTTGGACACTATAGCAGGTGGATCTTATGGAGAATGCCCTTATGCTGAGATCGCTGAGAAATTAGAGAAAATCTCCCATAACAACAAAGCCTTGAGTACTAGGAAGTCCGATACAGGGAGAAACACCTTCACAGTGCAGTCCACTCACAACCCAGCCACAGATGATATTCGTGAAGAAATGGCTCAGATGAGACCTGAGCTTGGGTTGGTACTAAAACATGTCACTGGGGGTACAGAAAAGATTAATGCAGTCAATTACTTGGCTAAACCACCACCTCCAAATGATGATTGCTATTATGTGGAGGACACTTATGCGGTAAATGAGCAGACGGGGGGTTTCCGACCAAGCGCCCAAGGCTCGCATCAGGATAATTGGCGCCAAGGTCAAGGGAACCAAGGTCGGAACTATGGTAACTACAACTGTGAGGGTCATTATGTCCAAGATGGAAACTACAACCGCGACAACAACTTTAACAGGGGTAACTATGCTAATAGAAATGATAGGAATGGGACCTATGTCCCTCCTCGAAATCGTGAAGTTACTCCAAGGGATGGTGGAGATAGTATAGAGCGAGTTGAGGTTGCACAAAATGATGAGGAGGTTCGACACTAGTGATGAACACATTAAAGAGTTGAGGTGTGATTTAGCTAGTATTGGGCAAAAAGTTAATACACATGCAATTTCGATTAAATAGATCAAATTGCAAGTGGCCCAATTATCTGCGACAGTGAACACACGACAACAAGGCACTCTTCCTAGCAACACTGTCCAAAATCCAAAGAATGATGCGCACTGCATGGCAATCACTACACGGGGTGGTAGACAAACCATTGACCCACCTATGCCATCTACTGAGGAAAATGTGGTAAAGGGTAGTAGTGAAACAGAGGGAAGTAATGGAAAAGCTGCAGAAGTACCTATCAAGGTAATTCCCATGCTTAGGCCACCACCACCCTTCCCTCAGAGATTAGTGAAAAAGACTGACGATGGTAAATACCGGCGCTTCATAACAATGTTGAAGCAGCTCTCTATCAATGTCCCTTTTGTAGAAGCTCTAGAACAAATGCCCGATTATGCCAAATTTATGAAAGATCTGGTCACCAAGAAAAGATCGGTCACTTTTGAGGATGATGATAGATTGCAGCATTGTAGGGCTATCGCTACAAGATCCCTAGTACAAAAGAAAGAAGATTCGGGTGTGTTCACTATTCCTTGTACAGTTGGGTCATTACATTTTGCGAAAGCATTATGTGATCTGGGGGCAAGCATAAATCTAATACCCCTCTAATTTACAAGAAGTTGGGTTTGGGGGATCCAAAACCCACTGCGATGCGGCTACTGATGGCCGATCGGACAGTGAAAAAGCCCATAGGGATACTCCATGATGTGCTAGTAAAAGTGTAGTCATTCATCTTTCCAGCAGATTTTGTTATTCTTGATTGCGAAGTCGATTTTGAGGTACCCATTATTCTTGGGAGGCCATTCCTTGCTACAGGTAGAGCCTTAGTTGATATGGAGAAGGGACAAATGACATTTCGGTTGAATAATGAAGAAGCAACCTTCAACATTTGTAGGACCATGAGGCAGAGTGGTGAGCTCCAATCAGTATCTGCCATATCCCACAAAGAAAAGATGAAGAAGGAGACTGAATAGAAAATTGCAAAACAAGAGTTTATGGTTGGGGTTTTGGTGCTTTTAGACAGTTCTGGGGTGCCTTGTCTTCAGGACAAGCTCAAGTCCAAATGGAATGGCCCTTACTTGATCATCCAAGTAATCCCTCATGGGGTAGTTGAGTTAAAAGCCAAGGAGGGAGTGCTGTTTAAGAGGAATAGAGATAGAATAAAACTCTATTTTGGGCACAAAGCATCGGCGAATGAAGTGATCGAGGCATACCATCTTGATGAAGTCTAAGTAATCAAGTGGCCCCAGTCGTGCCGCGACATTAAATCAGGCGCTTGTTGGGAGGCAACCCAATACTTATCGTCTTTTTAATAATGGTAGAATTTTTCTATTAATGGGTTTTAAATTTGCAGGCACATCACCAGGAAAATCTGCAGAAAACTACTCCGCAGCAGCCACTGACGGATACATCGACCGACCGTTGCGCATGCAACGGACCGTCGTATGCATCCGTCACACCAGGTATATTTTTCTGTCATTTTGAAATTAGGGCACACACGACGGAACCTACGACGGGTCGTCACAAATGTGATGGACCGTCGTCGGGGAACCGTCACGTGATTACTGAATTCTACCCGACCCGACCCGGCTGGACCCTTTTCAAAATCTCACCATTTATACTCCCCACCCCTCCATACTTAACCCCATTACTTCCTTATTCCTCTCATCTCCCCTCTCTTTTTAACTTCCACATTTCCCCCCACTGATCATTGCCCCCAAAATCCTACTAAGCCTTATAATTATCATCTACTAGTCGGTGCTGCTGCTGTCGGTGTCTACCTTGCCAATTGAATCATTCTCCGTTTGTCTTTTTCTCCATTTCCAAGGTATGTGTCTCTAAATTTATACTCATTTATCTTGTATTTTGGTTTAGTAGTTAGTATTAGCTTAGTTCTTAGTCGTATATTGTTTCCTTTATATGATTATGTCTAAACCTAGGCTCAAAATGTTCGAATTTGCCATGTTGATAACCCTAGGCATAGGTGATTTTGCATTGGTAGTTTCCTAGGTAGTTGGGATAGACATATATAGGTCCACAACACTACAATACCATGTGGGTTCATCGGGGATGCATAGGGTACCCCCAGTTCTAACACTGCTACTCAGAAAGAGACCCCGATGACAGACCGTCGCACACACAACGAACCATCGTAGGGTCCATGTCAAAAGCCCTAGCACTCTGTCGCAACGACGCCTGTGATGGACCGTTGTCTTCACGACGGTCCGTCCTGCACAACCATTCTGGTTGTCAGAGACCCTGTTTCTAAGGGTCTCTCAAAATTTTCTAAGTGTCCTACGACGGACCGTCATACCCACGACGATCCGTCCCGCACGACCGTCATGATGGTCAGAGACCTTTCTGCTAAGGGTATCCCAACATTTTCCAAGTGTCCTACGACGGACACTTACGACGGACCGTCGTCCCCTCGACGGTCCGTCTTGCACGACCGTCATGATAGTCAAAGACCCCTCAGATAAGGGTCTCCCAACATTTTCAAAGTGTCATACGACGGACTCTTACGACGGACCGTCGTGCCAATGACGGTTCGTCCTGCTCGACCATCATGATGGTCAGAGACCCCTCCTTCAGGGTTCTTTATATATACATAGACTAAGTACAACACGACGGACCTCATGACGGTCCGTCAAAGCCATGAAGAGCCGTCATCTTGCCCATCGTGTGCTACAATTTCAATATCACTAACACACTATTTTCACTGTTTTATGTCGTATGGGCTTGCCTGTCTTGTTTGCCACTACTCATACTAATATTGATCCTTTACAGGTACTATCTACTATGGCACCCAAGCAAGACCGCACCTACGCACGCGGGCGATCCAAGTCTATTGCCCCATCTGCACTCTTGATCATCGGCTCTAATGATGAGCGGGACCCTGAATATGTGCCCCCAGGCACTTCCGCACCTTCCCGTGCTGCACGTGCTCCCAGAGCCACACCCAAGATGGTGGCGTCCGGCATAGTCACTACCTCCCAGTCTGATGAGGAGCGCACACTGACCGGCACACCCTCTGGGTCAGCCACAAATGAGGAAGGAGCGTCTGGCTCCTTAGGAGTATCATGGTCCGAGGAAGCTTCAGGCTCTGCTGAGGTTCCCGCACCCGCCACTGCTGCAGCGTCGTCCTCGTCTGATGAGGCTGACAGCTCAGACTCTACATCGGGCGCACCAGCCCAGGTCCCCACCCCAACCTCTGACCAGCCAAACCGGTGGTGTGTCGAAGGCTAGTTTCATATTTACCCCGATGCCAAATTCCTGACTGATAAAGGTGTAATGACTCGGACACTCACCTTGGAGCGATGGGTACTTACAGAGAGTCTCCCATCGATGCCGGAGATTCGCAACCTCTTCACCAGGCATCGCTTAGAGTGGACAGCCCGTCCGTTGGGACGATACAACGAGGAAATGGTCCGAGAGTTCTACGCATCCTACGTAGCGACTCTCTGATCACAGATTGATAGGCGGGCTGCTCCCGCTAAACAGGCCCCACTGGAGCAGGTTCGAGTCCGAAGCGTGCAGGTTGACATTTCCCTACCAGCTATCCGTCGGTTCCTATACGGCAAGAGTGAAGATGCTATGCGGACTCCCCACACTGCCGAGTTTGACTACCGCTGGCAGATAGTGAAGGATGGCCAGTTCTTACGCGAGCACGCACTGAGAGAGACCACCAAGAAGTGGATGTACCTGCACCTATCAGTCGACGGAGAGGGTGCAGATTGGGTGACTGAGCCGAAAGGGGCTATCAAGAAGGCCAACCCCACGTTCACAACAAAATTCCTATGGCTGCTTGTCCGTCACTGCCTTTCCCCCATAGCTGCTGACAACATCGTCACTAGGGATCGAGCAGTGTTGATGGCGGCAATGATAGCCGGATTTAAGGTAGACTTCACATGGCTTCTCCAGGCAGTCATGCACGAGAGGGCATTCAAGGTCACTACTACCTACCCCTTCCCGTGTATAGTCTGTGCCCTTTGCAAGTCCGCAGGTTTGCCCATATAGCACATAGATCAGTTGAAGACCTCGCAGGGCACCGTTGACATCGGCCTCATCAGAGACGAGGCCAATGAGTTGGCTCCACGCAGAGGGCCCCGTCTAGAGCTGCCCCCACTTGCTGATGATCTTGCGGATACGGTAGCCCAGTCCCGCACAGCTACACAGGCGTCCACTGACACTACCCCGGTCGAGTCTATCCCGGGTAGTAGCCCAGCCCCGAGCTCCTCTCGCACAGCCCCTCTACCGACACTGGTTCCGCTTTCTAGGGTCCAAAAACTGGAGGCACAAATGGCCACTCTTCTGCATCATACCCAGCCGTGGATGCAGAAGTCGATTACTGAGTCTGAGGCGCGTCTAGAGAGGACGATGCAACAGTTTACCGAGCGGAAGATTGCTGAGGTTAACCAGCGCTTAGATGCATTTGAGTTGAGAGTGTTAGCCCGCCCAGCTCCTCCGGTAGATATGTTGACTCTTCAGGCTGCAGTCGACAGTCTTCGTGCAGACATCGACACGATCCTAGAGGCGAGAGTGCCAGAGTCTGTCAAGCCTGCCGAGGACACTGTATTGGCGGCCCTGTTTGCTACTTCAGAAATTCCCCCACCTCCCCCTCAAGAGAGTGCCAAGAGGCGTAGGGGTCGAGCAGAGGATGAGGCGCGAGCAAGGAAGAAGGAGCGCAGAGAGATGGAGGCTATGAGGAGAGCCTCACTTGCTGAGGCAGAGGCACACCAAATCAGAGCATCGCAGATAGAGGCTAGGGCGTCTAGCTCCCGTACTGTAGAGACAATAGGAGGCACTACTGATGGTGCGGTTGTTGCTGAGGACATCACTGAGGGTGTCCAGATTGCTGAGGACACCACTGAGGGTGTCCAGATTGCAGAGGATGTGGGTTGCGGGAAACTGGACCCCCCAGCTTGCTGATCGACGGCGCTATGCACCACAGGTTTGCTTCACCTACCACTCTAATATTTAGATTTTTTTATGCATTGGGGACAATTGCATGCTTTGTTGTTGGGGGTGGGGTAAATGGAAAGTGAGTGTTAGGGTGAAGTCTGAGTAGCCCAACTCACTATCCTCTTTTGGGGTTTTCTTGCCTGTGTTCTTTTTCCCCGAAGACTGATTACTTTTACTGCTGAACTGGCACGTTATATCTTTTGTACACAGTTTAACTCTGAAGCATGATGGCTAAAATGATATCCTGATAAAACTTGAAAATGTTGCATGACTAGGCGTAGTAACTGATAATTGTGTGGCTCTAAACATGAAATAGAGTTACACCATTGCATTACCCTAAATCTTCAAGTCAAACTAGGTGTCTGATAATCTGGTATAGTGATGAGATATCAAGTGAGTGTGAGGAAATTTGAATAGTCCACTACTGGTACTGAGCTAGAACTTGCCTGGTTAGTCCCGCTAAAAGTAAGTTGTAACAGACAATTAGGAAAGGATCATAGGCCCTTATTCAAGATAGCCCATTTCTAGCCTAAATAAAAGAAACTAAATGAAAGTTATCCTTCTTTGATCCAAATAATTTGAGCTTAAAATCAGACCTTTCTTTTTCACCCCAACTGATCTTTTCTGGGAACAATATGTTAACCCTGGCCCCTCCTTGGACATGTGCACCTCAGCTTATGCCAAAAGCATAAGTTGAGGGTGGCTAATGCATAAACAACCTTCGTTATGGCACTGACCCGACTTTGGGTATTGTGTACCTTGACTCATGGCAAAGCCATGAGATGAGGGTGGCTGTTTTGAGAATGCTCTGGAAAGTGGGGTTGAAAGAACAAAGAGAGAGAAAGAACAAAAGTAAAGTAACTCAAGAACTCGTTGAAAGAAAAGGAAAGAAAAAGAGAAATATTCAAGAATTACAAACAAGAAAAGAAAAGAGTCATTTACACAAATGAAGAAAGAAGGGAAATAGCAAGGTGAAAGAATAGGAGAAACTGGGCGAGATAAAGTGACAGAAAGTGGAAGGCTTAGCCGATATGTCAAGGAGGGCAAAAAGTCACTAAAGTATACCTAAATATACCCTACCTGACTTCTGAGCCTACGTTACAAGCTAAAAAAGTCTTATCGTGATCCTAAGGGTTGTATAGCGAACTTAAGGCAGTGAAAATAAGGGCAAGCTTATGGCAATAGGTATGAATGAGTGTGACTTTGTTCTGAGAGCGAGTGTTGAAATGTAATCCTTATACTCAAACTGAAATCATTGTGTGAAAAATGAGGATTTTTTTCTAAAGTGAGGACACTAGTTGCAATATTGGAATTTTTAGCACCTCAGTGAGAAATTGAAGAGGATAGGTGTTAGTGCATGGTGAGTCTGTGTCATGTTCGAAACCCACAAAATTCAAGCCTAATAGTGATAGCATGCATAGATTTGATGAGATTAATCGGGATTGATAGCCAAATGATTGCAAAGGATAAAACATGAATACTATTGTACAAAGATTGTGTAGTGAGTCATAGTGCGTCGCTTGAGGACAAACAATGAATTTAAGTTGAGGGTGTTGATATACCGTGGTTTCACGGTATAATTAATATTTTTTCCTTAAGTTTAGTGTGTCCGAAAGCCTTTTTTGTGCTAATTTTGATATAAGTTTCTCTTTGTTTTGCAGGAAGTCTGTCCAAAGATGAATGCGGAGATTATGAGCGAAAAAAATGCAGAAGAGACCACCTACGGAGCTTATGACGGTCCGTCGTGCCTGTGACGGTCCGCAGGTGGCAACGTAGAGAAGCTGCTGAAGGAAGATGGGGAAGTCTGACCAAGTGTGGGATTACGAAGCTTGTGACGGTTCGTCATGGCTATGACGGTCCGTCCTGCAGGTTCGTCGTGAAGATCAGAGAAGTGATCCCAGTACCCAGATTCCAAGAGTTGAAGTATTTTGAAACGAGACCCTCAACGGACCGTTGTGCCTATGACGGTCCATCACACTTGCCGTTGAGGGGAATGAAGAAAGCAACATAAGAAATTGCACATAGTATAGGACGATGGAGTCCACGACGGTCCATTATGACCACGATGGTCCATCGCGTGGTCCGTTGACCCAGCCGCGTTTTGGCAGATTTCCAGTTATTAGAATCCTTGTTTAATTAGGTTTTTCTTTTTTATAAATAGTTCAAAAAACCTCGTTTTTGAGGTTAGACGCTGGGAGATTAGACATCATATTATTAGACTTTGTGTTTTAGTGTTTGATTTTTGGAGATTCTTACAAGTGATTTTCGGTGATTAATCAAGCAAATTTTTGGACTTTATTCTTTCTCATTGATGTAAGTACATGAATTCTTATTTAATATATTTGAATATTGTGTTTATGGCTATGAGGAACTAAACTCCATAACTAGGGTTGTGGGAACCATAGGCAAATAATGAGATAACCCTAGCTAAAATAACAATTCTAGAAAAGTGTCTTGCATGTATTAATAATTCTTTCGCTTAGAAGTCTTTTTAACAGATGATCAACATTAGAACTCGCCTTAATCCTACTTGCCGGACCAAGGAGGTAGATAATAGGAAAAGAATTATTAACATAGATTTAGTGTATACTATCTAATAGGCTAGTATTGATTGGTACGAGGTAATAATTTAGTCAAATATCGAATACGATGCTTAATATGAGGTAAAGATAAGGGTTAGGAAAGCAACACACGTAGTCGGACCAAGGTGCGGAGTGAGATTTTTTAGATGCCGGACCAAGGATTTAAAAATACATAACTTATCACTTTGCATGCAAGATACTAGGAAAGAATTGTTATAGTTAGAATTATCAAGTTATGAACCTGTGGGGAACACGTAAACCCTAGTTACTTTGGTTAATTGATTAAAACCCAAAATTAAAAGTTGTTAAGTGCCTCTTTCAAGTCCGTTGTTTATTTTCACTTATTTAGAGATAGAACCCCCCTTTTAATGCTTTTACTTTCTAAGGAAGTCATCAACCGAACGATAGTAATAACAAGTTGAAGTTAAGTCTAGACTATTTTCCTCGTGGGAACGATCCCAACCTCACTAGTTGGGTTATTTACTTGACGCGACCGCTTTACTTCTCTTTTGAGAAGTAAGTTTGAGCGTATTATATGGGCATAGTGGAACGATTTGGCGTTGAGTTTGTGACCTATCAGTTTCAGGGGAACGGAAAATGTGGTGGTGATCGTATGTTGAGTTTCAACCAGCATAAGCACCACCTATGACTTGGGTATCATTCTCTAGCTTTTTTATGGAGAAGTATATACCCCGGACTTTAAGGGATAGGAGGAGAGATGAGTTCCTGAGCCTAGAGCAAGGCAGGATGTCAGTTACTGCTTATGAGGCTAATTTTTGTGCACTATCCAGGTATGCCACCCAGCTTTGCTTCAGTCCACAAGAGCGGATTCGCCGTTTCATGAAAGGGTTGAGGTTAGATTTGCAGATTTCAGCCTTATAGGAAGCTGCTGCAGCAAAATCCTTTCAGGAGGTGGTAGATTTTGTGATAGAAGTGGAGGGAGTGAAGCCAGAGGACTTCACCATGACATCGACATCTAAGAAGTTTCGTAAAGGAGGCGAGTTTAATGGTTCTTACTCCAGAGGGCAGGGTTCAGGAGGTTACCCAGCCTGACCTATTCAGTCTTCGCTGCAGGCTGTAGCTTGGGGTCCAACGCAGGCTGATACACTCAAACTTACTTCTCAAATGAGAAGTAAAGCGGTCGCGTCAAGTAAATAACCCAACTAGTGAGGTTGGGATCGTTCCCGCGAGGAAAATAGTCTAGACTTAACTTCAACTTGTTATTACTATTGTTCGGTTGATGACTTCCTTAGAGAGTAAAAGCATAAAAAAGGGGGTTTCTATTTTCTAATAATTAAAAATAACTAACGAACTTGACAGAGACACTTAACAGCTTTTAATTTTGGGTTTTAATCAGTTAATCAAAGTAACTAGGGTTTACGTGTTCCCCACAGGTTCATAACTTGATAATTCTAACTATAACAATTCTTTCCTAGTATCTTGCATGCAAAGTGATAAGTTATGTATTTCTAAATCCTTGGTCCGGCATCTAAAAAATCTCACTCCGCACCTTGGTCCGGCTGCGTGTGTTACTTTCCTAACCCTTATCTTTACCTCATATTACGCATCGTATTCGATATTTGACTAAGTTATTACCTTGTACCAATCAATACTAGCCTATTAGATAGTATACACTAAATATATGTTAATAATTCTTTTCCTATTATCTACCTCCTTGGTCCGGAAAGTAGCATTAAAGCGAGTTCTAACGTTGATCATCCGTTAAAAAGACTTCTAAGCGAAAGAATTATTAATACATGCAAGACACTATTCTAGAATTGTTATTTTAGCTAGGGTTTATCTCATTATTTGCCTATGGTTCCCACAACCCTAGTTATGGAGTTTAGTTCCTCATATCCATAAACACAATATTCAAATATGTTAAACAAGAATTCATGTAATTAGTTCAATGAGAAAGAATAAAGTCCGAAAATTTGCTTGATTAATCACCAAAAATTACTTGTAAGAATCTCAAAAAATCAAACACTAAAACACAAAGTCTAATAATATGATGTTTAATCTCACAGAGTCTAACCTCAAAAACGAGGTTTTTCGAACTATTTATAAAAAAATAAAAACCTAATTAAACAAGGATTCTAATAACTGGAAATCTGCCAAAACGCGGCTGGGTCGACGGACCACGCGACGGACCGTCGTGGTCATGACGAACCGTTGTGAACTCCATCGTCCCATACTTGGTGCAATTCTTCTGCTGCTTTCTTCATTCCCCTCGACGGCAAGTGTGACGGACCGTCATAGGCACAACGGTCCGTCAAGGGTCTCGTTTCAAAATACTTCAACTCTTGAAAATCTGGGTACTGGGATCACTTCTCTGATCTTCACGACGAACCTGCAGGACGGACCGTCATAGCCATGACGGACCGTCACAATCTTTGTAATCCCACACTTGGTCAGACTTCCCCATCTCCCTTCAGCAGCTTCTCTACGCTGCCACCTACGGACCGTTACATGCACAACGGACCGTCATAAGCTCCGTAGGTGGTCTCTTCTGCATTTTTCGCTCAAAATCTCCGCATTAAGCTTTGGACAGATTTCCTGCAAAACAAAGAGAAACTTATTTCAAAATTAGCACAAAAAGGGCTTTCGGACACACTAAACTTAAGGAAAAAGTATTAATTATACCATGAAACCACGGTATATCAACACCCTCAACTTAAATTCGTTGTTTGTCCTCAAGCGACGCACTATGACTCACTACACAATCTTTGTAGAATAGTATTCATGTTTTATCCTTTGCAATCATTTGGCTATCAATCCCGATTAATCTCATCAAATCTATGCATGCTATCACTATTAGGCTTGAATTTTGTGGGATTCGAACATGACACTGACTCACCATGCACTAACACCTATCCTCTTCAATTTCTCACCGAGGTGCTAATAATTCCGGTATAGCAACTAGTGTCCTCACTTTAGAACAAAATCCTCATTTTTCACACAATGATTTCAGGTTGAGTATAAGGATTACATTTCAACACTCGCTCTCAGAACAAAGTGACACTCATTAATACCTATTGCCATAAGCTTGCCCTTATTTTCACCGCCTTAAGTTCGCTATACAACTCTTAGGATCATGATAGGACTTTTTTTAGCTTGTAACGTAGGCTTAGAGTCAGGTAGGGTATATTTAGGTATACTTTAGTGACTTTTTGCCCTCCTTGACATATGGGCTAAACCTTCCACTTTTGATCATTTTATCAGACCCAGTTTCTCCCATTCTTTCACCTTGTTGTTTCCCTTCTTTCTTCATTTGTGTAGGTAACTCTTTTCTTTTCTTGTTTGTAACTCTTGAATATTTCTCTTTTTCTTTCCTTTTCTTTCAATGAGTTCTTGAGTCACTTTACTTTTGTTCTTTCTCTCTCTTTGTTCTTTCAACCCCACATTCCAGAGCATTCCTCAAAACAGCCACCCTCAACTCATGGCTTTGCCATGAGTCAAGGTACACAATACCCAAAGTCGGGTCAGGGCCATAACGAAGGTTGTTTATGCATTAGCCACCCTCAACTTATGCTTTTGGCATAAGCTGAGGTGCACATGTCCAAGGAGGGACCGGGGCCAACATATTGTTCCCAGAAAAGATCAGTTGGGGTGAAAAGAAAGGTCTAATTTTAAGCTCAAATTATTTGGATCAAAGAAGGATAACTTTCATTTGGTTTCTTTTATTTAGGCTAGAAATGGGCTATATTGAATAAGGGCCTATGATCCTTTCCTAATTGTCTGTTACAGCTTACTTTTAGCAGGACTAACCAGGCAAGTTCTAGCTCAGTACTAGTAGTGGACTATTTAAATTTCCTCACACTCACTTGACATCTCATCACTATACCAGATTATCAGACACCTAGTTTGACTTGAAGATTTAGGGTAATGCAATGGTGTAACTCTATTTCATGTTTAGAGCCACACAATTATCAGTTACTACGCCTAGTCATGCAACATTTTCCAGTTTTATCGGGATATCATTTTAGCCATCATGCTTCAGAGTTAAACTATGTACAAAAGATATAACGTGCCGGTTCAACAGAAAAAGTAATCAGTCTTTTGGGGAAAAAGAACACAGGCAAGAAAACCCCAAAATAGGATAGTGAGTTGGGCTACTCAGACTTCACCCTAACACTCACTTTCCATTTACCCCACCCCCAACAAAAAAAACATGCAATTGTCCCCAATGCATAAAAAAAATCTAAAGATTAGAGGGGTAGGTGAAGCAAACCTGTGGCGCATAGCACCGTCGATCAACAAGCTGGTGGGTCTGGTTTCCCAGAACCCACATCCTCTTCAATCTGGACACCCTCAGTGGTGTCCTCAGCAATCTGGACACCCTCAGTGATGTCCTCAGCAACAACCGCACCATCACTAGTGCCTCCTGCTGTCTCTACAGTGCGGGAGCTAGACGCCCCAGCCGCTATCTGTGATGCTCTGATTTGGTGTGCCTCCGCCTCAGCAAGTGAGGCTCTCCTCACGGCCTCCATCTCTCGGCGCTCCTTCTTCCTTGCTCGCGCCTCATCCTCTGATTGACCCCTACGCCTCTTGGCACTCTCTCGAGGGGAAGTTCTGAAGTAGCAAACAGGGCCGCCAATACAGTGTCCTCAACAGGATCGACAGGCTCCGACACTCTCGCCTCTAGGATTGTGTCGATGTCTGCACGAAGACTGTCGACTGCAGCCTGGAGATTCGACACATCTACCGGAGGGGCAGGACGGGCTAACACTTTCAACTCAAATGCATCGAGGCGCTGGTGAACCTCAGCAATCTTCCGCTGCATCTTCCTCTCTATACGCGCTTCAGACTCAGTAATAGACTTCTGCATCCACGGCTGGATATGATGCAGAAGGGTGGACGCCTGTGTCAGTGGACGCCTGTGTAGTGGTGCGGGCCTGGGCCATCGTATCCGCAAGATCATCAGCAAGTGGTGGCAGCTCGGGACGGGGCCCTCGATTTGGGGCCAATTCATTGGCCTCGTCTCTGATGAGGCCGACGCCAACGGTGACCTGCGGTGTCTTCAAATGATCTATGTGCCATATGGGAACACCTGCGGTCCTGCAAAGAGCAAAAATAATACACGGGAAGGGGTAGGTAGTAGTGACCTTGAATGCCCTCTCGTGCATGACTGCCTGGAGAAGCCATGCGAAGTCGACCTCGAATCCGGCTATCATCGCCTCTATCAACACTGCACCCTCTCCGTCGACTGATAGGTGCAGGGCCATCCACCTCTTGGTGGTCTCTCTCAGTGCCTGCTCGCGCAAGAACTGGCCATCCTTCACTATCTGCTAGCGGTAGTCAAACTCGGCAGTGTGGGGAGTCCGCGTAGCATCTGCATTCTCGCCGTATAGAAACTGGCGGATGGCTGGCAGGGAAATGTCGACCTGCACGCCCCGGACTCGAACCTGCTCCAGTGGGGCCTGTTTAGCGGGAGCAGCCCGCCTATCGATCTGTGATCAGAGAGTCTCTACGTAGGATGCGTAGAACTCTCGGACCACTTCCTCGCTGTATCGTCCCAACGGACGGGCTGTCCACTCTAAGCGATGCCTGGTGAATAGGTTATGGATCTCCGGCATCGATGGGAGACTCCCTGTAAGTACCCGCCGCTCCAAGGTGAGTGTCCGCGTCATTACTCCTTTAGCAGTCAGGAATTTGGCGTCGGAGTAAACTTGAAACTGGCCCTCGATGCACCACCGGTTTGGCTGGTCCGAGGCTGGGGTGGGGACCTGGACTGGTGCGCCGGATGTAGAGTCTGAACTGTCAGCCTCATCAGACGAGGCCGACGCTGCAGCAGTGGCGGGTACGGGAACCTCAACAGAGCCTGAAGCTTCCTCGGACCAGGATACTCCTAAGGAGCCAGACACTCCTTCCTCATTTGTGGCTGACCCAGAGGGTGTGCCGGTCAGTGTGCGCTCCTCATCAGACTGGGAGGCAGTGACTACTCCGGACGCCACCATCTTGGGTGTGGCTCTGGGGGAACGTGCAGCACGAGAAGGTGCGGAAGTGCCTGGGGGCACATATTCAGGGTCCCGCTCATCATCAGACCCGATGATCAAGCGTGCAGACGGGGCAACAGACTTGGATCACCCGCGTGCGTAGGCTCGGTCTTGCTTGGGTGCCATAGTAGATAGTACCTGTAAAGGATCAATATTAGTATGAGTAGTGGCAAACAAGACAGACAAACCCATACGACATAAAACATTGAAAATAGTGTGTTACTGATATTGAAACTGTATCACACGATGGGCTAAGTGACGGCTCGTCGTGGATACGACAGACCGTCATGAGGTCCGTCGTGTTGTACTTAGTCTAAGTATATAGAAAGAACCCTGAAGGAGGGGTCTCTGACCATCATGACGGTCAAGCAAGACGGACTGTCGTTGGTACGACGGTCCGTCGTAAGAGTCCGTCGTAGGATAGTTGGAAAATGTTGGGACACCATTATCAGAGGGGTCTCTGACCATCATGACGGTCGTGCAGGACGGATCGTCGTGGGTATGACGGTCCGTCGTAAAAGTCTGTCGTAGGACACTTAGAAAATGTTGGGAGACCTTTATCAGAGGGGTCTCTGACCATCATGACGGTCGTGCAGGACAGATCGTCGTGGGTAATGACGGTCCGTCGTAAGAGTCCGTCGTAGGACACTTAGAAAATGTTGGGAGACCCTTATCAGAGGGGTCCCTGACCATCATGACGGTCATGCAGGATGGAGCATCGTGAGTATGACGGTCCGTCGTAAGAGTCCGTCGTAGGACACTTGGAAAATGTTGGGAGACCCTTATCAGAGGGGTCTCTGACCATCATAACGGTCGTATAGGACGGACCGTCTTGGGTATGACGGTCCGTAGTAAAAGTCCGTCGTAGGACACTTAGAAAATGTTGGGAGACCCTTATCAGAGGGGTCTCTGACCATCATGACGGTCGTGCAGGACGGATCGTCGTGGGTATGACGGTCCGTCGTAGGACACTTAGAAAATGTTGGGAGACCCTTATCAGAGGGGTCCCTGACCATCATGACGGTCGTGCAGGACGGAGTGTCGTGGGTATGACGGTCCGTCGTAAGAGTCCGTCGTAGGACACTTAGAAAGTTTTGAGAGACCCTTAGAAACAGGGTCTTTGACAACCAGAATGGTTGTGCAAGATGGACCGTCGTGAAGACAATGGTCCGTCGCAGGCGTCGTTGGGCAGGGGTGCTAGGGCTTGTGCAACGGACCCTACGACGGTCCGTCGTGTGTGCGACGGTCCGTCTTCGGGGTCTCGTTCTGAGTAGCAGTGTTTGAACTTGGGGTACCCTACGCATCCCCGATGAACCCACATGGTCTTGTAGTGTTTTGGACCTATATGTGTCTATCCCAACGACCTAGGAAACTACCAAAGCAAAATCACCTATGCCTAGGGTTATCAACATGGCACATACGAACATTTTGAGCCTAGGTTTAGACATAATCATATAGAGGAAATAGTATACGACTAAGAACTAAGCTAATACTAACTACAAAACCAAAATGCAAGATAAATAAGTATAAATGTAGAGACACATACCTTTGAAATGGAGAATGATTCTGGCAAGGTAGACACCTACACCAGCAGCACCGACTAGTGGATGATAAGTATAAGGCTTAGGAGGATTTTGGGAGCAATGATCAGTGAGGGGAAGTGTGGAAGTTGAAAAGAGAGGGGAGATGAGGGGAATAAGGAAGTAATGGGGTGAAATATGGAGGGGTGGGGAGTATAAACGGTCAGATTTTGAAAAGGGTCCAGCCGGGTCGGGTCGGTTGGATTTCATTAATCGCGCGACGGTTCCCCGATGGCGGTCTGTCGCAGTTGCGACGTCCCGTCGTAGGTTCCGTTGTGTGTGCCCTACTTTCAAAAATGACAAAAATACGTACCTGGTGTGATGGATGCATACGACGGTCCGTTGCATTCGCAACGGTCCGTCGTTGTATCCGTTAGTGGCTACTGCGGAGTAGTTTTCTGCAGAATTTCCTGGTGATGTGCCTGCAAATTTAAAACCCATTAATAGAAAAAATGCTACCATTATTAAAAAGACGATAAGTATTGGGTTGCCTCCCAACAAGCGCCTGATTTATTGTCGCGGCACGATTGGGGCCACTTGATTACTCAGACTTCATCAAGATGGTATGCCTCGATCACTTCATTCGCCGATTCAGCATGCCCGAGATAGATTTTTATGCGCTATCCATTCACCTTGAACCACACACCCTCCTTAGTTTCCAACTCAACTGCTCCATGAGGGAATAGTTGGGTAACCGTGTAAGGACAAGTCCATTTGGACTTGAGTTTACCTGGAAACAAGCGCAATCTGGAATTGAATAGAAGCACTAAATCCCCGACCATAAAATCTCATTTTTCAATTTTGTTGTCATGATACTTCTTCATCTTTTCTTTATATAGGGCTGAGCTTTCATAGGCTTTCAAGCGGAATTCATCAAGTTCATTCAATCCATTTAACCGTTGCTCTGCAGCTTTGCTCCAATCCATTTTTAACTTCTTAATAGCCCACATGGATTTATGCTCTAACTCAACCGGAAAATGACAAACTTTCCCATATACAAGTCGGTATGGAGACATACCTATGGGAGTCTTATAAGCTGTCCGGTAGGCCCAAAGAGCATCATCAAGCCTCCTTGACCAATCCGTTCTACTAGCATTCACTGTTTTGGACAATATCTGTTTGATCTCCCGATTCGATACTTCAACTTTCCCACTAGTTTGAGGGTGGTAAGGAGTGGCCACATTATGGCGAACACTGTATTTCTCCAATAACCCCTTGAACAATCTGTTGCAGAAGTGGGAGCCCCCATCACTAATAATTGCCCTTGGAGTGTCAAAACCGGAGAATATATTCTTTTTCAAGAATGCAGTGACACTCTTCCCTTCATTATTGGCGAGGGCTATGACTTCTACCCATTTAGATACATAATCAACTGCTACAAGAATGTACTTCATCCTATGAGAACTCACGAAAGGGCCCATAAAGTCAATACCCCACACATCAAATAACTCTATCACAAGAATGGGGTTTAGAGGGAGCTCTTGCTTTCTTGAAATACCACCATCTCGTTGACATTTGTCACATGCTTTAGCAAACCCATGAGCATCTTGATGAAGAGTTGGCCAATAGTAACCACATTGCAATATCTTGTGAGCGGTTCGGATACCACTGTGATGTCCGCCAACAGGTGAAGAATGGCGTGCCTCCAACACACTCAACATTTCATATTCTGGCACACAACGCCGAATAAGCCCGTCGGCACAACTCCTATACAAGTATGGTTCATCCCAAAAGAACTTCTTCACATCGTACATGAACTTTTTCCTTTGATGAAAGCACAAGTCTAATGGAACAATATCACTAGCCAGATAGTTCGCAAAATCTGTGAACCATGGAATCAAGTCTTGTGAAGCAACCAATACATGTTCATCGGGGAAAGTATCATCAATGTCAGTCTTATCCCCTAACTCTCTCATAGCTTCATCCTCTAGACGAGACAAATGATCAGCAACTTGATTTTCAGTCCCTAATCTATCCAGCACTTCAAAGTCAAATTCTTGCAGCAGTAATACCCAACGAATCAGCCTTGGTTTCGCATCCTTTTTCGCCATCAAATATCTCAATGCTGAATGGTCAGTATGAATTATAACTCTAGTACCTAGCAAATAGGAGAGAAATTTCTCAAAAGCAAAGACTACTGCGAGGAGTTCTTGCTCAGTCACTGTGTAGTTCTTCAGGGCTTCATTTAGGGCTTTACTAGCATAGAAAATTGGGTGAAGGATTTTGTTTCTTCTCTGTACCAATACTACACCAAGAGCCACCCCACTAGCATCGCACATTACCTCAAATGGACTGTTCCAATCCGGAGAAATAATGATAGGCGCAGACACTAACTTTTCTTTTAGCTTACCGAATGCTTTAAGACAGGATTCATCAAAGCAAAATTTACATTCTTTCTCCAGCAATTTGCTGCACAATGGGTGTGCAATCTTTGAAAAGTCTTTGATGAATCTCCGATAAAAACCTGCATGCCCAAGAAAGTTTCTCACACCTTTCACAGAGATCGGCGGGGGAAGTCTCTCTATTACCTCAACTTTAGCTCGATCAACCTCTACGCCCTTTTCTAAAATGCGATGACCTAACACAATACCCTCTTTCACCATGAAATGACACTTTTCCCAGTTTAGTACCAAATTGCAGTCTTCACATCTCTTAAGAACCTCAGATAAATTGGTCAAGCACCGCTCGAATGAATCATCTACAACAGAAAAATCATCCATAAAAACCTCTATAGTATCCTCCACCATGTCAGAAAATATTGACATCATACATCTCTGAAAGGTTGCGGGTGCATTGCACAACCCAAACGACATTCTTCTGAACGCAAAAGTCCCATATGGACAAGTGAAAGTGGTTTTCTCTTGATCTTCTGGTGCAATAGAAATCTGATTATACCCCGAATACCCATCAAGAAAACAATACCACCCTTTTCCAGCAAGTCTATCCAACATCTGATCCATGAAGGGCATAGGAAAATGGTCTTTTTCAGTCCATGAGTTTAGTTTACGGTAATCCATACACATCCTCCATCCAGTAACCGGTCTCATTGGAACAAGTTCATTCTTTTCGTTGGGGACCACAGTCATTCCCCCTTTCTTAGGTACACACTGAACCGGGCATACCCAACTACTATCGGCGATTGGATAGATTACTCCAGCATCCAACCACATGATAATTTCCTTCTTCACAACCTCTTGCATAGGAGGATTCAAGCGTCTCTGGTGCTCAATACTCGGCTTATGATCAGGCATGAGTTGGATTTTATGAGAGCAAATACCATGAGGGATCCTAATAATGTCCACAATGGTCCACCCAATAGCTCTTTTGAACCTTTTTAGTACCTTCACCAAACTCTGAACCTGTTGTTCATCCAGGTCTGATGCAATGATTACCGGCAAAGTGTCACCATTTCCTAAGAATTCATACCTAAGATGAGGTGGGAGAGCTTTTAATTCAACTTTTGGAGCTTCCTCTATAGATGGTTTAGCGGGTGGGGACTCGCGATTCTTCATATCAAGCCCAAATTTCTTCGGTTTAAACCGAACATCACCTCGGTCAAGAGCCGCGACTAATGACTCATACTCTTCAATGCAATCGCCATCAAAGTCCATTTTCACTGCCGCTAATGCTTCGACACCTAGACGTTCTTCTATTTGTGTCTCAAATGTCTCACCCATGTTGTAGGATATAGCAGATGCCGATTGGAGCTCACCACTCTGCCTCATGGACCTACAAATATTAAAGGTCACTTCCTCATTATTCAACCGAAATTTCATCTGCCCCTTTTCCATGTCTACTAAGGCTCTTCCCGTAGCTAGGAATGGCCTCCCAAGGATAATAGGCACTTCAAAATCAACCTCACAATCAAGAATAACAAAATTGGCCGGAAAGATGAATGACTCCACTTTTACTAGCACATCATGAAGTATCCCTATGGGCCATTTTACTGTTCGATCAGCCATCAGTAGCCGCATCGCAGTGGGCTTTGGGTCACCCAAACCCAACTTCTTGTAAATCGAGAGGGGCATGAGATTTATGCTTGCCCCCAGATCACATAATGCTTTCGCAAAATGTAATATCCCAATTGTACAAGGAATAGTGAACGCACCCGGATCTTCTTTCTTTTGGACCAGATATCTTGTAGCAATAGCACTACAATGCTGCATTCTATCATCATCCTCAAAAGTAACCAATCTTTTCTTTGTGACCAAATCTTTCATAAACTTGGCATAACCGGGCATTTGTTCTAAAGCTTCTACCAAAGGGACATTGATAGAAAGTTGCTTCAACATTGTTATAAAACGCCGATATTTGCCATCCTCAGTCTTTTTCACTAATCTTTGAGGAAATGGGGGTGGTGGCCTAGGCATGGGAGTTACCTTTTTAGGCACTTCAGCATCTTCTGCAATGTTATCCTCTAAATTAGCATCAACATTTACCACTTTATCAGTGTCTTTTGTTACCTCATTCTCATTAGATGGCATAGGTGGGTCAATGGTTTGCTTACCACCGCAAGTAGTAATTGCCATACAATGTCCATCATTTTTTGGATTTTGGACAGTGTTGCTAAGAGGAGTGCCCGGTTGCCGTGTGTTCACAGTTGTAGATAATTGGGCCAATTGTAACTCAAGGTTCTTAATCGATATTGCATGTGTATCAACTTTTTTCCCAATACCCGCTAAATCATTCCTCAACTCTTTATTGTGCTCATCACTAACACCGAACCTCCTCATCATTTTATGCAACATATCCTCAACTCGCGACATACTACCTCCACCATCCCTAGGAGTAACTTCACAATTTTGAGAAGGAACATAGGGTCCATTCCTGTCGTTTCTATTACCATAGTTACCCCTGTTGAAGTTGTCGCGATTGTAGTTTCCATCTCGGACATAATGACCCTCACGATTGTTGTTACCATAGTTCCGACCTTGGTTCCCTTGACCTTGGCGCTAATTCTCCTGATTAGAGCCTTGGGCACTTGGTCGGAAACACTCCATCTGTTCATTTACTGCATAGGAATCCTCCTCATAATAACACTCATCGATTGGAGGTGGTGGTTTAGCCAAGTAGTTGACTGCATTAATCTTTTCTGCACCCCCAGTGACATGTTTTAGTACCAACCCAAGCTCAGTTCTCATCTGAATCATTTCTTCACGAATATCATCTGTGGCTGGGTTATGAGTGAACTGCACTACGAAGGTGTTTCTCCCTGTATCGGACTTCCTAGTACTCCAAGCTTTGTTGTTACGGGAGATTTTCTCTAATTTCTCAGCAATCTCAGCATAAGGGCATTCTCCATAAGATCCACCTGCTATAGTGTCCAACACTGCTTTATTGTTATCATCCTGTCCCCGATAGAAGTATTTCTTCAGTGACTCATCATCAATACGGTGATTTGGAACACTTCTCAAGAATGAGGTGAATCTATCCCAAGAACTACTAACTGACTCTCCTGGTAGTGCCACAAAGTTATTCACCCTATCTTTGTTGTTTAATTTCTTGGAGACTGGATAGTAGCGTGCTAAGAAGACATCCCGTAGTTGGTTCCAAGTGAAGATGGAGTTGTATGGGAGCTCAGTAAACCACATAGCAGCCTCTCCCGTCAGTGAGAGAGGAAACACTCTGAGACCTATTACATCTAGATCCAAATCAAGCCTCCCCACACAACTTTTACACACTGCCCTTACCTTAGCTATATGGGCATGTGGATCCTCAGAAGGTAGCCCTGAAAACAAACCTCTGGCGGTGAGCATTTGCATCAGACTACTAGTTACCACAAAAGTGTGGACTTTGGGTAGAGGAGGCAAAACCAGTGGCCCATCCGAATCTGCTATGTTATCATAGCCTCTGTAGTATGCTTGGGGCCGTGGAGCGGGATTCTGTCCCCTCTGTTGATGTTCACCCGGAGCATCGGGTAACATCTGACCATGAACATCAGCCGGAGCTGGGATGTTCTGGTTTGGATCCTCATCATTGATTCCCAAATTACGATTCATGTTTCGCAGTGTACGCTCTAGCTCGTGATCGTAGGGAAACAACGGTTCTCTTCCTCTCCGTGTATTTGTCATACAAGGAGGATAGTTCTGAAAAGAAATCAAAAATAATAAAACAAAGTAAAATCAAAAAAATATCAACTAAACCATAGTAAGAAGTTCAAGTTAATCTAAAAGCTAAATTCCCCGGCAACGACGCCAAAATTTGATACGCTCAAACTTACTTCTCAAATGAGAAGTAAAGCGGTCGAATCAAGTAAATAACCCAACTAGTGAGGTTGGGATCGTTCCCACGAGGAAAATAGTCTAGACTTAACTTCAACTTGTTATACTATTGTTCGGTTGATGACTTCCTTAGAGAGTAAAAGTATAAAAAGGGGGGTTTGTATTTCCTAATAAGTAAAAATAACTAACGAACTTGACAGAGACACTTAACAGCTTTTAATTTTGGGTTTTAACCAGTTAATCAAAGTAACTAGGGTTTACGTGTTCCCCACAGGTTCATAACTTGATAATTCTAACTATAACAATTCTTTCCTACTATCTTGCATGCAAAGTGATAAGTTATGTATTTCTAAATCCTTGGTCCAGCATCTAGAAAATCTCACTCCGCACCTTGGTCCGGCTGCGTGTGTTACTTTCCTAACCCTTATCTTTACCTCATATTAAGCATCGTATTTGATATTTGACTAAGTTATTACCTCGTACCAATGAATACTAGCCTATTAGATAGTATACACTAAATCTATGTTAATAATTCTTTTCCTATTATCTACCTCCTTGGTCCGGCAAGTAGCATTAAGGCGAGTTCTAACGTTGATCATCCGTTAAAAAGACTTCTAAGCGAAAGAATTATTAATACATGCAAGACACTATTCTAGAATTGTTATTTTAGCTAGGGTTTATCTCATTATTTGCCTATGGTTCCCACAACCCTAGTTATGGAGTTTAGTTCCTCATAGCCATAAACACAATATTCAAATATGTTAAACAAGAATTCATGTACTTACTTCAATGAGAAAGAATAAAGTTCGAAAATTTGCTTGATTAATTACCAAAAATTACTTGTAAGAATCTCCAAAAATCAAACACTAAAACACAAAGTCTAATATGATGATGTTTAATCTCACAAAGTCTAACCTCAAAAATGAGGTTTTTTGAACTATTTATAAAAAAATAAAAACCTAATTAAACAAGGATTCTAATAACTGGAAATCTGCCAAAATGCGGCTGGGTCGACGGACCACGCGAAGGACCGTCGTGGTCATGACGGACCGTCGTGAACTCCGTCGTCCCATACTTGGTGCAATTCTTCTGCTGCTTTCTTCATTCCCCTCGACGGCAAGTGTGACGGACCGTCATAGGCACAACGATCCGTCGAGGGTCTCATTTCAAAATACTTCAACTCTTGGAATCTGAGTACTGGAATCACTTCTCTGATCTTCACGACGAACCTGTAGGACGGACCGTCATAGCCATGACGGACCGTCACAATCTTCGTAATCCCACACTTGGTCAGACTTCCCCATCTTCCTTCAGCAGCTTCTCTACGCTGCCACCTACGGACTGTCACATGCACGACGGACCGTCATAAGCTTCGTAGGTGGTCTCTTTTTCATTTTTCGCTCAAAATCTTCGCATTCAGCTTTGGACAGATTTCCTACAAAACAAAGAGAAACTTATATCAAAATTAGCACAAAAAGGGCTTTCGGACACACTAAACATAAGGAAAAAGTATTAATTATACCATGAAACCACGGTATATCACAGACCGGTCAACATTTCTCTGAGTTTGGATGTTATCCCCAGACTCCGTCGTTCTCACAGAGACCTATGCTTGAATCCAGAGAGTGTTATGGATGTGGAAAGACTGGTCATATTAAGAGGTATTGTCCAAAACAGAGTTATAGACCCCCAATAGTCGAAGGTAGAGGTGGTCATGGAAGAGGCCGCTATTCTGGAGGACGTGGTGGCCGAGGTAATGGTGGTCACCAAAACGGCCGGGGTGACGGGCAAACTGGAACTTCTGCAGCGCAACATGGTAGGGGCAACGGGTAGACAGGTGATAGGGCCCATTGTTATGCTTTCCCTGGGAGATCTGAAGCGGAGACATTTAATGTTGTCATCACAGGTAATCTTTTGGTTTGTGATTGCATGGCTTCAGTATTGTTTGATCCTGGATCCACATTTTCTTATGTATCTTCCTCATTTGCTACTGATTTTGATTTACATTGTGATTTGCTTGATATGCCTATTCGTGTTTCTACTCCGGTGGGTGAGTTTGTGATAGTTGAAAAGGTGTATAGGTCTTGTCTTGTGACTTTTATGGGGAACAATACTCATGTTGACTTGGTTATCTTAGAAATAGTTGATTTCGATGTAATTCTGGGTATGACTTGGCTTTCTCCAAACATTGCAAACTTAGATTGTAATGCCAAAACTGTAACGTTGGCCAAGCTTGGGACAGATCCGTTAGTGTGGGAGGGTGACTATACTTCCACTCCATTTCATATTATCTCCTTTCTTCGTGCTAAGATAATGTTTAGTAAGGGCTGTTTAGCTTTCTTTGCACACCTCAGGGATGATACTACCCAAGTGCCTTCAATTGAGTCGGTTTCGATAGTCCGTGAGTTTCTGGATGTGTTTCCTGCAGACCTTCCTGGTATGCCACCCGATAGGGATATTGACTTTTGTATTGATCTGGAGCCGGGTACTCGCCCCATTTCCATACCCCTTTATAGGATGGCTCCCGCTGAGTTAAGAGAGTTAAAGGCCCAACTTCAAGAGTTGTTAGGGAAAGGCTTTATTAGACCAAGTACATCCCCTTGGGGTGCTCCTGTTTTGTTTGTGAAGAAGAAGGATGGAAGTTTTCGGATGTGCATAGATTACAAACAACTGAATAAGGTAACTATTAAGAACAGGTATCCTCTTCCTCGCATCGATGATTTGTTTGATCAGTTACAAGGTGCTTGTACCTTCTCAAAAATCGATTTGAGATCTGGTTATCACCAATTGAAAATACGGGCAACGGATGTGCCCAAGACTGCTTTTCTGACCAGGTATGGGCATTATGAGTTCTTAGTAATGTATTTTGGGCTTACGAATGTCCCTACTGCTTTCATGAGCTTGATTAATGGGATTTTAATCCATACCTGGATGTCTTTGTCATTGTATTCATTGATGATATACTGGTATACTCAAAGAGCAAGAAAGAACATGAGGAGCACTTGAGAATGGTATTGGAAATATTGAGGGAGAAAAAGCTTTATGCCAAATTCTCCAAGTGTGAGTTTTGTCTATATTCAGTGTCCTTCTTGGGGCATGTGGTTTCTAAGGATGGAGTGATGGTGGATCCTTCTAAGATTGAAGTAGTGAGGAGTTGGGTAAGACCTACTAATGTTACAGAGGTAAGGAGCTTTGTTGGTTTAGCTAGCTACTACCATCAATTTGTCAATGGATTTTCTTCTGTTGCTTCCCAATTGACAAACTTGACTAAGCAGAGTGTTCCATTTGTATGGTCGGACGAGTGTGAAGAAAGCTTTTAGAAGCTCAAGACTTTGTTGACTACTGCACCGATTCTTACCCTGCCAGTGGAAGGTAAGAATTTCATTGTTTATTGTGATGCATCCTATTCTGGTTTGGGTGCAGTGCTAATGCAAGAGAAGAATGTAATTGCTTATTATTCAAGGCAATTAAAGGTGCATGAACGTAATTATCCGACCCACGATTTGGAGTTGGCTGCGGTAGTGTTTGCATTAAAGCAATGGAGGCACTATCTATACGGGGTTAAGTGTGAAGTCTATACGGATCATCGTAGCGTACAGTATGTCTTTACTCAGAAAGATTTGAATTTGAGACAGAGGAGATGGATGGAACTACTGAAGGACTACGATATAACTATTTTGTATCACCCAGGAAAAACTAACGTTGTGGCAGATGCGTTAAGTAGAAAAGCAGGAAGCATGGGAAGTCTAGCTCACTTGCAGGTTTCTAGACGCCCATTTGCTAGAGAGGTTCAGACTCTGGATAATGACTTTATGAGGCTAGAAGTAAATGAGAAGGGAGGATTTTTGGCCTGTGTAGAGGCAAGATCTTCCTTTCTTGACAAGATTAAGGGAAAGCAGTTTACTGATGAGAAACTGGTCCGAATTCGAGATAAGGTATTGCGAGGAGAGGCTAAAGAAGCAAAAATCGATGAGGAAGGTGTTTTGAGAATTAAGGGAGGAGTATGTGTACCCCGCGTCGATGATTTGATTCACACTATTCTTACAGAGGCTCATAGTTCAAGGTATTCTATACATCCTGGTGCAACCAAGATGTATCGTGACTTAAAGCAACATTTTTGGTGGAGTAGGATGAAGCGTGACATTGTTGATTTTGTTGCCCAATGCCCGAATTGTCAGCAGGTAAAGTATGAACACCAGAGGCCTGGAGGGACACTTCAGAGAATGCCCATTCCTGAATGGAAGTGGGAGAGAATTGCAATGGACTTCGTGGTTGGTCTTCCAAAGACAATGGGTAAGTATGACTCCATTTGGGTAATTGTTGATAGGCTAACTAAGTCTGCTCACTTCATTCCGGTTAAGGTGACTTACAATGCAGAGAAGTTAGCCAAACTTTACATCTTAGAAATTGTTCGATTGCATGGAGTTCCACTTTCCATCATATCAGGTAGAGGTACGCAGTTTACTTCTAAATTTTGGAAAACATTGCATGCTGAATTAGGTATTAGGTTGGACCTTAGTACTGCATTTCACCCTCAGACCGATGGTCAGTCTGAGCGAGTGATTCAGGTGTTGAAAGATATGCTTCGTGCATGTGTGATAGAATTTTGTGGTCATTGAGATAACTTCTTACCCTTAACAGAGTTCTCATACAACAATAGCTATCACTCAAGTATTGATCTGGCCCCATTTGAGGCACTGTATGGGAGAAGATGTAGGTCTCCCATTGGGTGGTTTAATGCATTTGAGATTAGACCTTGGGGTACTGACCTTCTGAGGGAATCGTTAGATAAAGTGAAATGCATTCAGGAAAAGCTTCTAGCGGCTCAAAGTAGGTAGAAAGAATATGCAGATCGAAAGGTTAAAGACTTGGAGTTTACGGAGGGCGAGCAAGTTTTGCTGAAGGTTTCACCCATGAAAGGGGTGATGCAGTTTGGTAAGTGAGGTAAGCTTAGTTCGAGGTATATTGGTCCATTTGAAGTTCTGAAGCGCGTGGGGGAGGTAGCTTATGAATTAGCCTTACCCCTAGGACTGTCAGGAGTGCATCTGGTATTTCATGTGTCTATGTTGAAAAGATACCATGGGGATGGAAACTACATCATTCGTTGGGATTCAGTTTTTCTTGATGAGGATTTGTCTTATGAGGAGGAGCCTGTTGCTATTTTAGATAGAGAAGTCCACAAGTTGAGGTCAAGGGAGATTGCATCCATCAAGGTTCAGTGGAAGAATCGGCCAGTTGAAGAGTCCACTTGGGAGAAAGAGGCTGATATGCAAGAAAGATACCCACACCTGTTTTCAGATTCAGGTACTCTTTTTCGCCCTTGTTTTTCTTCTTGTGATCGTTCGAGGACGAATGATGGGTAAATTGGTATCTATTATAACGACCTGTTTAGACGTTTCTGAGCAGTAGAGTTTATTCTGGTAATAACTGTCTGGGTCGATGGATACCACGACGGACCATCATGGGCACGACGGACCGTCGAGGGGGTCTCGTTCCAAAACACTTAGATTCTGAAAATTTGGGTACTGAGATAGACTCTCTGAACTTCACGACGGAATGGCAGGACGGACCATCGCAGGAATGACGGGCCGTCACAGACCTCTTAAATGAAATTGAGTCTCTGAACTCTGTGACGACTCAGCAGGACGGACTGTCGCAGGCACGACGGACCGTCACAGGCTGCGTAACCCTGACTGGGTCGGATTTCTGTTAAAAGTTTTTAAGGGGTATTTTGGACTATTCCTGCTTATGATTATAAAGTTAGTGGTTTAATGTTAATAATTCAATTACTTGGGGGTTAAATGAGATAACCTTGAATTAGATAGTGGGTTACTTTTGTCATCTTTTATACTTAATTATATGGTAATTAGGATAAAAGAAGAAGAGTTTGAATAAGGAAAAATAGAAAGAACAAAAGAGTGGGACGAACGAGAGAGAGAGAAAGAAGAACGAAGAGAAAGCAAGGGCATTGGGGAAGTAGATTGCTTGATCACGATTCTTCGGTGAAGGTAGGTTATGGTTTATGTTATTCCGTAGTAAACTCTAAATAGCGATTGATATGTATTGGGTAATTTCGTAAAGTCTTCTATATGCTTAATTGAGTGCTTGCATGATGTAATTATATAATTGTGATAAAATAAGCATGATGAGGCTATTGAATCTTAAACCTTAAAACCTCTTTGTTAATGATGATGCCTTGGTATAAAAGAAGGCTTGATGAACTGAAAGAATGAGATTAGGGGATCGGGTGTCACGAACCGACACGTAGAATTAGGGGATCAGAGTGTCACGTTTCGACACCAGGATAGTATGGATCGGGTGTCACGTTCCGACACTAGGATAGTAAAGGATCGGAGTGTCACGTTCCGACACCAGGATAGTAAAGGATCGGAGTGTCACATTCCGACACCAGGATAGTAATGGATCGGGTGTCACGTTCCAACACCAGGATAGTATGGATCGGGTGTCACGTTCTGACACCAGGATAGTATGGATTGGGTGTCACGTTCCGACACCACGATAGTAAAGGATCGGAGTGTCACGTTCCGACACCAGGATAGTAAAGAGAATGAATCTTGAATTATGCTAATATACTCAGATTTAATGAACCTGTTTCCCAAATGAGTATGGTGTGGAGACTTGAGTCCTTATAGATGTGCTTGGGTTGTGCCCAGTGGTTATGGTACTTGTTGTTGTCACCTGTTAAGTGTTATGGTTGATTTTATGTTATTATTTGATATATATTGCTTTCTATTTTGAGTTGGCCGATGATACCTACTCAGTACTTGTGTTTTGTACTAACCCCTACTTGTATGTTTTCCTTTGTTATTTGTGGAGTGCAGCAAACGTACCGTCGTCTTCAACTCAACCGCAACTCTAGCCAGTCTTCATCACGTCAGATTTCAGGGTGAGCTATTGTTCCTAGCTCGTACTGGATTCTATCTCATTCATGTCTTGATGTCCTTGAAGTTCGGACATGGACCATCTGTTTTATTATTTTAGCTTCTTAGACACTCTTAGATTTAGTAATTTGAGGATAGAATGTTCTTGTTGTGATGACTTCTAGATTTTGGGGATAGTAATTGATAAATTTTAGAAGTTATTAATTGATTTCATTAATGAGTTTTAAGTCTTCCGCATTATTTTCTGTTTATTATGATTGAAATGTTGGGGTTTGAATTGGTTGGTTCGCTCACATAGGAGGGTAAGTGTGGGTGCCACTCGCGGCTCGTTTTGGGTCGTGACAACATGTAAAGTCCAAGTTGTTGATAAAAGTTGACCAAGGGACAACAAAGATAAAACCACAAAATATCAAGTCTTAATTCTACAAGATAAAGAGGCATTTATTTTTAATAAAATATATTATTGATTTTAAAGTTTGACTTTAATCGAGTTAACTAAATAATCCATTATTTCGTATTTTTTACTTTAACAATATAAAATAATAATAAGATAAATTTAAATTCTACACAACTAATCAAACTTTTAACAAATTCTTTTACAGGAGAATCAAGTTCAGGCCACCATTTTCTGTACTGACATAACATATTTTGAAAAAGAATTTGCTCCTTTCAAGACTTACTTGGTATCTGTTGCATATGTGAAAGTCCCACCTCTTGGATACGAAAATCCACTTAACAAATTCATTTGGACACTCGACAAAAACATCATTGTTGAACCAATTGAAGAGGTCAAACCTCAAGAGGATCCATTACCACCACCAACACGACTGACTATTGCCAAATTTGACACTTTTGAGTATCCAAACAATTTGAATTTGGTATTTATAAATTTATTTAATTATTTTACTATTATTCACATAAAACCTAATTGTTATTATAATAGAATAGTTCTCATGATCTAATAATTGTTTTTCTATTTTTGTTTAATGCAAGATGTACTTGCCATTGTCATTAATGGCAGTCCTTCAACAAAGACAACAATTGGAAAGCGACTTCAAGAGTTCATTGTCATGGACAAGCTGTAAGTATATATATAGAATATCACTCTTGTCATTTATCTTTGTATCTTATTACTTGTTTTCGAAGAAATGTTCTTTTTGGGTAATAGTGTTCTCTTTTTCCTTTTTGTTTTTCGTAGTTGATATATTTGTATTTAATAAAGTTATTATATATCTTTCAAATTTCAGTAACTTTGTTTTTGTAATCTTCTTCTTCAAATGGGTAATCCTAATTTTTGAGATTTTACCTGTAGTTTTAGCCGTGTTCTTTTTTTTAAAGCTAAGATTGTCTTTTTTCTTCTTTTTAGTTTTTATTTATTATTTATTTGTGCATCCCCCCTCTCTTTTATTAATGAAGAATGTCATTGAATACAATGTTTCTTTGAGTCACTGTGAAGTAAAGATTCAGTTTTTATAAGCATTGATTTTTTTCCTGGTATGTTTCTGCCCTTTTTATTTTAGATAAATTCACTCTCCAATATTGTGGATATAGTCTATTAAAGAAGACTGTACATATTGCTCTGTTTATTTTCTTTCCCTTCATAGCATGATTTACTCTTATTTCTTAAAGATCAAGATTGAATTTCGATCAACAACTAATGACATTCAAGTTTATTGAGATTCCTGGTTCATGTTCTCTTTCAAATCCCCAATCATTGAGATTAAGTATCTGTTAATCGCAATTTTCAATAACTTTAAATTTCTCTAAATTACACTTGTCTTAATTTGGTTAATTTTATCACAAAAAGTTCATATTGCATTATCTATCAGGATATATTGTCCATCACTTTGAATATATGTAGTATTTTCATAGATTAAAAAGTTCATCAATTTCATTGTTCAACCGGATTGTTTCTTTATTTGTGCATCTCTATTTTTAACTTTTATATCACAAAAAATGCTTCTATTTGTTTATAATAATCTAATTTTATTTTTATAATTTATAATATAATATTGTTTTAATGATTTTATTGTTTAATAACGTCCTGCGAAATATATGCAGGAAAAAACCACAAAACTGACACTTTGAGAGGATTTTATTGATCATGAGGGAGTTAAACTTTTCAACCAATTTCATGATTACCCGATCATTCTTGCTAGGAGAATTGCGAAATCATCCCCAGGTAAAATTGCAAATAACTTTTTTTCTTTTTTTTGAAAAATATATGACATGATGAAACTAAAATCATATATTCAAATGCACGTAGGAACATCGAATAGATTCATTGGTTTGACGAGCAAATTCAATACAACAATTGAAATCAATCCTCCATATCCACAGGCTGCTGAGTTAAGGACATGGTAATATATATTTTTATTTAATGCATCGAACTTTCAGAGTATTTTGACATATAAAATATATCTTTATTCTTACGATAAAAAAGTTTTAAAATTCTACTTTTGTTTCTTTTTTCATAATCTTTCTATGAGACATATAATAAAATGAAGATAGTAGAATTCTTATTTATTTTTGATAAATTTATGTACCGTATACTTGTTTGCAATTCTTTTTAGAATTTTCAAAATGATACAAGTATTTTCAATGAGCGATCATTAATAAATTTTTATAATATTACTTGTATATAGGATCAAAACAATTGAAACAAAGATACTTGCTTATAAGATGAAAAGTACAACTCCTATGGGATATTGTGTTAATTCCATTTGAGGATGACATTATATTTGAGGCTAACATCCAAGCACAACCTCCGGTAAGAACAACAAGTATATTATTTGATTATTTGGAAATTTTTTATTTAACAGTGAATAATATTTGGTATGTTGAATTTTAAGGGACAAATATTTAATATTGAGGCTGAATTGTGTCTTGCAAGTAAGGACCAACTCTTTAGTGTGTTAGCATGCTCAAATTGTAAGCAATTATTCACAAGATATAATGTGCGAAGGGAAATCTACTGCATAAGTTGTCACCGATCCACACATCTTATTCCTAGGTATATTTTCTCTTCTACAAAATTAAAATTATTAATAACTAATTAAGATTATTTATATTCTTTATTCAAACAAATAAATGTCTTAACTGACCATTAATTTTAAATTTTTTCATTAATTATCAAAACAGGTGTAAATTTGAAGTTACTGTTAAGGACAACAACGGTTTTGCAACAGCTATTGTTTCAGATGAAATTGCAGAGTAAATGTTGCACCTCACTTTCGAAGAAATTTATGAAATTTGCTTCGTCAAGGTATATATTATTTTTTTCTCACCAAATAATAACAAAGAACTTGTAGTGAATTTATATTTTTATTGTTTCTTATTTCTTCTCTTGAACATAAGCTTCAAGTATCGATTCTGAACTATAGAAGAAAAAAAATATCTTGAATAATATACTATCTAACTTCTAAGAGTTTGAAACTAATGTACATATGATTATGTGAACGTTTGAGTTCCTTTACTTGAAAAAGATACTGTAGCTCTATAAGCTTAGAACTCTAGCATGACAGAATTTGAAATAAAGAACTTTTTTCATACAAAATTTCATATTTTAAGTTCATGTTTCTTTTCTGCAGCATCCAAATTACACTTTTTGTTGTTGAATTTACAGCCAACTTTATTAAAATATTATCATTGTATATATATTTTTAGGCTTTTATCCATCTTACAAGTTTTTTCCTGTTGGCTGAGAACTTTGTGCAAACTGTTATGCACCTACCACAATAGGCATGACCGTTTTTAGAACTATAATTACATGTTAACTCTAATTAGTCGAAAGACCTTCAGTATTGAATTTGAGTTCAGATGTAAATACATAAACATAGAGATATTTATTTTCCTTTGAAATAAATTTAATATTAATTTTTTTGGGTAATTCCCTTTTCTTTCTTCATCCACTTTTATTTTGATTTGAGAATTCATGATCAATGCATATCTTATTATTGTTTAATTTGTTATAATTAATCAAACTTACCAGAAAGGAACATTATCGCAGCAAAATGTGGAAGATCAACTGAATGGAAAGATATTCAACATTCAAATGAAAAAGCTATTCACAAAAAAATTGGATGCAATGCAAACATTATCCATTTTGTCTTACCCGGAGAAAGAAGATGTCATTCATGAACCAGTGGCATCTACAAAAGTCAATGTTACAAAAGAAAAAAAGCGCACAATTGAGCATGTTAATTCAAGGGATAAAGAATATCCAAGCATCGCAAATAAATTTAATCCTCCCATGAAAAAAAATTTTAAGGTATATAAATTATTTTGTACATTGTTTAAAACTTTTTCTTTGCAATCGACTAATAGAAATAGGATTTACTTATCTTTGTATTTATTTTCTTTGAATTCTCTTCAGTCTCTAGACAGATTATTTTTTATTGTTTTAAATTTCAGTTCAAACACTTTTGCTATGGTTGTCGAAGCAGTCAGTTTTTGCACTTTTTTGCTGTTGCCACTGAATGCCAAATTTTGCAAGCTTCTGATGTTTCTATGTGGATGTCTTATGTTCCTGTTCTTTGATGGAAACTGAAAATATTTTCTCCTATGATAGCAGGTTAGAGTCATTTTTTACAGGTACTACATTTATCAACATAATGAAAATACTTTCTTTTTGTTTTTATAGTTATTCCTATCATTGAAGGCTATTGTCTTCATTTTTAGTTCCTAAAAAATGATATAACTTTTCTCTATTGATTTTATCAGAATAACCATCTTGAACTGATAGAATCAAAAAATACAATACAAAATAGCATTTAGTAATAAAAAACTTGTGAAATCAAACCTGTTTAGTAAAACTTATCTAGAAAGAAATGATGAGAATAATCCTTCTACAATATGCAAAGCTCGAGAAAGCTTTATGCTAATTTTAGATGACACTTAGTACTATATAATATATTCCTTGCACAAGTTATGTAATTTTATATTTGGCTTATCATGACCCTATAAAACTGATCCAAACTTTGGAATAGGCTTTGATCAAACACTACTACTGGTATGTTACTTTTCAAAACTATAGTAACCCTGCTGATTCTTTTACTTTTTTCATCACATTTTATTTGTACATCATACTGTTTTTTCTTTCTCTATAAGGGTTAAAATTTGGGTTATGTTATTCTGTTTCCACCTCTTCATGGTTTATCGGAACTTGAGATTTTTAATATCGTCATCATATCCATTTACTGTCTGCTGAAGATCTAATTTGAAACTCTTGAACTGAATTTCTCCAAAACAAGTTTAAAGGTAAATATTAAAGATATTTCATAAAATTTTTTACCAGATTGATTAATCCTTTAACATTACTGTCACAATTATGAATCAATGTCATTATAAATAATGATCCTTTAGTCCTATACATATAAAATATTTTGAGTTGTATCTTGTGGCTTACCAGGATTTTCTTAATCTTGGATGAGGGTTGTAATTTTTACACCTATTGAGCTTTGTTCAGCTTTGTTTGGTCATGTTGTCACTTTGCTTTCTTGACTGTTTTTGCAAACTTTTACTGTAAAAACAATATTAATCCTTAACTAAGATCTCATTTCATACATTTGTAATTGATGTTTTACATTCCAAACATTTGGCTTTCTTATTTTCTTCCACTAATTCTCTATTATATTCCAATACGAAAAAATGTAGTGTTTATGCTATTCTGGTTGACATTATCTTGCTAAATGATCTATTTGTGAGAGAGTTAAAAAAATAACGTACTTCTGTTCATATTCGTGTTATTATATAAAATGTCTTATGTCAATCGTGAAATAGGGCTTCAAAGATGAGGCTTAGTTGAAGCTTGATGTTGCCACATTTTTTTTATTCTGTGTTGTATAAGTTGTGTCCTTAAGAAATTTAATCCCCTCACTGTACCCAAGGTTATGGATTAATTTCTCTCAAGATAAAACGGATTAAACCTGTTAAAGAAATCGCGGTACCTCAAATTTCTTTAACTTCAACAAAATTCAGAACAGCAACAAGTCACACAGACTCAGTCGATCGACACTTTGATATTATTTGAGAGAAAAGCAAATGCAGAGAAGGAAAATTTTCAGTGTTTGAAAAATCGAAAATTGACTTCCTTGTATAGCCATTTTCAGCAAGGAACGTGTCTGTTAAGAGAAATGTGTTCAGACCGTTTTATCCAGAAAGTTGTGTCTTTTGGAATAATAACAGCGGACTTATTTGATTTAACAAAAACTGATTAAATAAATTTTGTAAAAAAATTTATCAATCAAATCATTTGCCAAATCCAAATCCAAAGCCGAGGCCGAACAACGACGACGGTGCGAGGGGACATTTTCTTCTTAGCTCTTTAAGAAGTAATGGAAGTGTTTCCTTATATAAGGACAACAATTTCCCTTTCTTTTGCCGATATGAGAGAAATGACTTTTCATTTGCACTTTGCAAATGACTTTTTATTTTCCCTCCAAAATAGTTCCCTCACTTTTCATATTTTCTCTTTTCTTTTCTCATTCACACTTACTAAACCCCAATATTTGTATTATTTTGTTGCACGTGTCACTCAACATCCCCAAATCACTTTATTAAAAAAAATACTTAACTTTATTTCAGAAGCATCCACACTGCTTTATTTTTACTCTCAAATGAAATAGTATTTCTTTCCAATGATGATTTTACCAATTTGAGGTTAGTATATCTCTTATTTTTTGGTTAAGCTATATCATTCTCTTCAAATTTTTAATTTAATAGTTGAATCAATAGGTGCGTTTCCATATTTAATCTCATTCCTTGCCATGATCTTTGTTCTTTTCCGAACTTTTGAAGATTTACTTTCCTTTCTTTCAACTTGTCAATTGGGTGATCGAACTCATGCATGTTTTTATCTCAATTTTCTGTCAATTCTCTTCTTGCTTTCAAAGTTTATGATATGAAATTCTAGATTATATTGTTAATTATTATTTCGTCTAATCCTTTTTCTGAATATAATTAATTATCTGCTTGAAATATTAATAATTAGAAGCTAATGCACTGTCATCTATCGATTTGGTAGAATTAGTGCAAACCTTTTGTTTCCTTCTTGCCAAAGTAAAATATCATTTTCTTATCCCTCAACGTTAATTCTATTTACATGGGAGAGATCTCCTTCTACATTTCTAGCCAAATACAATTTTGCAAGTGCCTGACACCTTATTTATGTTTTATATGTTTTTTGTGATGGTGATTATTTATTATCTGAAAATGGTAGTCTAGATTCATTTGTCAATTCTTACTGTTTCTTGTTCCATTTTGGAATTACTTTAGTGTCAATCATAAAAGTCACATAAGAGTGTTGTATCTTTATTTTTTTTCATTACTACTACACGTTTGGAAGTTGCTCTGTAATTATCTCTTTGATTCTGACTTTCATTCACTAGCAATAAGTGACAAGATGCTAAACGAATTTTTAATTCTTATATCGTAGCAAGTAGTCATGGGAATGACTTCCCTATTTATACTCACTTGTTACACAACACATGATGCATGGTCCTTGTGGTGATTTGAATCAACAAATTCTTGTATGAAAAAAAGGATATTGTAAAAATAAGTATCCTAAAGAATTTGTAGAACAAACAACTAAAGGAGAAAATCCATATCCAGCTTATATAGAGTAAATACTGGAAAAAGTGTGAAAATTAGAGGACACTTTATTGATAACTCGTGGGTTGTTCATTACAATCCATCTTTACTTTGTAAGTTCAACAAAAATTTTTCTAAACTAATAACAGATAGTATTAAATAAATAGTATAAAATAATATTAGTATTTACTATGTACTAATCCTAGTCCTATTAGGATTAGTACTCCTTAATCCTAGTCCTATTAGGATTAGTACTCCTTCCTATATCTCCTATATATATCTCCCATGTATTCCCTTAACACCTCAATACAATCAATATTCCTTCATGGTATCAAGAGCCAGAAAACCTAGATCTTCTTTTCTCTAGGTTTTTTTTCTCTCTTTAGGGCACCGATCGTTCCCTCTCTTCTCTTGGGCGGCGGCGGCCATGAAAACCGAGGTGGATCCTCTCGATTCACTTCCTTCTGGCGTTAAACTCCTTCTCAGGCATCTTCATGCCCTGATTCCCAAAAAATTATCGGACATAAATTACCCTACACGGAAAATCACCGTTCTTACAGCCCTTGAGGCCAATTACCTTCTCAAATACGTCGATGGAAGCACAGAACTGCCGCTGGCAGTCATCACCGCCACGGACAAATCAGAAAAAACCAATCCGGCCCATGCCACCTTGAAAGCCGTGGATAGCCAGATCCGATCATGTTTGATTGCGGTCATCTCTCTCACGGTTCAGAAACACGTCCGATCCTACACAACTGCTTCAGCCCTATGGACGGCCCTCGCAACACGCTATGCATCAATTTCCCACTCTCATATTTTTCAATTGCGTGATCGTCTCCACACAATTATTAAAGGCACGAAAACTATGGCGGAGTATTTAGACAAGGTCTCCACCATCATCACAGCCCTCGACACCGTGAACGAAATCATTCCCAAAAAAAATCTCGTGATGTGTGTCGTTCGGGGGCTCCCATCAGCTTACTCCTCCATTAAACAGGCGGTTCGCATCAGTCCAACGCCCTTTGACCTGGCTACTCTCTCCTCGTGGCTAAAAAGTGAAGAAATCAACATGGATCTGGAGAGCAAACTTCTTCTCCGAGAAGCCGCTGTTATGGAGCCGGCCACCGCCCTCACCGCAAGCAAGAACTATCGCGGGGGGCGTGGTGGCGGCCGACAGGGGATCCGCGCAGCGGCGGACAGTCATCTTCCAGCGGCGGGCAGGGCACTTATGAGCGGGATCGTCCAACTTGTCAAATCTGTCAGAAAACAGGACACACCACTGTTCGTTGCTGGTTTCGGTATGAGGAGAGCCAAAATAGTGATAACCGTGCCAATTATGCATCTCAAGCCGGCCCTTCCTCTAAATGGCTGTTGGATACTGGGGCCAACATGCACGTTACTTCTGATCTATCCAAGCTTAACGCTCCAAATCGATATCATGGCTCCAATGGTATTACTGTTGGCAACGGTGAGTCCCTTAACATTTCTCACACTGGCACGGGTACCATTAAAACCCCCACCACTATCTTTCACCTAGGTAACCTTACCCACGTCCCTTCTATTAAAATCAATCTCCTTTCAGTTCACCAATTCACAAAAGACAATAATTGCTCACTCTTGTTCACCTCTAATGATTTTAAAATCCTAGACAATACTACCAAGAAGGTGATTTTTCAGGGCCCCTGTAAGCATGGTCTGTTCGTTCTTCCTGGCACAAGTTCGTCTGCCCACCCAGTTTCAGAAAGCGTTCTTGTGGCTCTTTCGGCTGATGGCCACAGTCTGTTGTGGAACAGTCATCTGGGTCACCCGTCTACTCAAATAATAAATTCTTTAATGTCTCAATATGGTTTTTCTCCCATTCATGTAAACAATTGTGACTCCTGTTCAATTGCTAAATCTCATAAATTACCTTTTACTTTATCTGAAAAGCGTACAACTGCACCTTTTCAACTTATTCATTCTGACCTATGGGGTCCTACTTTTGTTCCTTCATTTGCTGGTTTCGCTATTATATTTGTTTTGTGGATGATTTTACAAAATACACTTGGTTGTACCCACTAAAACACAAATCACAGGCATACACCACCTTTGTCACTTTTGAAAAAATGGTCAAAACACAATTCAATTCTCATGTTAAGCTTTTTCGAAGTGACAATGGAAAAGAATATGTAAATAACATCTTTGGCCAGTTTCTGCAATCCTTGGGAATTATTCATCAAACCTCCTGTCCATACACTCCTGAACAAAATGGGGTGGCTGAGTGTAAGCATCGCCATCTCATTGAAACGGTGGTTACTTCTCTACATCAATCTCATCTCCCTGTCTCGTTTTGGGTAGAAGCTCTAGCGACCCCAAACTACCTCATTAACAGAATGCCCAGTCACACCCTCTCCAACAAATCACCCTATCAACTCCTTTACCAAGAACTTCCCAATTATACCAACCTCCGCGTCTTTGGGTGTCTTGCCTACCCTTGGCTACGCCCTCATATTACTCACAAATTACAACCCCGATCCCGTCCTTGTATTTTTTTGGGCTATCATCCTACCTCCAAGGGTTATCGCTGTCTTGACCCACAAACTCATAAAGTCTACATATCTCGTCATGTCAAATTTGTCGAAAATGAGTTTCCCTACGAGTCTATTTCCTCCTCCACAAAAACATCATTCATTGGCATCATTCCCCTTTTTCCAACATACTCACAGGGTCCTTCACCACCTTCCCCCACACCTCCACCCACTACCCAACCACCCTTCATCACCCCTTCGACCGTCACCCACAATACACCCGCAACCACCACCCACACTCAGAACCAACCCGAACCACCCCATACCCACAACATCTCCAGCCCGATCCGTTTTGGGTCTTTCCCGGCCACCCTCGAATCACCACCGCCCATGCCACCCCCCAATACTCATCCCATGTTAACCCGTGGAAAAGCCGGTATCTTTAAACCCAAAACCTTTCAGGCTACCATACTACCAAATACACCCCTTCCCGATAGTGAACCAACAACCTACTCTGTTGCCTCAAAAAATGCTTATTGGCGTCATGCTAAGGATGACGAGTTTAAGGCTTTGACATCTCAGAAAACTTGGGTTCTTGTACCTAAGCTCCATGGGCGGCACCCAGTGGGCTGTAAATGTATGTACAAAATTAAACACAATGCAGATGGCAGTATTTCCAGGTACAAGGCTCGTTTGGTTGCTAAAGGCTACAATCAGGAGTATGGGATTGATTACTCCGAGACATTCAGTCCTGTTATTCGGCAGGAAACCATTCGCCTGGTACTGTCACTCGTCGTGTGCAACAATTGGCTCATTAATCAGTTGGATGTTTCCAATGCTTTTCTTCATTACATGCTTAATGAAACTATCTACATGACGCAACCACCGGGCTATGTTGATCCCCGCTTCCCTAAACATGTTTGCAAACTCCAAAAGTCTCTGTATGGGCTCAACCAAGCCCCCCGTGCTTGGTACACGTATGAAAACGTTCCTCCAGGGATTCGGCTTCACGTGTTGCATACACGACACGAGTCTGTTTACTCGACATTCAGCACACGGTACAGTCATTCTTCTTGTCTATGTAGATGATATCATTATTACAGGCTCTACTGCAGCTCTCATTCAGGATGTCACTCGAGCTATGCATACTACCTTCAAAATGAAGGACCTTGGCCCGTTACATTATTTTCTGGGAATGGAGGTTTCTCGGATTACATTATTTTCTGGGAATGGAGGTTTCTCGGACAGGCAGTGGCTTGTTTCTTCATCAGTCAAAATATGCTCGAGATCTGTTGCAGAAAGCTAGACTGGAAAAATGCACCAGTCAACCAACACCGATGGCAGTCTCTTCGTCTACGAATGGAGCCGACACCCCCTTTGCCAATATCACCCACTTCCGCAGCCTCATTGGGGCTCTACAGTATCTGGCCATTACCCGTCCTGACATCCAGTTTGCTGTCAACCGAGTTGCTCAGCGCATGCATCAACCAAGTGAACATGATTATCATTATCTAAAACACATTCTCAGGTACATTTTTTGCACTCTTGGTCGTGGTTTACTCATTCGACCCGGGGACTTGGAGCTTCGGGGATTCTCAGATTCAGATTGGGTGAATGATAAAAATGACAGAAAATCTATATCGGGATTTCTCGGTTTTTTGGGGCCGAACCTGATCTCCTGGTGTACAAAAAACAACCCAAGGTCTCTCGGTCCTCGACTGAAGCTGAATACCACGCCCTTGCTCTTCTTGCTGCTGAGACCATGTGAGTCACATATATTCTTTGTGAACTCCGCGCCACTCACACTGTTCCTGCTCTCTCTCCTATATATATCTCCCATGTATTCCCTTAACACCTCAATACAATCAATATTCCTTCATAAACATTTCAACAGATTAAGATAATATCATTTTGCTATTATGTACTCCAACTATGCTATGGCTATTTTGTAATGGACGTATGGTGCAAGGTTGATCTCACAAAAAGGATATATTGGTGTTCAAGTTCTCAATGTTTTCGACGCCAAGCTTATCCATTAAGTGGTAAGCGATTTACTTTTTAAGGTACACCAATTTAACTATGCATAAGTTAGAGTGTGATTATGCTAGATGCACTTAGTGTTCTTATAATAAACTAATGATAGTAAAAGTGTAATAATTGGACAGATCTTCTCAAAGCTTGTAGTACTGTACTTAACATGTGCAATGGGGATAATATACTCAGAAGGGGAAGAGATGAACCAGGGTAATACTTATATGTTTTTCTATTTTTCCTTTTGGTTTGATCATTCCTTCTCTTAAGTACATGAAAATAGGGGCTGCAAAGTTAGTGAGAGACCTCGTTTCATGTTGTACTTCAAGTTCCCTTTTATAATTTACTAATGGTGTTTAATTTTTGTGACTAATAATTTAGTCATCCTACTTCAGAGATAAACCAATTGGTCTGGGCTTCCTAGCTTTTTCCAGTTTTTCTACCTTGGTATTGGTTTTGTATCCTTTGAGGACCGGTGCTTCGACCAAGCACCACTGGTCTCTTGTAAATTTTATTGCAGGACTACATCATTTGATGTGAAAAAATAAATACACTTCACAACTTAAGTTTTCCTAATTTATATAGGTCCTCTCCCTAAAGTGGCACTCACGATATCTCTTTGCAGTGTTGTACTTAAAGTATCATATATTCATAATTATAGCAATGAAGTATGGGTGCTTATTTCAGGGAAAAGATTGTGTGTGGGCTATCATTGCTACTGTCTACCAGAAGTTGAATTCTTAATGTCTCTCTATTCGGCTTGAAACATGAAGCTACAAACATTGACCAAGAGTAAATGCTTAAATTTAGACAAAAGGACTATAATACTTAAGGTATGTCATGTTTTAAATCTATTTTATCTTTGATCAAACTCTCAATTCTTTCTCAAATTTGTACATTGGACTCTGGTCAAAGTATCCAATTTGGGTTGACCGAATCCCACGTGTATTCCCCCACCCATCTCGTGTTGACACAAGTGCAACAACAAAAATGAAGAGTTTGCGCAACTTTGCTTAGGCTGTGTGTTCAATAGCAAAATAATTATAATTTACCATAGTATGAACCTTGTTTCCCTGTTAATCTATGTTGCTTTTCAGGCATAATTAAAGCTTGTTTATTTGGTCATTGGTTCAGGTGTAGCAGCAATGTTTTTTATGTTTTAACTAACTAAGTTAAATTTTGTTTGTGTTGATTGTTTTCAAGTATGAATAAATAGCAAAACTTGTTAAAAATTTGTGTTATTTGTTTGGTAGATGTGAGTTGTTAGACGCTTACTAAAGAGCGACAAGCTGCGCTACTAAGGGTGTTGAATTTAAGAAGTGTTCTGCAACAAGAAGTTACATTCTTCAATGAGGAAGTAAATATATAGAAAGTTATTGGGAAAATGTCTGGTGACATTCTTATCACACAAGACGGTTAAGTGGGGAAGATGATGAGGTGTGTAGCAATGTTTACATGAGGATTTTGTATTGCATTCATCGAGGGGTGTCCGCGCCAGCGCAGGCCCAACGTATGTTAGTTTTTTTTCTTCCAATTTATATAATACAAATAAAATTTGAAAAAGCGAACTAATTTTTTTATATGTTACTTTTTCATATAAATATTTTTAATTGTTAATTTATATACCTTTTATGTCATTTTTGAATATTATATGTTACTCTATTTGTTTCATTTTATGTGACACAAGTAATCATAGGAAAATTAATGAAATTTCTTATATAGTTCTCACATACTTTTAGTTGTCATTTTACTGTGATTCATAGTACTTTTTAGTTCTTACGTTATTTTCAAACAATACATACAACTTTTTTTGTTTCGATAAAAATAAGGAAATCGATCAAATTTCATTATGTTTTTCTAAAAATATCTTAAATTGTTATATTGTGTTTTTAAGCTTCTTTTTAATGTAATTTTCAAATATGTAACAAATTAGAAACTAAAACGAAGAATTAAAGTTTTCAAATCATTATATTTCATTTTTAATATATGACTCCCTCCTTTTCGATTTATATGAACTTGCTTTAATTTCATTTCAAAAAGGAAATAACTTCAGAATGTTAATTTTTTTTATACAGAATAGTTAAGATCGCAAAATTAAAAAAATATTTCAATACACAAAATTTAAATATACATATAAATTTTAGTTTTAATTTTGATTAATTTTACCTAATATTATACTTGATGTATAATTATTAAGAGCTACGCGTAATAATAATTTGTTTACTTTTATATAATAAATAGATATCAAAATAACTCATAAACATGAAGAAATAAGAAGAATGAGGTAATACTAATAAGAAAAATAAAATGATTTTCTAGAACTATTTAATTTTCTTGTTATCATTCTTGATAGATTTTATTATAATGAAATTACATTTTTGTTCTTGTTCGTCTTTAATACAAATATATCATCCTATTTATTTTTATTTGTAAAATTACTTAACATTTTTTTCTTTAATTTCAAACTAATATATATTATTAATTTTATCATACTTGTTTATTTTCAAATATATTAATTAGAACCAAAATAAAGATGTAAATAATTAATTCATGACAAACTTTTATATAAAAAGTAAACATTTTTTATAAGCATAATGAATTGAAAAAATATTAAGAATTAAATGAAAGTAATAGTTAGATAGAGTAATAATAAAATAGGTACCACAATAACTCATAAAAGAAAAGAAAGTGAAGTACTAACAAAAATAAGTTAATAGTAATAACGATAACTTAAGATGTTTGTAGAATATTTAATTTTCTTGTAATCATTATTGGTAGCTTTTTGTTAGCGTGAAACTACGTTCTTGCACTTGATCATTATTCACTTCATATTTTTCTATTTCTACTATATAGAAGAGTGAAGAGGGAGGACGACCAAGGTCAAATATGTAATTTCATGCTAACAAAAATTTATCAAAAAAATAATAAATGATTCAAGAAACATCTTTTTATTTATAAAGTTAATAATGATCAAGGGAAAAAATATAATTTCACACTAACAAAAATCTACTAAGAATGATAACAAGGAAATTAAATAGTTCTAGAATCATCGTAAGTTATTATTATTACCATTAACTTATTTTGTTATTGTTTCACTTTTTTTGAGTTATTATGATATCTATTTATTATTACTCTAGTTTACCATTACGTTTATTTAATTCTTAATATTTTTTATATTCATTATTCTTATAAAAAAATGTTTACTAATTTATCATGAATTAGTTATTTCCTTCTTTATTTTGGTTTTAATTAATTTACTTGAAAATAAATACGTGTGATGAAATTAATAATATATATTAGATTAAAATTAAAGAAAAATAAAAAATTAATTTTACAAATAAAAATGAATAGGATGATATATTTGTATTAAAGATTATCAAGAAAAAAAATGTAATTTCATTATAAGAAACATCTATCAAGTATTAATAATTCTAGAAACATCATTCTATATATGAAGTGAGTGATGATCAAATGTAAAAATTTAACTTCATGCAAACAAAAATCTACCAAGAATGATAAAAAAAAATTAAATTATTCTAGAAATATTTTTTATATATGAAGTGAATAATGATTAAGGGCAAAAATGTAATTCCACACTAACAAAAATCTACAAAGAATGTTAACAAGAAAATTAAATAGTTCTAGAAATATCGTAAGTTATTATTGTTATTACTTTTTCATTAACTTATTTTATTATTACTTCACATTTTTTTGTGAGTTATTGTGATATCTATTTTATTATTACTTTATTTTACTATTACGTTAATTTAATTCTTAATATTTTTTATATTCATTATGCTTATAAAATGTTTACTAATTTATCATGAATTAAATATTTTCATCTTTATTTTGGTTCTAATTAATATACTTGAAAATAAATAAGTGTGATAAAATAAATAATATATATTAGACTGAAATTAAAGAAAAAAATGTAAAAAGTAACTTCACAAAATATTTATATTAAAGACGACCAAGAATAAAAATGTAATTTCATTCTAATAAAAATCTATCATGTATAAATAACTCAAGAAACATCTTTCAATATATGAAGTGAATGATGATCAAAGGTAAAAAATTAACTTCTTACAAACAAAAATCTACCAAGAATGATAACAAAAAATTAAATAATTCAAGAAACATCTTTAATTATTATTATTAGTATTACCTCATTTTTGTTGTTTCTTCATTTTTTATGAGTTATTGTGATATCTATTTATTATATACAAGTAAATAAAATATGATACAATTAGCTCTTAATAATTATATTTCAAGTATAATATTAGTTGGAATACATCAAAATTAAAACTAAACTTCATATGTATATTTGAATTTAGTGTGTTGAAATATATTTTAATTTTATATTCTTAAATATGCTATACTAAAAAATTAAAATTCAGAAGTTATTTTCTTTTAGAAATAAAATAAAAAAAAATAAGTTCATATAACTCGAAAAGGAGGGAGTCATATATTAAAAATAAAAAATATACGTGTTATTATTAAAATAAGTATTCATATATTATTTTAAAAAATTTGTTTGGCTGCCTTATATATATGTGGAGCCAAAAATTATTTTTTAATAAATACTTTCAATATTTAGAATATAGCATTATGATAATTGTTATTGTATATAGAAATAAAGTTGCTTTCTTAATTATTTTTATTGTCGTGAAGTTAGAAATTAATTATTTAAGTATTTTTATTTACCGAAGACAATAATAAAATGTATCACAAAATTCATTGACAAAATCAAATACAAACGCATTATACTTAAGTTGAAGCAATAGAGACTTGAAAGATTTCAAATCAATTTTTAAAAATTGATTGATCAATGATTTGTATATTATCAGATGCAAAGCTCATGGTGCCAATATCACAAAACGAAGACAATAACATTGTGTAATATAGATGCTACTTGTGAATATATATGAAGATCGAAGAACTTTTTCAAAGATATCAACATTTTATATATTCCTTGAACACGAAATGTTTTAACTCTTAATCTAACGCAATTCTCTATTTCATTACTAATACTTTTTTAGAATTTAACTTTATCAATTTAGGTTGTAAACGACACATTTATATCGTATGATCCTTTGAAATAAATTATAAAGTAATATATTGAATTTGTTTTCTAAAGAAAAAATAGTATAAAGTACATAAATCTCATATCTTTGGAGGCTAATTGCATTATATCCGAGAAATTTTCTCAATTACAAAATTTCAAATTTTTCATTCCTCTCGAATTTATTCCTTTGATTGTCTAATACATTCCAAATGACATATTACTTCGGGAAAGGGATGTATTCTAGTGGGAATAAATTTGTATTCGAGAGGAAATAGATGTATCCAAGAGGAAATAAGAATGCATCCGAGAGATGATTATAATATCTTAAGTTGTGAATTTATATAATGTTTTCAACAAAGTATGTGAAATTATATTGGGCCCGTATCACAAGCCTTAAAATATCTAGCTTCTATATAGAAGAGTGAAGTGGGAGGACGATCAAGGAAAAAAATGTAATTTCACACTAACAAAAATCTATTAAAGAAAGATAACCAATAATTCTAGAAACATCTTTAAGTGAATAATGATCAAGGGCAAAAATGTAATTTCACGCTAACAAAAGTCTATTAAGAATAATAACAAAAAAAATAGTTCTAGAAACATCTTAAGTTATTGTTATTACCATTAACTTATTTTGTTATTAACTACTTCACTTTCTTTTCTTTTGTGATTTATTGTGATATCTATCTTATTGTTACTCTATTTTACTATTATTTTAATTTAATTTTTAATATTTTTTCTATTCATTATGCTAATAGAAAATGTCTACTTTAAAGAAAATAACAAAGCCAAATGTTTGGAATGTAAAGAATCAATTACAAAAATATGAAATGAGATAAACATTTGAAAAATAAGTCAAGAAAGCACTGACAATATGACCAAACAAACTTGAAGAAAGCTCAATAGGTGAAACAAATGATAATCCTCATCCAAGACTTTATCCATATCGGTGAAGAAAATCTGGGTAAGCCATAAGATACAACTCAAGCTTTATTATATACAAGACTAAAGGAGCATTATTTATAAAGAATTTGATTCATTATTGTCACAGTAATGTTAATTGGACAAAAAATTTATGAAATTTCTTTAAAATTTACATGAAATGGACATATGAGCGCGATATTAAAAATCTCAAGTACCGATCAACCATGAAGAGGTAGAAACAGAGTAACTTAGTGCAAATTTTAACCCTCATAGATAAAGAAAAAATAATATGATATAGAAATAAAATGTGATGAAAAAGTAAATGAATTTGGAAAGTTACTAGTCTTTTGAAAAATAAGATGCAAGTCTCACCCGAAATTAGCATAAAACTTTCTCGAGTTTTGCATATTGTAGACAGAATAATTCTCATCAATTCTTTCTAGATAATGTTAACATGGATTAAACATTAACCAAGTATAATCAAAGTCATTCTATGTGTGAAAGATTCAAATTATAATATAGATATAAGAGGACTAATAATATATTATTATTTTTAATGTAGACATATTTGTTAGGATCGAATTCACGCATACACACTAGATGAATGAAGAACACAAGAACTTTCAAGAGAAAGAGATGAGAGATCTAGAGAGAGAAAGAGAAAACCCAATATTTCGTGGTAACACCCCGTGAGTAAACTTCCACAGCGGTGAGGTATATTTATATCAATAAATCAGAGTATTTTTGGTTACAGAAAATAAATAGGAAAACCTAAAATAGAGAATAAATAGGAAAATCTAAAATAAAGAATAAATATAAAAACCTAAAATTAATCAGGCTCCACTACCTAACAATTCTCCCACTTGGAGACTGACTTAGTCATCCAAAAAATACATTCTCAAAAAAAATCTTTTCATCATCAACATCTTTACCGCACCGCAACATCTGTAGCAACAACTACAGAAGACCAACCGAGATTTTACATAACCTCAGTTTCCTAATATCAACACATTTCGTCTGCATGTCTGCCGGGTTCTTTGCACCCTCTATCTTCTCCAAGCACATATCACCATCCTCCACTGCCCTGCGAGTGAAATGGTATCGCCTTCTGATGTGCTTTGTCTTCTAATGATAGACTGTATTTTTCACTAACTGTATGACACTCTGGCTATCTGAGTAAAGAATCTTCTCGCTCTGCTTCTTTCCCAATTCCTCAAGATAATCTGCCAGCCATATCATCTCTTTCCCAGCTTCAGCTATTGCCACATACTCAGCTTCAGTAGATGAAAGAGAAACACACTTCTGAAGTCTCGAAATCCAACTCACTGTTGTTCCACGTATGGTGTAAATGTACCCGGATGTACTCTTGCTCGAGTCAACATCCCTATCAAGATCAGCATCCACAAAACCCTGTAGAGTCACCTTGCCTTTGCCAAAACAAAGTGAAGTACTGGATGTACCTCTCAAATATCTCAGAAGCCACTTCACAGCTTCCCAATGCTCTTTCCCAGGGTTCGCCATGTACCTGCTAACAACTCCCAATGCATGTACTATATCAGGTCTAGTGCAGACCATAACATACATCAAACTACCAACTGCTGAAGCATATGGAACAAGTTCCATGTGATCACGCTCCTCGACAGTCTTGGGTGACTGCTCCTTTAACAATTTAAAGTGATTTGCCAATAGAGTAGTCCTGGGTTTAGCATCATTAACCCTGAATCTGCTCAGCACCTTCTCAATGTACAACTCCTGAGATAGATTTAAAGTGCCAGCAGATCTATCCCAAGAAATCTTCATCCCCAAAATCTGTTTTGCTGGACCAAAATTTTTCATCTCAAATGTTGCAGACAACCTTGTCTTCAGATTGTTAATCTCCCTCATACTAGATCCTGCAATCAACATATCATCCACATACAAGAGTAGAAAGACATATGAATCTGTGTATTTCTTGAAGTAACAACAAGGATCCTTTTCAGCTTTGCAGAATCCACTCTTGGTCATGAAGGAGTCAAACTTATTGTACCACTGCCTTGGTGCTTGCTTCAATCCATACAAGCTCCTGGTGAGCTTGCACACCATGTGTTCCTTGCTTGGAACCACAAATCCTTCCGGTTGCTGCATATAGATCTCTTTGTCAAGATCTCCATGTAAAAATGTTGTTTTTACATCCATTTGCTCTAGAAGCAAATTCTCCGATGCAACAACACTCAACAGAATTCGAATAGAGGTTAACTTCACAACACGAGAGAATATTTCAGCATAATCAATACCTTTCCTTTGTGAATATCCTTTAATCACTAAACGAGCCTTGAACCTTCTTTTGCCATCTGGTTCAGTCTTGATTCTGAACACCCACTTGTTCAGCAAAGCTCTCTTCCCTGTAGGTAACTCACTTCACACTTATGTGTCATTCTTCTCAAGTGACCTCATCTCATCATCCATGGCTTGCTTCCACTTGATTGAATCCTCCACCTGTAGGGCGGCCTCATCAAAAGACTCTGGTTCCCCCTCATCAGTCAGCAATAGATAGTGTAATGAAGGTCAATACCTATCTGGTGCCCTGATGGATCTAGATGATCTCCTTAACACCTGCTCAGGTGTAACTTGCTCCACTTCAGATTCTTCAGTAGGAGTTGGTTGAGTATTTGCTTCCACATCTCTGGGGTTACTCTTCTCCAACTCAACCTCAACTCCCACATGTTTTGTAATCTCTAGAGCCTTCTGCTCTCTGTCCTTGTACAGGACAGACTCATCAAATGTCACGTCATAATGTCTCAGGATCTTTCTGTTCTGGTCATCCCAAAACCTGTAACTAAACAAATCAGAACCATAGCCTATAAAGTAACACTTCACAGCCTTGGCATCAAGCTTGTCTCTCTTTTCTGGATCAACATGAACATAAGCAGTGAGGTATATTTATATTAATAAATCAGAGTATTTTTTGTTACACAGAATAAATAGGAAAACCTAAAATAGAGAATAAATAGGAAAACCTAAAATAGAGAATAAATAGGAAAACCTAAAATTAATTAGGCTCCACTACCTAACAATATCTGCACAAGAAATATAAATCAAAATAGGCAAACATTTCTACTATACAGGTTTGATTTCACAAGTTTTTAATTACTAACTATTATTTCGTATCGTAGTTTTTGATTCTATTAGTTTAAGGTGGTTATTCCGAAAAAATTAATTGCGAAAAGTCACATCATTTTTTAGGAACTAAAAATAAACACAATAGTCTTCAACGATAGGAATAATCATAAAACCAAAAAGAATATATTTTATTTATGTTGATAAATGTAGTACCTGTAAAAAATAATATATATATATATATATATTACTACTATATAGAAGAGCCAAATCCATGACCGACCAAGGACAAAAAAGTTATTTTGTTTGATAAAAAATCTTACTTACTTTTCCATGATACATCTAGAAGAATCAAGTCTCCTCTGTTCCAACAAAATAATTAGAAAGACATATCTTCTGTCCCAACTTATATTAGGATTCTGTTCGAGTTTTCGATAAGTTTTTATTGCTATCATTTTCTTTCTGTTCTCTTTCAAACTTAAACTCGTGTTTGTGCTTTCTTCAACATTGAATTCCTTTATTTTGTTTACATTTTCAGTGTTTTTTTTAAGGAATACGTCTTCAATCTTCTCATTCAACAATCTAAAATGTTAGGTATCAATTGATGAATTCAACAGTTCTCAAACACCATTGTTAGCCACTTGAGAGAGCTAAGCAATGAAAGGAAACTAAAACTTTTTATTACTAAAGAATGAATTGTGTTATAAAGAAAAACTACAGAGTATATATGCTTATACACAGCTGGTAACCAACTACACCTTCTAAAAACTTTATCAAAATATATCCAGCTAGGACAATGAGACCACTACCCTTAATATCTACTCTTCAAGTAATTCTCATTTCATCATCAATTTGTATAAATTTTATTTCATGTGTGTAATTTTTATGATTTCTTCTTTAGGTTATCATGTGAAAGATCATAAGTAGCTATGTTTTTCCATGTTATTACATTGTTGTGATTGTATTTAATAAAATCAAGGAGTTGCTTCTAATATAGTGATGGAAGTTGTCAAAAAGTCTACGTTTATGGAAAGGGAACTGTTGTTTGTGATTTCACCTCAAAGATATTCTTTTTATTTGCACGCACATATCCATCATTTCTCGAGATACTTATCACCTCCTCCAATACACAAGTTTCAGCTAATCTGTCCATCATAATTATTGTCTTGAACCATAATTAACCTGTGGTATATCAAAAAATTCCGTCTGTTCTTGATCATTAATATGATGGAATAAATTAATAATAGTTAGTACTAGTTCTATTAAACTTATAGTTTTCGAAAAAGGGTCTAAAATATCCTTGAAGTATTGAAAATGGTACAAAATTATCCTTCATCCACCTATTGCTCCAAAATGCCCTTTTCATCCACCTATTGGCTTGAAAATACCCTTGTCATCCACCTTTGAGTTCAAAATTGACCACTTATTTATTGATTTTAAATTTAAACTATTTAAATATTTTTAAAATACTTGATGTTCAACTATTGGTTATAATTTATTTTATTTGTATTATTTATAAATCAACCCACTACCCACCCATTACTAACTAAACCCCACCAAATTAATAATCCAACTATAATATCAAAATTGTTATAAAACACTACTAAAACACGATGAAATTATAGATTAATGAAAATGACATCCAAAATTATTCGAGTCCGAATCGAAACCCCAATTAAATTTATGTTGAGCCACTTATTTAGGAGGACACTTTCAATTTGATTTTCTTTCAAGATTGAATTAGAAATTTATGATTAAAGGTAAAGAAGTAATACCTCTTGAATTAATTTATGCACTTTTTAAAAGTATAATTTTATAAATATTTATGATTTGTTTTTAAACTTTTAATATATTATTTTGAAAAAAAGTTACCTATGAAGTAACATCACATAATTTGAGACGTAAGAATAATTAAGATTAACATAGTCAGACTTTTAAGTTTATCGGTAATTTTATTTAGATACTTCAATGTATGATAATTTGCTTCTATAGATATTTTTCGTCTTAAATATTTTAAAACATTCAATTGGCAGTAGCTTTTCTATTGTTGCATTAATAATGTGAGTGATTTATTAATTTGGAGGGTTTAATTAGTAATGGATGAGTAGTTGATTGATTTATAAATTATACTAATAAGTTAAATTATAACAATAGTTGAGCGCCACGTTTTTAAAAAAATATTTAAATATAAAACCGTTAAATAAGTGGTCAATTTTGAATCAAAAGGTGGATGACAAAGGTATTTTGGACCCAATAGGTGAGTGAGAAGGGTATTTTGGAGCCAATAGGTGGATGGAGGGTAATTTTGTACAATTTCTAATACTTTAAGGATATTTTAGACCCTTTTTCGTAAAATTTTTAATGAATATTGTTATTATGCTTTTTGAGAGACTTGAGAGTAATTTTTGTTGCACTGATAACAAGTAACAAAAATTACATCCTTAAGTCCACACATATGTTCACAGATCATGACTGTGGACTATTGTATATTTGGTTCTCTCACCATCAATTCAAGTAAAGAAAATACGTGTGAATTGATTTTGCGAAGTTTTTCAATATGTCGGTTTATTCTTAAAAAGTGTAATCGCTGATTGTTTCAACAACTGATTCCCATCAACTTGCCAATGAGGTGAAACCCATTTTAACTAATATAAGAATCAATGTGGTGTTGTCTATACTTAATTGTTTTGTCCTTTGAGGAAGTTTTTCTTAGTTGTAGGCCTATAATTAGTGTTAATAGTTCTTTTAAATCTGCAAAAAAAATTATAGACTCCCTAATTTATACATTTGTTTTTTAAGGACTCCAACCCTTCGTTACGTTTGTTTTTAAGTGGAAAAATAAAATATACCTTTGAGTGATAAGAGAAAGAGTCCATTTACGTTCAATGTTTTTCATATTTACTTAAAATCACACCATATCTGATGTTCTTGATACTATTAATTTTAGTACACTTGTGAAATCAAACCTTAAAGTTGTACTAAGAATGCAGAAAAAAAGTTATCTTTAGTGCAATGTAAAAGGCAAAGACAGTGAGAAATTTTAATCCATTTCTATCACGTAAGGCATATATAAAGCTGACTCGACTTCAACATTTTGTATGGTTTTCAAATTCATGATTTTTCAAAATGGCACCTTTCATATATTATTTCCACTCTTCCACAACTCTGTCTGGCTATCTTATATTTATTGTGGTTATGAGTAACATGTAATTAATTATTCATGGCTTTGGGTATACTCCTCCTTCCTCATTGAATTTTGTAGACAATATTTCATACATCTAAATTCTAATAGCTCTAGAATGTATGAAATTTACTAACGCCTACTTTTGTGTATCTCTTTTTTTTTCCTTGGTTATAAGTTGAGAAAATATAGAATGCTCATCATATTGGACAGATGTCAGATTACACAAAGAGAGTTAAACTTGATTTGTATTCCAAGAAAACAGAGGAGTACTTTCAAGAATATCTTACTATTTTAAGGTATGATTTCCCCTCAACTTTTCCTCAAATCTTTCTTCTTTCCCGCTATTTTCATCTTAAATTTTCTTATTTTGTTCTGTTCATTCTATGGTGAGTGGTGACATATCTCCTTCTATAAATAGAAAGGCTGTGTAACGACTTGTTTAGTTGTTTTGAGTAGCAGACTTCAATTCTGGAAAAACTGGCAGAAGCGACGGACCCTATGACGGACCGTCATGGGCACGACGGACCGTCGCAGGGTCTCGTTTCAAAACACTTAGAAAATCTGAAATTGGGTACTGAAAATCGACTCTCTGAACTTCGTAATGGAATGGCAGGACGGACCGTCATAGGTGTGATGGAACGTCACAGACCCATCAGAGAAATTGAGTCTCTGAAGTCTGTGACGGGCAGCAGGACGGACCGTAGCAGGCGCGACAGGCCGTCACAGACTGCATAATCCCAGTCTGGGTCGAATTTCTTGATACGTTTTAAGGGACGTTTTTGACTATTCCTGCTTTAATTATAAAGTTAGAGGGTTAATGTTAATAAGTCTAATTACTTGGGGGTTAAAAGAGGTAACCTTAAGTTAATTAGTGGGTTATTATTGCCATCTTTTATTCTTAATTATATACTAATTAAGGTAAAAGAAAGAGGGATTGAATAAACAAAATAGAAAGAACAAGAGAAAGGGAGAGAAAGTTGAACGAGAAAGAGGAAAAACGAAAAGAAACAAAGCTTGGGGAATTGCTTGCTTGATCACGAAATCTTCGGTGGAGGTAGGTTATGGTTTTCATGCTTTCGTAGTAAACTCTTAATAGAGAATGATATGTATTGATAGTATTGTAAACCCTACTATATGCTTAATTGTATGCATGCATGAACGTGATTATATAATTGTGATTATATTAAGCATGATGAAGTTATTGAATCCCAAATCTTGATAAAAACCTAATCTCTTTTTGATGATGATGCCTTGGTAAGGGAGAAGGCTTGATGAACTAAAGTAATGAGATTGATGATGCCTTGGTAAGGGAGAAGGCTTGATGAGTTGATAGAATGAGATTACGGGATCGGGTGTCACGAACCGACACATAGAATTAGGGGATCGGGTGTCACGAACTGACACGTAGAATTAGGGGATCGGGTGTCACGAACCGACACGTAGAATTAGGAGATCGGGTGTCACGAACCGACACATAGAATTAGGGGATCGGGTGTCACGAACTGACACATAGAATTAGGGGATCGGGTGTCACGAACCAACACGTAGAATTAGGGGATCGGGTGTCACGAACTTACACGTAGGTTTAGGGGATCGGAGTGTCACGTACCGATACAAGAGGAATAATTAATATGAGGGAGCGAAGTGTCACGTACCGACACAAGAGAAATAAAGATAATGAATCTTGAAAGATGTTAATATACTCAATCTAATGAACATAATTCCCAAATGAGTATGGTATTGAGGCTTGAGTCCTCATGTGTGAACTTGACGGTAATTGTTGATGATATAGTGCTTGTTGTTGCTACATGTTGAGTATCATAGTTGAGTTTATGATATTACTTGGTATATACTGTTTTTCTATTTTGAGTTGGCCGATGATATCTACTCAGTACCCGTGTTTTGTACTGACCCCTACTTTTATGTTTTCTTCTTGTTTATTTGTGGAGTGCAGCAAACGTGCCGTTGTCTTCGACTTAACAGTAATTCAAGCCAGTCTTACTACATCAGAAATTCAGGGTGAGCTAATGCTTCTAGCTTGGACTGGATCTTCTTCTTCAAGTCTTGATGCCTTGAACTTTCGGCATGGACTAGCTTCTTATGTATTTTTTTTAGCTTTTAGAATACTCTTAGTTTTGTCATTTGATCGTAGATGTTCTTGTGGTGATGACTTCCAGATTTTGGGGAATGATAAGTTTTGAGTTATAGAAGTTGATTATTGGTTTTTATTAATGAGTTTAAGTCTTCCGCATTACTTTATGTTGATATTATATTAAAATGTTAAGGTTTAGATTGGTTGGTTTGCTCACATAGGAGGGTAAGTGTGGGTGCCACTCGCGGCGCCCGGATTTGGGTCGTGACAAACTTTGTATCAGAGCATTAGGTTCGTTGGTCTCATCACACAAGAATGAGTCTAGTAGAGTCTTAAGGAACGGTAGGGGGACGCCTTTACTTTTCTTTGAGAGGCTATAGGACTTTAGGAAAATTTCATTCTTTCTTTCTTTCTTTCGTGCTACTACTTGAATCCAATTGCTATCTAGGTGATACAAATTGGTATCTGACCATCTTCACTCTCTTTCCCAGATGGTTAGAACTAGAGCAACGACTACGCCAACACCAACACCAGCACAGGCGGGACAAGGTGCGTCTGAGCCAGCCACTGGGGCTGTAGCTTGAGGAAGAGCAGCGGCAAGAGGCCGTGGTAGAGGTCGTGGGAGGACGTCCTCAAGGGGAAGAGGACGAGCACCTAGCCCATCTGATACTAGGGCAGTGACTCCTCCACCAACTGAGGAAGTAATAAGAGAAGGGGAGTATGGGGAAAATGAACAAGTGCAAAATGAGGAATTGCCACCCCAACCTACCCCAGAGATGATCAATCAGGTTCTCGCTTATCTTAGTGGGTTATCTGATCCAGGTCAAACACCTCCAGTGTTTTCTGCACCAGCACCTCAGGCTCCGGAGGTGCAACATGCCGCTACTATGGCTCCTCGTATGGATGCCTCATTGGACATAGGCACGTTTCCACGTCTGACTACTGGGCCTATAATGACAAATGATCAGCATGAACTTTTCAGTAAGTTCTTGAAATTGAAACCTCCAGTCTTCAAGGGTGCTGAATCTGAGGATGCTTACGATTTTCTGGTTGACTGTCATGAGCTACTACACAAGATGGGTATAGTAGAACAGTTTGGTGTTGAGTTCGTGAGTTATCAGTTTCAAGGGAACGCCAAAATGTGGTGGCGGTCACATGTTGAGTGTCAACCAATAGAGGCACCACCTATGACTTGGGCCTCATTCTCTAGCTTGTTTATGGAGAAGTATATCCCCCGGACTTTGAGGGATATGAAAAGGGATGAGTTCTTGAGCCTAGAGCAAAGTAGGATGTCGGTCAATGCATATGAGGCTAAGTTTCGTGCACTATCCAGATATGCCACCCAACTTTGTTTCAGTCCACAAGAGCGGATTCGTCGTTTTGTGAAGGGGTTGAGGTCAGAGTTGCGGATTTTAGCCTTATAGGTAGCGGCTACGGCAAAATCCTTCCAAGAAGTGGTAGATTTCGTGGTAGAGATGGAAGGAGTGAAACCAGATGAATTCACCATGGCATCGACATCAAAGAGGTTTCGAAAGGGAGGTGAGTTTAATGGTTCTTACTCTAGAGGACAGGGTTCCGGAGGTTACTCAGTTCGACCCATTCAGTCTTCACTACAGACTGTAGTTGGGGGTCCACCTCAGACCGGTCAACACTTCTCTGAGAGACCTATGCTTGACTCTAGAGAGTGTTATGGATGTGGGGAGACTGGACATATTAGGAGGAATTGTCCCAAACAGAGTTATAGACTCCCAATGGCTAGAGGTAGAGGTGGTCATGGTAGAGGCCGTTATTCTGGAGGACGTGGTGGTCGAGGTAATGGTGGTCACCAAAATGGTCGAGGTGATGGGCAAACTGGAGCCACTACATCACAACATGGTACAAACGATAGGGCCTATTGTTACGCTTTCCCTGGGCGGTCTGAAGCGGAGGCACCTGATGTTGTCATCACAGGAAATTTTCTGGTTTGTGATTGCATGACTTCTGTATTGTTTGATCCTGGATCCACATTTTCTTATGTATCTTCCTCATTTGCTAATGGTCTAAATTTACATTGTGAATTACTTGATATGCCTATTCGTGTTTCTACTCCGGTGGGTGAGTCTGTGGTAGTTTAAAAGGTATATAGGTCTTGTTTGGTGAACTTTGTGGGGAGCAACACTTACGTAGATTTGGTTATCTTAGAAATGGATGATTTTGATGTAATTCTGGGTATAACTTGGCTTTCTCCGCAATTTGCGATCTTGGATTGTAATGCTAAAACTGTGATGTTAGCCAAGCCTGGGACAGATCCGTTAGTGTGGGAGGGTGACTACACTTCCAATCCGGTCTGTATCGTCTTCTTTCTTTGTGCTAAGAGAATGGTTAGTAAGGGTTGTTTAGCTTTCTTGGCACACCTCCGGGATGATACTATCCAAGTACCTTCGCAGTCGGTTTCGGTAGTCCGTGAGTTTTTTGATGTGTTCCCTGCAGATCTTCCTGGTATGACACCAGATAGGGACATTGACTTCTGTATTGATCTTGAACCGGGTACTCGCCCCATTTCTATACCCCCTTATAGAATGGCTCCCGCGGAGTTAAGAGAGTTAAAGGCACAACTTCAAGAGTTATTGAACAAAGGCTTCATTAGACCAAGTGCATCTCCTTGGGGTGGTCCGGTTTTGTTTGTGAAGAAGAAGGATGGGAGTTTTTGGATATGCATAGACTACCGGCAATTGAACAAGGTAACTATTAAGAACAAGTATCCTCTTCCTCGCATTGATGACTTGTTCAATCAGTTACAAGGTGCTTGTGTCTTCTCTAAGATTGACTTGAGATCCGGTTATCATCAATTGAAAATACGGGCAACGGATGTGCCAAAGACTGCTTTTAGAACCAGGTATGGGCATTACGAATTTGTAGTGATGTCTTTTGGTCTTACGAATGCCCCTACTGCTTTCATGAGCTTGATGAACGAGATTTTTAAGCCATATTTGGATCTCTTTATGATCGTATTTATTGATGATATACTGATATACTCTAAAAGTAAGGAGGAACATGAGGAGCATTTGAGAATGGTATTGGAAATGTTGAGGGAGAAAAAGCTTTATGCCAAGTTCTCTAAGTGTGAGTTTTGGCTAGATGCAGTGTCCTTCTTGGGGCATGTGGTTTCCAAGGATGGAGTGATGGTGGATCCTTCTAAGATTGAGATAGTGAAGAATTGGGTAAGACCTACTAATGTGTCAGAAATAAGGAGCTTTGTTGGGTTAGCTAGCTACTACCGCCGATTCGTCAAGGGATTCTCTTCTATTGCTTCCCAACTGACGAACTTGACTAAGCAAAATGTTCCATTTGTATGGTCGGATGAGTGTGAGGAAATCTTTCAGAAGCTCAAGACTCTGTTGACTACTGCACCAATTCTCACCCTGCCAGTGGAAGGTAAGAATTTCATTGTCTATTGTGATGCATCCTATTCAGGTTTGGGTGCAGTGCTAATGCAAGAGAAGAATGTGATTGCTTATGCTTCAAGACAATTAAAAGTGCATGAACGTAACTATCCAACTCATGATTTGGAATTGGCCGCGGTGGTGTTTGCATTAAAGCAATGGAGACACTATTTATATGGGGTTAAGTGTGAGGTCTACACGGATCATCGTAGCCTTCAGTATGTCTTCACTCAGAAATATTTGAACTTGAGACAGAGGATATGGATGGAGCTACTAAAGGACTACGACATCACTATTTTGTATCATCCGGGGAAGGCGAATATTGTAGCGGATGCTTTAAGTATAAAGGCGGGAAGCATGTGAAGTCTAGCTCACTTGCAAACTTCTAGACGCCCATTGGCTAGAGAAACGACCTTATGAGGTTAGAAGTAAATGAGAAGGGAGGATTGTTGGCTTGTGTGGAGGCAAGATCTTCTTTTCTTGACAAGATTAAGGGAAAACAGTTTAATGATGAGAAATTGATCCAGATCCGAGATAAAGTGTTGCAAGGAGAGGCTAAAGAAGCGACGATCGATGAGGAAGGTGTTTTGAGGATCAAGGGAAGGGTGTGTGTACCCCATGTCGATGATTTGATCAACACCATTCTTACAGAGGCTCATAGTTCAAAGTATTCGATACACCCGGGTGCAACCAAGATGTACCATGACCTAAAGCAACACTTTTGGTGGATTTTATTGCCAAATGTCCAAACTGTCAACAAGTAAAGTATGAACACCAAAGGCCCGGAGGAACACTTCAGAGAATGCCCATTCGTGAATGGAAGTGGGAAAGGATTGCAATGGATTTCGTGGTTGGTCTTCCAAAGACATTGGGAAAGTTTGATTCTATTTGGGTGATTGTTGATAGGTTAACTAAGTCTGCTCATTTCATTCCGGTCAAGGTGACTTACAACGCAGAGAAGTTAGCCAAAATCTATATCTCAGAAATTGTTCGGTTGCATGGGGTTCCACTATCCATCATATCAGACAGAGGTACGCAGTTTACTTCTAAGTTTTGGAAGACATTGCATGCGGAATTGGGTACTAGGTTGGACCTTAGTACCGCGTTCCATCCTCAGACCGATGGTCAGTCTGAGCGAACGATTCAAGTGTTGGAGGATATGCTTCGCGCATGTGTGATAGAGTTTGGTGGCCATTGGGATAGCTTCTTACCCTTAGCAGAATTTTCATACAATAATAGTTATCACTCAAGCATTGATATGGCTCCATTTGAAGCATTGTATGGTAGGAGATGTAGGTCCGCCATTGGTTGGTTTGATGCATTCGAGGTTAGACCTTGGGGTACTAATCTTTTGTGGGATTCGATAGAGAAAGTGAAATCTATTCAAGAAAAGCTTCTAGCGGCGCAAAGTAGGCAAAAAGAGTATGCAGATCGGAAGGTTAGAGACTTGGAGTTTATGGAGGGTGAACAAGTCTTGTTGAAGGTTTCGCCAATGAAAGGGGTGATGCGGTTTGGTAAGCGAGGTAAACCTAGCCCAAGGTATATTGGTCCCTTCGAGGTTTTGAAGTGCATAGGGGAGGTGGCTTATGAGTTAGCCTTGACTCCAGGGCTGTCCGGAGTGCATCCGGTATTCCATGTGTCTATGTTGAAAAGATACCATGGGGACGGAAACTACATCATTCGTTGGGACTCGGTCTTGCTTGACGAAAATTTGACTTATGAGGAGGAGCTTGTTGCCATTCTAGATAGAGAAATTCGCAAGTTGATATCAAGGGAGATTGCATCCATCAAAGTTCAATGGAAGAATCGACCCGTTGAAGAAGCCACTTGGGAGAAAGAGGCTGATATGTGAGAAAGATACCCACACCTGTTTAAAGATTCAGGTACTCCTTTTTGCCCTTGTTTTCCTTCTTGCAATCGTTCGGGGACGAACGATGGGTAAATTGGTATCTATTGTAACGACCTGTTTAATCGTTTTGAGCAGCAGACTTCAATTCTGGAAAAACTGGCAGAAGCGACGGACCCCACGACGGACCGTCATGGGCACGACGGACCGTCGCAGCGTCTCATTTCAAAACACTTAGAAAATCTAAAATTGGATACTGAAAATCGACTCTCTAAACTTCGTAACGGAATGGCAGGACGGACCGTCACAGACCCTTCAGAGAAATTGAGTCTCTGAAGACTGTGACGGGCAGCAGGACGGACCGTCGCAGGCGCGATGGGCCGTCACAGACTGCGTAATCCCAGTCTGGGTCAGATTTCTTGATACGTTTTAAGGGACGTTTTTGACTATTCCTGCTTTAATTATAAAGTTAGAGGGTTAATGTTAATAAGTCTAATTACTTGGGGGTTAAAAGAGGTAACCTTAAGTTAATTAGTGGGTTATTATTGCCATCTTTTATTCTTAATTATATACTAATTAGGGTAAAAGAAAGAGGGTTTGAATAAACAAAATAGAAAGAACAAGAGAAAGGGAGAGAAAGTTGAACGAGAAAGAGGAGAAACGAAGAGAAACAAAGCTTGGGGAATTGCTTGCTTGATCACGAAATCTTTGGTGGAGGTAGGTTATGGTTTTCATGCTTTCGTAGTAAACTCTTAATAGAGAATGATATGCATTGATAGTATTGTAAACCCTACTATGTGCTTAATTGTATGCATGCATGAACGTGATTATATAATTGTGATTATATTAAGCATGATGAAGTTATTGAATCCCAAATCTTGATAAAAACCTAATCTCTTTTTGATGATGATGCCTTGGTAAGGGAGAAGACTTGATGAACTAAAGTAATGAGATTGATGATGCCTTGGTAAGGGACAAGGCTTGATGAGTTGATAGAATGAGATTAGGGGATCGGGTGTCACGAACTGACACGTAGAATTAGGGGATCGGGTGTCATGAACCAACACGTAGAATTAGGGGATCGGGTGTCACGAACCGACACATAGAATTAGGGGATCGGGTGTCACAAACCGACACGTAGAATTAGGGGATCGGGTGTCACGAACCGATACGTAGAATTAGGGGATCGGGTGTCACGAACCGACACGTAGAATTAGGGGATCGGGTGTCACGAACTGACACCTAGATTTAGGGGATCGGAGTGTCACGTACCGACACAAGAGGAATAATGAATATGAGGGAGCGGAGTGTCACGTACCGACACAAGAGAAATAAAGATAATTAATCTTGAAAGATGTTAATATACTCAATCTAATGAACATAATTCCCAAATGAGTATGGTATTGAGGCTTGAGTCCTCATGTGTGAGCTTGACGGTAATTGTTGATGATATAGTACTTGTTGTTGCTACATGTTGAGTATCATAGTTGAGTTTATGATATTACTTGGTATATACTGTTTTCTATTTTGAGTTGGCCGATGATATCTACTCAGTACCCGTGTTTTGTACTGACCCCTACTTTTATGTTTTCTTCTTGTTTATTTGTGGAGTGCAGCAAACGTGCCGTCATCTTCGACTCAACAGTAATTCAAGCCAGTCTTACTACATCGGAAATTCAGGGTGAGCTAATGCTTCTAGCTTGGACTGGATCTTCTTCCTCAAGTGTTGATGCCTTGAACTTCCGGCATGGACTAGCTTCTTATGTATTTTTTTTAGCTTTTAGAATACTCTTAGTTTAGTCATTTGATCGTAGATGTTCTTGTGGTGATGACTTCCAGATTTTGGAGAATGATAAGTTTTGAGTTATAGAAGTTGATTATTAGTTTTTATTAATGAGTTTAAGTCTTCCTCATTACTTTATGTTGATATTATATTAAAATGTTAAGGTTTAAATTGGTTGGTTCGCTCACATAGGAGGGTAAGTGTGGGTGACAGTCGCGGCCCGGATTTGGGTCGTGGCAGGCTGAAATTTTAGGTTGAAGAGAACTTTGATTTAATACAATTTTTCTTAAAAAATTTATTGTCACAATGAAAAGTGTAAGATCAAAACTAATAATAAAAGCAAAAAAGGGAAACTTATATATCAAAAATGGCATCTAAGCTGACAGGAGCAAATTTAAGACATTCTTAGCTATGATCTTGTTTTGGTTTTGTAATCATAACTGTCGTTCATTTGAAAAATTCTTTTGATTCAGACTCTCAATTACTTTCTAATCTCTACTCAAAAACGTCTCAAACAGATTTAATTCAAATTACTCTGCACTGCTGAGGTAGAATTATGACCACTGAATGTTGTTGCTGCTTGAGATGTAGGCAGAAGTGTTGATGAGAACATACTTCCGGTTGTTTTGGCATCCATGTTTGGGTTTACAGGCTGTTCTTTCGATATGTCTGATAAAAATGGATTTTAATGATTAGTTGGATATTAGTTTTAGGACACTATTTGAAAAGAGTGTCAATGAATTCTGACTATACAATTTGTTTAAGTAGAAAGTGTTGGGTTTTAGCAAGTGTAAATGGGAAAAGAAAAGAGAGAATATGAAAAGTGAGGGAACTACTTTGGAGGGAAAATGAAAAGTCATTTGCAAAGTGCAAATGAAAAGTCATTTCTCCCATATTGACAAAAGAAATGGAAATTGTTATCCTTATAGAAGGAAACACTTTCATTACTTCTTAAAAGAGATAAGAAGAAGATGCCCCCTCGCGCCGTCGTCGTCGCTCGCTCGGCTTCGGCTTGGATTTGGATTTGGATGGATTTGGATTTGGCAAATGATTTGATTGATAAATTTTTTGGACAAAATTTATTTAATCAGTTTTTGTTAAATCAAATAAATCCTGTTAATATTATCTCTTATAAATTTGCGGGTAACGGTAACATTTCAAAAAGTCGTTACTTTTCAAAAAAGTAGTTATTTTCCTAACAGACACAATTTTTTGAAAAGTTGTTATTTTTTCCAAAAGACACAACTTTCTGGATAAAATGGGTCTGAACAAATTTCACTTAACAGACATGTTCGTTGCTGAAAAATGGCTATAAAAGGAAGTCAATTTTTTATTTTTCAAACACTGAAAATTTTTACTTTCACTGCATTTATTTTTCTCTCAAATAAAATCAAAGTGTCGATCGACTGAGTATGTGTGACTTGTTGCTCTTCTAAAGTTCGTTGAAGTTAAAGAAGTTTGAGGTAGCGCTATTTCTTTAACAGGTTTAATCCGTTTTATCTTGGGAGAAATCAATCCATAACCTTGGGTACAGTGAGGGGATTAAATTTCTTAAGGACACACAGTAGTTTCTGTGGACTCGGATTAGTTCTTGTATTTTATATTTTTTCTGTTTCATCTTATTTCTATTTCTGTTTATTAACCTTATAAATAGAGGTTATTGTAAGAATAACAATCTTAAGAAATTTGACAGTTTCTGTATTTGAGGTTTCTGGAGATTAAAACCTTTATGGTTCTCTACTCTTCTTGAATTTTTAAAATTCATTCGATTAACGATTAAAAGAACATAAAAACTTTATCGTTAAATCAGAAACAATTTGTGTAAAGATTTGTTCTTTACTGTTAGTATTTTAAATACTTAATTGATCTGCCATTTGTGACAGAAAAAAAATGACTAATTCAAGTCAAACAAATACTGGAACAGTAAGTGCTGCAACAACAACGGTTGCACATAATCATTCAAATGCTGCCTTAGCACCGGCTGAGAAACCTGCAAAATTTTCTAGAGTCGACTTTAAGAGATGGCAGCAAAAGATGTTCTTCTATCTCACTACGTTGAGTCTGCAGAAGTTCATCAATGAGAATGTTCCTATTATGTCAGATGAAACTCCGACTGATGAACGATTCTTGGTAACAGAAGCATGGACACACTCAGATTTTTTATGTAAAAATTATATTTTGACAAGATGATCTATATAATGTGTACAGCAATGCCAAAACCTCAAAAGAACTCTGGGATGCTTTAGAAAAGAAGTACAAAAGAGAAGATGTCGGAATGAAGAAATTTATAGCGGCAAAATTTCTGGACTATAAGATGATAGACAGTAAGACTGTCGTCACCCAAGTTCAAGAATTGCAGGTCATAATCCATGATCTTCTTGCTGAAGGATTGATTGTGAATGATGCTTTTCAAGTGGCTGCAATTATTGAAAAGTTACCTCCATTGTGGAAGGACTTTAAAAACTACTTGAAACACAAAAGCAAGGAGATAATTGTTGAAGATCTCATAGTAAGGTTGAGAATCAAAGAGGATAATAAGGCTGCAGAAAAGAGGTCACGTGGTAATTCAGCAATATCTGGAGTAAATTTTGTTGAAGAAGATCCCACAAAATTAAAGAAACTAAAGAAAGCATCTGGTCCAAAAAGCAATCCTCCTAAGAAGAAATTCAATGGAAACTGCTTTAATTGTGGTAAACATGGTCATAGTGCTAATGAATGCGGGGGTCCTAAGAAGGACAAGAAAAAGAAGGATCAAGAAAACTTGGCTGAATCCAAAGGAGAAATGGACGATCTCTGTGCAATGCTTTCAGAATGTAACTTGGTTGGAAATCCAAGAGAATGGTGGATAGATTCTGGTGCCTCGTGTCATGTTTGTGCCAACAAAGAATTATTTTTATCATATACTCCAACACTTACAGATGAAAAATTGTTTATGGCAAACTCCGTTGTTGCAAAGGTGGAAGGAACTGAAAAAGTCCTATTAAAGATGACATCAGGCAAGGTGGTGACTTTGAATAGGGTCTCATATGTTCCAGAATTGAGAAAGAATTTAGCTTCAATTCCAGTTCTGACCAAGAATGGATTTAAATGTGTATTTGTTTCTGATAAAGTAGTAGTAAGCAAAAATGATATGTATGTAGGAAAAGGCTACCTTAGTGATGGCCTTTTCAAACTCAATGTAATTGCAGTTGATATGAATAAAGATTTTGCTTCTTCTTACTTGCTTGAGTCTAAATGTTTATGGCATGAACGTTTGGGACACGTTAATATCAAAACCTTTCGAAAACTGATTAACTTAAATATTTTGCCAAAATTTGAGTGCAATAAATCAAAATGTCAAATTTGTGTTGAATCTAAGTATGCTAAGCATTCTTATAAATCTGTTGAAAGGAATTCAAATCCTTTAGAATTGATTCACATTGATATTTTTGACATGAAGTCAACACCATCACGTGGTGGGAAAAAGTAGTTCATAATTTTTATTGACGATTGCACTAGATATTGTTATGTCTATTTGCTAAATAGTAAGGATGAAGCAATAGATGCATTTAGGCAATATAAAACTGAAGTTGAAAATCAGTTAGATAAAAAGATCAAAATGATCAGAAGTGATAGAGGTGGAGAATATGAATCTCCATTTGCAGAAATATGTTTAGAAAATGGAATAATCCATCAAACTACTGCTCCCTACACTCCTCAGTCTAATAGAATTGCAGAAAGAAAAAATCAAACTTTAAAAGAAATGATGAATGCATTACTTATTAGTTCAGGTTTACCACAGAACTTGTGGGGGGAAGCTATCCTTACAGCAAATCAGATACTTAACAGAATGCCTCACTCAAAGACAAATGTAATTCCATATGAGAAATGGAAAGGTAGAAAACCCAATTTGAAATATTTCAAAGTGTGGGGGTGTCTAGCCAAAGTCCAAGTTCCTATACCTAAGAGGGTAAAAATAGGACCTAAGACTGTGGATTGTGTATTCATTGGATATGCCACAAACAGTAAGGCATGTCGATTTTTGGTTCATAAGTCCGAACATCCGGATATTCATGATAATACAGTAATGGAATCAGATAGTGCTGAATTTTTTGAACATATCTATCCGTATAAAACTAGATTTGAGTCATCTAGTGGGGGATCGAAACAACCCAGAGAAGAACCAAAAGAGAATGAACAAAATGAAGAAAGTCCAAGACGCAGTAAACGTCAAAACAAATCTACTTCATTTGGATCAGATTTTGTATCATTTCTTCTTGAAAATGAGCCTCAAACATTCAAGGAAGCAATGTTGTCTAGCGACTCAACCTCTTGGAAGGAGGCTGTTAATAGTGAAATTGAATCAATCTTAAGCATCATACTTGGGAGTTGGTTGATCTTCCTCCAGGGAACAAACCCTTGGGTTTAAAATGGATCTTTAAAAGGAAGATGAAAGACGATGGAACTATTGACAAATATAAAGCAAGACTTGTTGTCAAAGGTTTTAGACAAAAAGGTCTTGATTATTTTGACATATACTCGCCAGTGACTAGGATTACATCAATTCGGATGTTAATTGCACTAGCTGCAGTATACGGTCTTGAAATTCATCAAATGGATGTGAAAACAGCCTTCTTAAATGAAGAGCTTGAAGAGGAAATTTACATAGAACAACCTGAGGGTTTTGTAGTTCCTGGTAAAGAAAAGAAAGTGTGCAAACTTATTAAGTCACTTTATGGGCTAAAACAAGCACCAAAACAATGGCATGCAAAGTTTGATCAAACCATGTTGTCAAATGGAGTTAAGATCAATGAATGTGACAAATGTGTTTACATTAAAGATACTCCAAATCAGGAAGTTATTTTATGCCTATATGTACATGATATGCTTATAATGAGCAAAGACATTGCTAATATAAAAGCTACAAAGCGTATGCTTGCTAGTAAGTTTTATATGAAATATTTAGGAGTTGCTGATGTGATATTAGGAATTAAAATTTTTAAAACTCCTAACGGTCTAGTATTGTCTCAAACTCATTATATAAAAGACACTTGAAAAATCCAAATTTTTGAATTTTAAAAGGGCAAAGACTCCAATTGATGTAAATCTTCATCTTGCAAAGAATAAAGGCGAAAGTCAGTCTCAATTGGACTATGCTAGCGTAATGGGAAGCTTAATGTATGTCATGAATTGTACACGACCAGACATAGCTTACGCTATCAGTAAACTCAGTCGATACACAAGTAATCCTAATCATAATCATTGGTTGGCAATGAAGAGAGTTTTGGGATACTTAGATGACACTCAAAACTATGTTTTACATTACAATAGATATTCAGTCGTTCTTGAAGGATATAGTGATGCAAATTGGATTACTAGGTCAACTGAAACAAAATCCACAAGTGGATACGTTTTTACTATTGGTGGAGGAGCAATATCTTGGAAATCATCCAAACAAACATGTATAACTCGCTCTACAATGGAGTCTGAATTCATTGTTTTAGACAAGGCAGGTGAAGAAGCTGAATGGCTTCGGAATTTCTTAGAAGATATTTCATTTTGGCCCAAACCAATGGCCCCTATATGCATACATTGTGATAGTCAAGCTGCAATAGGAAGGGCTAGAAGCATTATGTATAACGACAAGTCTCGTCACATAAGACGAAGACATAACTCTGTGAGACAATTACTCTCTAGTGGAATTATCACAATTGATTATGTGAAGTCAAAAGATAATGTGTCGGATCCACTTACAAAAGGCCTAAATAGAGAGGGAGTTGAGAAATCATCGACGGGAATGGGACTATGGACGAGAACAAGTCATCGTGGCGGTAACTCTACCTAGAAGACTGGAGATCCCAAGATCTAGGTTCAAGGAGATAAAACAAAGTCATTGATGAAGGTTCAACATTGTCAAAGAAAAAAAAATATTATTATTATTTTATGGTCCATTCTCATGATGAGACAATTTTTAGTAACTAGGATAAAGACATAAGGACTTTTTAATGGTTTCTAAGTTTGATACAGGGAATATCAAATGGTGTATCTATGGGATAACACATTTAGAAATCACCTATGTAAGTGTGAAGTATAAGCCGCTTCAAGGAGAATCCGGTAAGGCCAGTTCTTTAAGCACTTACTATCCAAGATGTGTTCATGACTGAAACGAACAAAACAATGAGAACTAAGAACAGTTCAAGGGTTTATTGTGTGACATATTTTGTCTAGGTATATATCAAAGCTCGACGGTTCAAAGATATCAAATCTACCGATTGACCGAGTATATCCGATATATGTTCACTACGGAAAGTTTAAAGGAAAACCTACTTATCCAGATGCGATTAACCTTTACCTACAAGACACACAAGTTTTTTCATGCATATGTTTTAACAATAGCCTTCCCCATTCATGTGGGGAATTGTTGGGTTTTAGCAAGTGTGAATGGGAAAAGAAAAGAGAGAATATGAAAAGTGAGGGAACTACTTTGGAGGAAAAATGAAAAGTCATTTGCAAAGTGCAAATGAAAAGTCATTTCTCCCATATCGACAAAAGAAATGGAAATTGTTGTCCTTATAGAAGGAAACACTTCCATTACTTCTTAAAAGAGCTAAGAAGAAGATGCCCCCTCGCGCCGTCGTCGTCGTCGCTCGCTCGGCTCGGCTCGGCTTTGGCTTTGTCTTTGGCTTTGGATTTTGATTTGGCAAATGATGTGATTGATTGATAAATTTTTTGGACAAAATTTATTTAATCAGTTTTTGTTAAATCAAATAAATCCTGTTTATATTATCTCTTATAAATTTGCGGGTAACGGTAACATTCCAAAAAGTCGTTACTTTTCAAAAAGTAGTTATTTTCCTAACATACACATTTTTTTGAAAAGTTGTTATTTTTTCCAAAAGACACAACTTTCTGGATAAAATGGGTCTGAACAGATTTCACTGAACAGACATGTTCCTTGCTGAAAATGTCGATAAAAAGAAGTCAATTTTTGATTTTTCAAACACTAAATTTTTTATTTTCACTGCATTTATTTTTCTCTCAAATAAAATCAAGGTGTCGATCGACTGAGTCTGTGTGACTTGTTGCTGTTCTAAAGTTCGTTGAAGTTAAAGAAGTTTGAGGTACCGCTATTTCTTTAACAAGTTTAATCCGTTTTATCTTGGGAGAAATTAATCCATAACCTTGGGTACAGTGAGGGGATTAAATTTCATAAGGACACACAGTAGTTTCTGTGGACTCGGATTAGTTCTTGTACTTTATATTTTTCTGTTTCATCTTATTTCTGTTTCTGTTTATTAACCTTATAAATACAGGTTATTGTAAGAATAACAGAAAGAACTGAAGTTGCTAACGTTGTTAGAGGTGGTAGGCTATACTTTTGTTTGTGAGGTTGCTTAAAATAATACCATATTCCAATCACTATTTGGACCATTTCTTGATACTATTCTGGATCTTGCCTTTCTTGGAATGCATTGAAAGATGTTAATAATGTTGACAATTGAAAGTGTCATACTTAATTTTGTTAGCAGCAGTATTAGACGTTGTACTGACTTTGTTTGTGGAGTTGCTTAAAATTCTAAACTCCAACCATTTCTTGAAGAAGACTTAGCAGGTAATACATTCGTTCTCAACACCTTTTTTGGTTCTTGATGTTTTGAAAAGGTGTTAAAAGATGTTGATGATAGTATTAAAGCTTCATTTAGTACAACTTTTCATCCTTTGGCTGAACTTGAATCCAATGTAAGTTTTACTTTCATCAATTCTTGTTTAGAATCTTTATAATTATGTTCTTTTGTTTTCTATGCAATAGGATTTTAATGTTGATCGGACTGTCTTGCCTTTGCTGTCTATTATGGTTTGTACGTTCGTACCTTTGTGTAATATTTTGAGGTGTGGTAAGTATTGCTCTCCTACCATTATTTCTTTGTAAATTATCAAGGTATACATGTTGTAAGCTTTTGTTTGTGATATATATCGTAGCTATAATTCATAAGTATCAAGTTTCAACATATAAACACACATTAACATTAAGCAATGTTATACTCAATTCAAGCATTACTTTAATATTTTTTTCATGCCTTCTTACTTGGAAAATATTCAATCAAAACCATAGAAAAGTTACATAGATAATAGGAATCATACAATGATTATAATTTAATAAACACATGCTATAAAAGTCATAGGAAATGCAGATTATATAGATTGATGCCACCTGACTAAAAAAATCTCCTTAAATAAATGTGACAATGAGCAAAACTAATGAATTTTTTTTATGAAGAATGCAATAGTAAGTAATTGTATCATGCCTGGTTCGATTCGTGAAAGATACTATGTATCTTTGTTGCAGTACAATTATGTTTGTTGGCTATAAGAACTGGTTGTATGCACAAGCTTTGCATTTGATATACTAATAATTGATCAACTAATTCGTAAAGATCGATTCAAAGCCTTCAAATTTCTACTGCTTCAACTTAAGTATAATGTGTTTATAGTTTGCTTTGTCGGTGAATTTAGTGATGTGTTTCATTATTGTGTCTTCGATAATAGAAATACTTCTATTTATTTTGATTTTAATATTGAAAGTATTTATTAAAAAATTGATTTCTAACTTCCACAACACTGAAAACAATCATGAAATCAAATTTATTTCTATATACAATAACAATTATCATAATGGATATTCTAAACATTAAATTTTTTCATCAAAATGTTGATTTCTAAATCCACAAAAATAAAAACAATCATGAAAGCAATTTTATTTCTATATACAATAAAAATTGACATAATATTATGTTCTAAATTACATTAATAATTTTTTTATACTACACTCTAAAAATCATGACGTAAAGGAAAACATTGAATCTAACCCCCACAAAATAACCAATATACTTGTTTTTCTTTTTCAAGTTATTATTTATTTTTTAATTTTTTTCTTCCTTTATATTTCTCAAGCCCTTTTCTATTGACATTTTCATTTTTTATTTTTTCTTTATTACTCATTTTTTTAATTTGTATTTTAATATTCCTTAGAATTTGAATATTAATTTTTTTCTTGTTAAATTTTTCCTATTGAATAGTTTATCATATTTGATATTAAGAAACTATTCTATATAGAAATAATATTTTTTTTTAATCTTTTGATGAATACATTATCAAATCACTACTTTCTTAATAGTCAAGCATTGTTCATTCTTTTGGTCACATAAAATTATATTTATACGTCATTTTAAAGATTCTTTTAATAATGAAGATAAGAATTTAGTGGTCATATTATGTCACATAATATAAAAAATATGTTTATGCGATGATCCTTTAAAGTATTTTTAGGAACAAAATATTAACTATTCAAACACATTTTATTTTAAATTAGTTCAAAATTTTCTTTCAAAACATGTCAAAACAAGCTTAATTAACATTTATTATTGTTTGTAAAAAATTAATTAATCGAAACTCTTCATTTTAACACAATTATAAAAATATCTTTATGAGCCAATTTTGAAAGTAAAGACATGTATGGATTGTTCTAAATTTTAATTTTGGTCATTAATGATACAATTATTATTTCATCCATAAATAATATTAAAATTACTAAAATGCCCATGTTTAATATATATTTTGGTTTAATGAAAATTTCACACAACAAATTAAAAAAATAATATATCTATAGAAAATGTGATTGACAATGTGGGTCCATATTAAATGTCACATCATTAGGATACACATAAAATTTAAGAAAAGATATTTGATTGGAATCGTCCGCAACTTGACTCTTATATATGTGTGTGTGTGTGTGTGTGTGTGTGTGTGTGTATGTATATATATGTATGTATATATATATATATGTATGTATGTATATATATATATACATATACGTCCCCTTAAAGTTGTCCTCATATTTTATTTAGCCACTCCAAATCATCCGAACCCTTCTCCAATGAAAAATTATATTATGTATTCATAAAATTATATCTGACCTTTTGTGTGTTTACTCCTTCATATTTTAGATATCCTTACTTCATCTTGCACCTTTTGGAACTCTGGAATTAGACTGAATTTCTTGTTTTTCTTCTTCTTTCTTCTTGTTATTATTGTAGAACATATACCCAAATTTATATAGAAATTGAGTTGTTTATTTTGTTTCGTTGTGCTTTTCTTTAATGCAATTAAAACTTTAACCCAAGAATATTACTTAGTTGCTCATTTCCTACCCATTATTATATGCCACATGATCAACTAACCAATTGTATCATTTTATAAAATTCGGTCTTTGGCCTAACTCAAACCCAAAAGATAGCTCAAAGTGAGGAGGATTGTCCAAACCTTATAAGGAGTCCACCCATCTCATTAACCAACGATGTGAGGCTTTTGTCATACTTTTAACACTCTACCTCACGCCCAGTTCTTAGCATCTGGTGCATGGACAATTTTTTATTAAGGGGGGCCCCAACATCGAGTGAGATATCCCTGCTCTGATACCATAAAAAATTAGGTCTTAGGCCTAACTCAACCCCCAAAAGCTAGCTCAAAGGGAGGAGGATTTCCCAAGCCTTATAAGGAGTCCACCCATCTCATTAACTACCGATGTGAGACATTTGTCAATTTTTAACACATTTTACTTTTAATGGTTTACGCCATTTTCTTGAACATAAAAAATCAGAAAGTCCAATGAGAGTCGTACAAAAGTGGTACAGAAAACAGGCAAATTTAATTTTATAATCCTGGAACCATATTGTTGTTTTCTTCCAAGTACAAACTCTTCAAAGCACTATTGTGACAATTGACATAACACAAACCTTATATCTAGTAGAATGTAGATATGTTCAAAGAGTTGGTATTACTCTTCAAATCACTATTGCGACAATATAGCATGTTTCTTTATAGGACACTTTTGAAACTTTTTATGAATAATTTTTATCAAAACCAACAAATGTAGTACACTTCTAGAAAATTATACATCACAATTATCAAATACACTTAACGATAATCATGATAAATCAATATTGTCAAATACAGTACACAGTAATCATAATCAACCTTGTTTTACTGTCGGCCAGTCTTTACAATGCTGCAATTTACAAATAGAACAAAATAGATAAAAATATTACAATTTTATAAAGTACTTAATCCAACGTCTAAACACGACACACCATTATATAAAAAAAATCACTCATATGTAGCAAAATGGGAATTACAGTAAGTCTAGGAGTCACAAATAACATGTAAGATCAGTGGCTATGTTAGAGTAGTCCAGGAATAATTAAAGCTAAAATTACTCAACCATGCATGTAAAATTTTCTTAATTTCTGTCATTGCACGCATCAAAATACTTTTGGAGAAAAGGAAAGTTTTGTTTACAAGTTGAGTTGATTATTTTCTTCCACACCATATGTGGTCTATATGATTAATAATATAGTTGTTTAGACTTTATATTACTTGAAAATGACGAAATAAAATAATATACAACATAAAAAAATAAACAATAATGAAAACCCAAAGGAAGAAAATGAGTGATGAAACTTTAGCAAATAATGCGGAAAACAGATGGACTCACAGTTGATAAGGTGATTTCACTAAGATCAATCACAAATATTATGGCGCGTAATACACGATATTTGTATCGAGCGTGGTATAATTAATCCTTTTCTGCATAACTGACTCAAAAACAGTATACTCATTTTTATCCCGCTAAATATTTTCTTCTTATATTGCTTGGATCCACATATTTCACACGCAATATAGTGTACACTCAAATAATTTCTCTTGGTGCTACAAGAGACGAATTGTCAAGTGATCCTATTTAAGATCATTTGACTGACAGTCATTACATACAAATGACCTTTGTTTATGGAAAATATCAAGGGTAAAATACTGTTAAAATGTTCTAATCCATGGAGGTCTTAGACCAAAGTATTTGTATGTTAATAAAAAAAAGAAAAGTTACATTTATTTTCGAGGAGGAAGGGAACCACATAGAGTCTCAAGCCACCAAGGTTAAAAGGTGTGATTGTGGCTCACTTTTGATAGAACTTATCTGGAGCTCCCCCTTGGTGGTTCAATGTGTTACACCTTCACATACTTTCACGATATATGACATTAATTCAATATTTAAATTCATTAGTGTTATATGCACACAAAAATAATAAATCAGAAATATGAAGATTTACTTTTAGATAAGTAACGGGCATGATAACAACACAAACAATAGAAATATGCAACAACAAGCACACACAAGACACCACAACTCCATGACTTTGTATATACTGCTTCAAATGAGCAAACTTATAAAAGCTCGCACCACATTCTTCATAAATATTCATTGTTGACCCCTCTTTGTGAACACATAATTAAAAAGTTTAATCTCTATTACAAGAAGGGGGGATAGAAAAGAAAGTCTACAAGCATTTCGAGAAAACGGACATGCAAAGAATAGTGGTTATATCTTTAAATCAATGAAGAATGAAAAATAACATAAAACTCCAAAACAATGACCAACATAATTTTTTTCCCTTAGTTCCATAATCCATTATCCAAGATACATTATTTTGAAGTCTAAGTCAAAATATTAAATTCAAGAATGTTTTTAAAAAATAATGTCAAGTATATGAAACCCTTTGGATAAAGTTTAACAAACTTACTGAATTTCAGCTAGTAATCTTAGTTTTCTCGTGTTTAAATCCTCCAATTTATGTCTTGTGACATCAGTTTCTTGTAGCAGATGATAGTATTATGTTAATATTTTGTTCCTAGTGACTTCCAATAGCAAACAATATAAATGTAGGGGTAATTTAGGATAATATATCATCAAAAGATATTGCTAGCTTGCAAGTACGACATACACAAAGAGTTTCAAATTTGATATGGCTACAATAAATAGTACACCAGTTATTTATACTAATTATTTATCTCAATTGTAAGGTATTGGGGAAAAGGTCAATGAGTATGTTTGTGTATATATTTGGGTGTTGTCTGTGGGTTTTATATTTAATTTTTCAAAGGTTTGTTGTTAGTGTAGATATCTAACACAAAATAGGCCAAGTTCTTTGAACATTAATTAATCACGAAACAGAACTATTGCAATCTCAAGGCTATGAAAAAAATGATATGCACGTCCGAGCAAGTTCTCCCAGGCACTCTAATTTTTCTACCAGCAAATTCAAGAAAATAAGACCCGACTCTGTCTGCTTTTCATACATTCTAGAGTTAGTAGCAGTAAAACAGAAAATATGCTCTATGAAATTCAAGAGGACAAAGGAATATATCCAATGCCATGAATACTTACATTAATTGATAGTTTAATCAGAATCTTTATTGATTTGGAGTACCCAACAGCGAAAAGGATGAGAGCGGAAAGAATATTTTTTTAAAAAAAACTTTGAGACTGAGAACTATAAGGGCAAAGATTGAGAGAGCTGACCTGGAATCGCAACATATGAGAAGATGAAAGTTCTTCGTTTGTGGAACATTTATACTGAGTCGGTCTTAACTATGTGACGACGTAATTAACATTTTACTTTTTGCAAACTATAGAAGCATAAAAAAGTAGCAGATTTGAGCAAAAATTGAGAGAGGATCCTAAAAGAGAACTAAAAGTTTTCTTGAAAGTTTTACGAAGGAGAATTGAAGGAGTTCTCTGTTTTGTTTTGCAGAAGAAGACAAAAATGGAGAATGACTTACCCAATTTGGAAGATCTTTTTGAGAAGACAATAAACCTACAAAAATCAACTTGAAGGTGCCAAGAAATTATGTTTGGAAGTTCAGAAATGGTTTTTTCCTGATCTATGTGGAGTATTTTTATTATGGTGAAATGACCAGTATACCCTTGGTCTTTCACTCCATCATGCTTCTATATAATTAACATATATATATCTATGTGTGTTTTTTCTTGATCTATGTGGAGTATTTTTATTATGGTGAAATGACCAGTATACCCTTGGTCGTTCACTCCATCATACTTCTATATAATTAACGTATGTCTCTGTGTGCGTGCGTGCGTGCTCTCTGTGTGTGTATGTTCGTGTGTGCGCGCGCGCGCGCACGCGCGAAATATAATTATGAAAGATGTATTTGAAATGTAGCATAAAGTGAAGGCACTCACTGATAAATTAGGGTTAAAAAGAAAATAAACAGTAAACTGTTGATAAAAGTGAAACTAAGTTGGCAGATTCGATAACGAATTAACTAAGTTGAAAAACAATTAAAAACAAATAATTGATGAAACATTATGATATTATACTAAAATATAAATTTACACACCATGAAGAAATAATTATTATGAGAGACATGTATTAAAGACGAATAAGATAGGGACAAAAGTGTAAACTAGTGATACATGATGTAGTTGATCGATATTTATTAAAACGTTTCAACTAAGCCTAGACGTTATCTATGACGTGGAATCTGTTGGGATCGAATCCACACTCACTTGATGAATGAAGAACACAAGAACTTTCAAAAGAGGGATAAATCTTTGATAAAGGTGAAACTAATTTGGCTAATCCTATTTACTTGACAGATTTGATAATGAATTAATGTAAGTTGAAAAATAATTCACAACAAATAATTGATAAAATATTATGATACTAAAATATAAACTTGCAAACCATAAACAAATAATTATTGCGAGGGACATATATTAAAGAAAAATATAATATGGGAGCAAAAGTGTCAACTGATGATCAATTAACCAAAAAAAATAATATACATATACGAAGCGACAGTAAAACATAGAATTTAGGACAATATTAAATATTTTTATAACAATAAAATATTAAATTTTACCATATTGTCAAAATTTAATAAAAATTAGAGAAAATTGTAAGAAATTCAAATGCTTGTATAGATATAATTTTATTAATAATATGAATTATGGTAATCTAAGTATAATTAGTAAGTCAGAGTTACATTTTTATATACCTGAAATTATTCTTCTATAAACAAACCTTACACCCTAAAATCAAGGGCATGATCGTTATTTTTGAGATACATGTGGTATGGGAAAGAGGTGAGCGATATTTGTTATGTATTCATATAGTAGACATTCTGAATGTATCTAGACGCATAAAAACTGTAATGTTGCAAATTAATATGTATCTAAGTAATTAACTCCTTTGACTATTTAGATTTATGTGAATATAGTCAACAGTAACATTTTAATACTACCCGAAACATCCTTTCCATAAAACATTTACGCCCTCTAAAATCAAGGATATGATCGTCATAATGTCTTAACTAGTAGTATAAATAGACAACTTCTCTTTTGATTCTTTTTCAGATAAATTAAGCTATTATATAAATCATCACAGATGATGAGGAACAGCGATTGTTAATTTGACCATATTGTCAAAATTTATTCCTAAAATCTCCACTGGAATAAAAAATAGATATTGTAAGAAATTAAAAATCCTCGTATAAATATAATTTTTATTTTATTATTAATATGAATTCTGGTAATCTAAATATAATTAGTCACACTTTTCACACTTACATTTCTATACTACCTGAAATATCCTTTTATAAACAAACCTTACACCCTAAAATCAAGGGTATGATCGTCATTTCTGAGATACATGTGAGTTGTAAAAGAGGCGAGCTAAGATTCCTTATGTATTCATATATTTCTATATTACCTGAAATATCCTTTTATAAACAAACCTTACACCCTAAAATCAAGGGTACGATCGTCATTTTTGAGATATATGTGAGCTGTAAAAAAGGGAGACTTCATATACATGTGAATCTATTAGGATTTCATATATTTTTCTTTATGTATTTGGACATATCTGATTGTATCTAGACGTATAAAAACATAATTAGAGCATTACTATTACAAATTGATATGTATCTAAGTAATTAACTCCTTTTTTGACTAATTAGATTTATGTGAATATATAATGAGCAGTCACACTTCTCACAAGTCACATTTTCTACTAGCTGAAATATCCTTTCCATAAAACATTTAGGCTATTGATTTTTCTTCTGCTAAATTAAGCTATTATATCACTAGAAGAGATGATGTGTAAAACAACGATTGTTAGTGGAAACATCAAGGATGGGAAGTTAAAATTGAGAAATGAGGTACTTCCGTTGGGTAGGTGACCTGATCATGCTCAGTTACTGTATCAGAATCGCCACAACTTCAAAGAGAGTGGTAAACCATTGAGTTTCAAGATGTATAAGGACGGGTCGTGGATGGATTTCGAAAAACATGCGATGGATGTGCTCATTTCAGCTTTCGTGAGTGGTAAGGCTATGATTGAGGTGGAAATGGGAGCTGGATTTAAATTATTGATTGATTTTTATCCCATGTTTGGGATAGATTTGGACACTGGGAACGAACTACCAATCTCTTGGATTGATGTCAATGGAAACAATTTTATCCCTAAAATCTTCATTGACGATTCAGAAAATGAGAATCCTATGATTGAAAAGAGGGGAACCGAAGTAGGCAGTTCATCGCAGCTTGTTTTTGCTAACCCTACTGAATCGGCTCCACCTAAATGGGCTAGGACAAGGTCAATGAGGGAAGAGGATACCGGGTTACCTGTTGTCTTCTCGTTCAGGGGTTACAATAACTGGCGTTCATCAGTGTATGCTAAGCGGTGTTAGGGAACAAGTTTTTAAAGACAATGTGGAGATGGTAACGAAGGCAAGAGGGAACCCTAAAGTTGTACTTGCTTGGTATGGTACATCGTCCAAGAATGTGGACGCCATAATGCATCGTGGATTTGAATTAACTAGACTTGAACAAGGTCATCGTGGTATTGGCATATACTTGTCGCCTTTAGAGTCGCCTCAAATAAGGTGGGTTGGTTATTTTTTTTATGTTTTCTTTATTTTTTGAAAATGTTGGAACATTAATTATTTTTTGTTACTCCTGTAGTGAAATGATGTCCGATGTAGATGAAAATGGTGAAAAACATATGATTCTATGTCGAGTCATATTGGGAAATCCTGAAAAGGTTGAACTCGGATCTCAGCAGTTGTTTTCATCGAATTTGGATAATTTTGATACCGGGATTGATGATTTGAACAATCCAAAGTTGTATGTGGTGTGGTATCACAATATGAAAACTCACATTCTACCCGAATGTATAGTCAGTTATAAACTTGATCATCATATGCCAGGTAAGCATCGCTCATTTTTGTTATTCATTAGTTTCAATTACTTTCGTAATACTCAAATATAAATACAGGCCAGCAAAATTGTGGTGCTCATACTGAGGACCGATGGTGTAGATTACTGTTCAAGCTACCTAATTTCCTTCCTCTAACAAAAAAGTTGGAGTTGAAAAGTTTGCATAACTCCTATGAGGTAATTTACTATATATATATATATATATATATATATATATATATATATGTATATATATATATATATATATATATATATATGGTGAAAATTTCGATTTTTAAATCTTAGACTTGTCATACAAATTATATATTCACAGGTGGGCAAAGTAGTAGCGCACAGAAATTTCATAAGCGATATAGAAGCTATTGTTCAAGATGATCAATTGATGCGTTCGATTATCACGGAATTCCTTCCTGAGATGAGGTTCTGTCAAACTTGTTGGGATAAAAAGGGAATTATGGTTTCTCATTGATAAATTTCATTTTGAAAAAACTAAGTGTAATTTTACCTTTTACAGACTCAGATTTTCGAATTTCATAATTTTCTCTTTATGATGCTCACTTGTTGGCTGCTTTTAATAGAATTAGATTTCATATATAGCTATTTTCAGCTAAGAACTTAAATTAATTACTTGCTGAAATATATATATATATATATATATATATATATAGAGAGAGAGAGAGAGAGAGAGAGAGAGAGAGAGAGACCTTTTATTGTATAATTAGGGTTGCGATCGCACATATGTACCATTACAGTTATAAAAATTGATAGCAAATCATGTTGTTTGGAATTCCAATTATTTAGTTGATACCATATTTAGCGTGATGAATGATTAAGATTGTGAACCTTAATGTGGGGAATTAGGTTTGAATATTTTTACCATGTTCATTCATCCACACAAAAAGTTATAAATTTAAAGGGGGGCATGGAACAAATCTCTAATATAGAAAGGAGTCAACTAGTTTAATTTGTTCAAAAACAAAAAGAAGAGAATGAACAAAAATCTATGTTGGGTTAGGGTTTATAAACATGGATGCTTATATTAACACCTTGATCAAACATGCTTTACGATTTATAACTCAATAAAATCATTTTCAACTATGTAAGTAAATACAAAAGTTTATACTTATTTTTGGATATATCGTATCATTAAAAAAATATGAAATATACGTACATATAAATTGTAAAAATACAAAATACAAAATACACATGCAGAGAAATTAGTATAAGATGTGAACTTTGTTTCGATTTATTAAATTTTATTACTTTGTGACCTCTATTTTGAATTTTACGAATTTATTCATGTGCATTTATTTTCATTAAGTCCTTTCTTCTTTTTTTTTTTTGGTCAAAAAATATTTATAATGAAATTTCTTTTCTTCTTCCTCTCTTTACGTTTTTAGAAAAATAAATAAATACAAAAGTGTTAACAAAAAATAAAGAGGAAAAAAATTGGTCTTATAAAAGATATGAACTTTGCTTCGATTTATTAAATTTTATTATTTTGTGACCTCTATTTGAATTTTACGAATTTATTCATGCATATTTATTTTCATTAAGTCCTTACTTTTTTTTTTGTCAAAAAAAGAATTATTTTTCAAATTTCTTTTCTTTTGCTTCTCTTTAACATTTTTAATAAAAAAAATAAATAAATAAAAAGATGTTAACAAAAAATAATGAGGGTAAAAATTTGGTCTAGTAAAAAATGTTAACTTTGTCTATTACTTTTGACCTTTATTTTTGGATTATACTAATATCGAAAGCTACAACAATTATGTGATAAGCTCATATTTTTTACGCCTTTGAATATTAAATTAATTATTATTTTTTGTTATTTTCTATATTTAAAAAATCATAAATTTTATTAACTTTGAAATAAAAGAACCAATTTTTTTGTTCTTTAGTGATACTTGTCCTCAAAGACTTTGAAATTTTTTAAAACCATCTCCATAAAAGATAAGACTATAACACTATAACAAAAATATTTTTTAGCGGCATTAAATATTGACATTTATAAAGAGCGCTAAAGTCTCTGCCGACATTAGTTAAATGTCATTAGAACCAATGTCGCTAAAGGCTTTACGAACATATACAAAGAGTATCAATTGCCGCTAAAAATACACATTTAACGGTAATTAAGAATTAATTGTCGCTAATGATCATTTTTGTCGTAGTGTAATTAAAATATAAAATACAATTACTTAATTGTCAACTCAGCTCTATTAAATAATATTTAATTCAAATTAAGTAAAAAAAAAAGAAAAACACTTGAAAATCTAAACGAATTAGGTTTTAATTTATGTTCTTATATATACTGATTATAAATTAAAAATCTAAATGAATTAGTTTTAAATTTATGTTCTTATATAAATTGATTATAAATTAATCAAACTTATATTTAGGAAAGTCATGTTTGAATATAATTTGGGAAATTTAATATATAAAAATTAAAATTTATAATCCAAAAAAACTACTCCCTCTCCATATAATGTTAAAAGGATGGTTTGGAGTTTATTTTTTCATAATTCTAAATAAGTAAATTTTTTAAAGTTTAATATAAATGATTGATTCCTTCTTTCTGTTTTTGCCCTTCATATACATTTTTCAGATAATAAATTCAAGAGAGTTACTTCCTCATATTCATGATTTTTTCTTTAAATTATTTCTCTTTTAAAATAGTTTGTCAATCACCAAAAGTATAGAAATGGAAAATGCTATTTAATTTATGTCATAATTTTTTTCCTTTATATGTATGTTCACATTGATTTAAAAATTGGTCAAATTTATTTTTAATTCAGTTTTTGGTCAAATTTACTTTTAATTTAGTTTTTGGTCAAATCTATTTTAATTTAGATTTAGGTCAAATCTATCTTTAATTCAATTTTTTTTATCAAATCTACTTTTAATTCAATTTTTGATTAAATCTACTTTTAATTTAGCTTTTAGTCAGATTTACTTATAATTTAATTTCTGTCTTCTATAAATATTTAACAAATATAATAAATAATTTAAAATAACTCAAACACCAAAAGTAGGTGTCCCTTACTATTTTTATTTTTTGACTTTCAAAGTTTTAGTTTGGTTTTTTTATTGTTAATTTAAAAGCTTACTTTTTTTAAGTTAATTTAAACATACTCTACGTATAAACTCACAAACTCACTTAATTTGGATAGAAACAGTATTTTTCTTATTATATAAAAGAGTTAAACGAAGACAAAATAGGTAAAAGTGTAATAGCAATTAACATTAATAAACTAATAGAAAAATTGACTTTTAATTTATTTATTAGTATAGAAAAAGGAGACTTTCATTTCCTTAGCCAACCAAGACTAGTATAAATAGAGTCACAGACAACTTTTTTTATCTTGTCAAAAGTATATTTCTATACAAATTTGAAAAAAAATCTCATCGATGATGGGAAGCAGCAACAATGTTGATGAATCACAAAATCTATCGTTGGAGAATTCTAATGAATCGGACAGTTTATCGCGGATTTTTATGGCTAAGCCTAATGAATTGGTTCCACCAAAGTGGGCTGGGACAAAGTTGCTGAGTGAAGAGGGTCGCATCTATCAGAAGATAAAGGATGGACTACCTCCTATTATGACAAATCGCGTCACAATCACTGCAATTCATTTATGCAAGAGAAGAGTTCCAGTGGAAGAGTCGCGATTTGAAGTTTATCTAGAGAATGTGAAGAAGGTAACGAGAGCAAGAGGTCGTAGAGTTGATAGCTCTGGTTGGTACGGTACATCAGCAAAAAATGTCGATAGTCTTATGCGTCGTGGGTTTGAAATGAATAGTATTATGCCTGCTTCTTATCCTCATGGTGTTGGTTTATACTTGTCTCATTTCTTATCACCTCAAATAAGGTACATACACGTTCTTCATTTTTTTGGTGTTTTTCTTAATTATTCCTTTTATTAATTATTTTTTCTATTTAACTTTGTGTAGTGATATGATGTCTGATATAGATGAAAACGGTGAAAAACATATCGTTTTATGTCAATTTATATTAGGAAATTCGGAAAAGGTTAAGTTAGGATCTAAGCAATTGTTTCCATCGAGTGCGGATTTCGACACCGGAGTTGATGACTTAACAAATCCAAAGGTGTATGTGGTGTGGTGTGGCAATATGAACACCCACATTCTACCTCGATATATAATTAGTTATAAACCTATTCATCATCATATGTACTTAGGTAAATATTGCTCCTTTTTTTTTTATTCATAATTACTTACAATTACTTTTGAATGTCGAGACTCAAGTGCCAATATACAGGTCGACTAACTTGTGGTGGTCATGCTGATAACACATGGACTAGATTATTATTCAAGCTACATAATTTTCTTACAATATCACAAAGGCTGGAGTTGAGAAAATTGTGTATGTCCTATGGGGTAAGTTAGGATTTCCCTTTTTTAACACTAGGCATTTATTAATTTAAGAATTTATTATATATACATGTTGTGAATATTCTAGTTAATTTCAAGACCATTATATTATTCTAATCTTGAGTTTTTATAAAAATGATTCACAGGATGGCACACCAGTAGAGGAAGAAACATTCATGAGAGATTTAAGATCTATTGTTCGGGATGATCAATTAATAGGTTCGATCATGCTGGAAATTTCATCCTAAAGTACTTTTAGTAGTGTCAATTTTTATTAGGTTTAAAATGGGATGTTTGTGTTGTATGGACTTTTTTTTTCTCATTAAGAACTGGTGAACGGCATGAAATAAAACTTTATAAATTTAGGTTAGGGTTTATTTTTCTAATAGATAATTTTTCTATTCATGCTAGAATATAATTATGAAAGATGTATTTGAAATTCGCTGATAAATTAGGGTTAAAAAAGAAATAAACAGTAAACTGTTGATAAAAGTGAAACTAAGTTGACAGATTCGATAATGAATTAACTAAGTTGGAAAACAATTAACAACAAATAATTGATGAAACATTATGATATTATACTAAATTATAAATTTACACACCATGAAGAAATAATTATTATGAGAGACATGTATTAAAGACAAATAAGATAGGGACAAAAGTGTAAACTAGTGATACATGATGTACATGATCGATATTTATTAAAATGCTTCAACTAAGCCTAGACGTTATCTATGGCGTGCAATCAACTATACCACCTCAATGACACCATAGAATGTGTAACCAATATGGTGCACAACTCTAAGTTTGAGTACTTTTTTACAAAGTGTAAATGGGTCTAAATTTCAAATAAAACTCCCTAATAGCTCGTAAACCTTTACAGAGTCATTTTGATTCGCAACAGTAAGCACCCGCCAATAAATTATGGTTGTTCAAAAAAAAAAAGAATAGTAAACCTTTGATAAAGGTGAAACTAATTTGGATATTCCTATTTATTTGACAGATTTGATAATGAATTAATGTAAGTTGAAAAAGAATTTACAACAAATAATTGATAAAATATTATGATATTAAAATATAAACTTGCTAACCTTAAAGAAATAATTAATGCGAGGGACATATATTAAAGAAAAATATAATATGGGAGCAAAAGTGTCAACTGATGATCAATTAACTCAAAAAAATAATATACATATACGAAGCGACATTAAAACATAGAATTTAGGACAATATTAAATATTTTTATAACAATAAAATATTAAATTTTACCATATTGTCAAAATTTAATTAAAAAAAGAGAAAATTGTAAGAAATTCAAATGCTCGTATAGATATAATTTTATTAATAATATGAATTATGGTAATCTAAGTATAATTAGTAAGTCACACTTACACTTTTATATACCTGAAATTATCCTTCTATAAACAAACCTTACACCCAAAAATTAAGGGCCTGATCGTTATTTTTGAGATACATGTGATATGGGAAAGAGGTGAGCGATATTTGTTATGTATTCATTTACATATTTGGACATTTTGAATGTATCTAGACGCATAAAAACTATAATATTACAAATTAATGTGTATCTAAATAACTAACTCCTTTGACTATATAGATTTATGTGAATATAGTCAGTAGTAACATTTTTATACTACCCGAAACATCCTTTCCATAAAACATATATGCCCTCTAAAATCAAGGATATGATCGTCATAATGTAAATATAATTAGTAAGTTACACTTTTCACACTTAAATTTTATACTACTTGAAATATCCTTTTGTAAACAAACCTTACACCCTAAATTCATGGGTACGATCGTCATTTTTGAGATACATGTGAGTTGTAAAAGAGGCGAGTTGAGACTCACTATGTATTCATATATTTGTATACTACCTTAAAAATCCTTTTATAAACAAGCCTTATACCTTAAAATCAAGGGTACGATCGTCATTTTTGAGATACATGTGAGTTGTAAAAGAGGTTAGCTGAGACTTTATATACATGTGAATCCATTAGGATCCCATATATTTGACTCTATGTATTTGGACATATCTGATTGTATCTAGACATATAAAAATAAGTTAAACCGAATTCAAACCCCCCCCCCCCCCACAAACACACACAAAAACACACACAAACACACATACACGCACGCACGCACGCACACACAAACACTCACACGCACGCACACGCCCGCCCGCCCGCCCGCCCGCACGCGCACACACACACACATACACGCCCACGCACACACACATGCACATGCACACATGCACGCCCACACCCACACACGCACACACACACACAAAAATATATATATGTATATATATATATTGCTTACATATAATCTACTTTATTGGTATATTTTTAGTTAGTTTACAGTTTTCAGTGTGTGTGTGTGTGTGTGTGTATATATATATATATATATATATATATATATTGTTTACATATAATCTACTATATATTTTTAGTTAGTTTATAGTTTTCAATGGGTGTGTGTGTGTTTTCATTTTAGATTCCATCTATTAGCTGATACAAGTTTTCTTATGTGTCTATAAGCCTATCACTTTGGGTGATTTTTCTTTACTGTGGCTCTTAGAGGCCATCATGTCGTTGTAGAAACTTGAAGCTTTTTCATTTTATTTATTCGACTTATATGGTCTTCTTATGAAAATCAATATTTTTTTCTATGTTTTGTTTCACCTTTAGTATTTTAGTTGTCTGATCATATTGTCTCCATCTACAATACAACAAAGCAGAAACATGCTTCAGAGTTTTCTGTCTAAAACTGAATAGCTGATCACCTACACTGAAATAGCAGTAGAAAATTCATATGTTGATAGAATAGATCATACAAGACTTATATATGTAAACCTTTGATTAATTCACGCATATATTTAAATCTCGGTTAAATTAACTTTGTGGCATTGAAAGCTTGTTTTATCATTACTTTACTAATATACAGGGAGAATATCATAAAGCAAAAAAGATGTGTTAATCTTTTATTACAAATGACGTATAATTTAATTAATTGTTGATTATTGGGCCCATGTTGTACATGGGCAAGAATATAGAAAGGTGAAGAAGAAGGGCGGCCAAGGCTAAAATGATAATTTTACACAAACAAATGCAATATCTCCACAACCCTAGAATCATGATGCTAGATATTTAATCCACACAGCTCTAGAATAATTTGATGCAAGAAATTGAACCCACGGTAAATCATCCCGTCTATATCCTTTCAGTCTTAAGAATACCAGGCATATTTTCTTTCAAATTTTGCTACAAAATTCTTTGAGTTTTCTACGGATTTAAATTTTACGTCCCATTTTCTAGGTTGATGTCTTTATTATTCTATTTAATGTGGTCTCTAATTTTATGGCTGAAATTCATAGGCGATATGAAGATTATATAAGAAAACTCTCTAGAAATTGAACTATTTATTCTTATCAATGGGTATGCTAAAGGTTATTTAACATTGCAGTTTGGATCCAAAGTAGTACTTGTTAGATTATTAGCATTTTAATATTAATATTTAACATATTAATTTGCTTTATTTTGGATTTATAAGAATGAACATTGGAATGGATGACTTCTACATCATCCATTAGCATTGGTTATCCATCAATGTATTTCATTCTTAATTCCTCCATTACTCTTTGTAACCTATGTAACTCCCATTGTAACCTATGTAACCTATGTAACTCCCATTGTAACCTATGTAACTCCCATTGTAACCTATGAAACTCTTAAGGCCATTATTTTCACTATTTACTACCTCCATTATCTTCCTATTCATTGCTAGGAAGACTTCTTGTAGTATAAATAGTGGTAGTCATCATTTAGTTTTAGAGACACACAATTCATAAGAGAAAACAAAGAGTGAAAGAGTTAGTCTAAAAGAGAGTTCTTATTAGTTGAAGGGAGGTGTTCTTTTTTGTGGAGCTTTGGACTCAACTCTTGTCCAGAGTTGTTGAGTTATACTTTGTGAAGGCTGTTGCATCCTGGAGGGGAAAAGTCAAACAGGACTACTGCTGGACTGGTGAAAACATTTGCTGTAGTGGGCTTGAATCTCCTTAAAGAGAGCGAGATATCCGCCTTAGTCTGAAGAGATTACTTTCTTCATTTTATTTTCAATTGTAATCTTGCAATTTTATTATCTTGTAAGTTTTTTCACTAACAATTTTAAGGAGATTCAAAGATGGCTACAATTGAAAAAACCGCGGATGTGAAGATGGGAGATCTTAACAAGCCATTTCGGTTCAATGGTAACCATTTCAAAAGATGAAAGGGTAAAGTACTTTTATACTTATTTCTTCTCAATGTTTCTTACATTCTAACCGAGAAGAATCCAAATAAAGAACACATCACCACTATGAATGATGATGAAACTATTTCTCATCTAGAGAAAGTGGAAAAGTACGATGGTGATTCCTACAAGTGTCAGTATTATTTTCTTAATTGTCTATCTGATAATTTTTATGATTATTATGATAGAACTTACTCTAGTGCAAAGAAAATTTGGAAGGCATTGCAGAGTAAGTATGATACCGAAGAGGCTGGAGCAAAAAAATATGCAGCTAGTAGATTTTTTCGTTTCCAAATGGTGGACAACAAATCAGTGGTAGATCAAGCTCAAGACTCATCATGATTGTTGGAGAGCTTAGGTCCGAAGAGGTTAAAATTGGAGATAACCTTATTGTTTGTGGCATAGTGGATAAACTTCCACCTTCTTGGAAGGAATTTCAAAAAACTATGCGCCACAAACAAAAGGAAACCTCTCTTGAAACCTTGATAATAAAAATCCGCATGGAAGAGGAAGCAAGAGGCAAAGATGCACTCTTACAAACAGAAGAGAACAACATCACATCGAAGGTAAATTTAATTACTTCAAATAATGCTAATCCTAAAACTCACAAAAATACTTCTTTAAAGCCTAAGAAGAAAAAATTCAAGAAAAATAATGGTAGACCTCCCAAGAAAAATAATGGTGAAAATCACCAAGCACAAAATCAACAAGTTCAAGAAAAGGGACAATGCTTTGTTTGTGGCAAGAGCGGGCATATTGCTCGATTTTGCAGATTCTGGAAACGTGATCCTAACCCTCAGGCAAACGTTACCGAAGAAACTTTTGTGGCGGTGATTACCGACATAAACATGGTTGAGAATGTTGATGGATGGTGGGCTGATTCTGGTGCAAACCATCATGTTTGTTATAACAAAGACTGCTTAAAAAATATACTCATATTGAGGAGCCCAAAACCATCATGCTTGGTGATGCTCACACTACTCAAGTGCTTGGAAAAGGATATGTTGAATTGTGTTTTACTTCTGGAAGGATATTAACATTGAAAGATGTACTTTATACTCCTTCTATGAGAAAAAAATTTGATGTCTAGTTTCTTCTTAATAAAGCAGGCTTTAAATAGATTATTTAATCTGATCAATATGTAATAGTGAAGAAAGGTATTTTTGTGGGTAAAGGTATGCATGTGATGGAATGTTTAAGTTGAATGTTGAAATGAATAAAACTTCTACTTTTGTTTATATGCTTTCTTCTACTAATTTTTGACATGCTCGTTTGTGTCATATTAATGATCGTTATGTTGGAATAATGAGTAGTTTAGGATTAATCCCAATGGTTAAAAAAATTTTTAAAAAATGTGAGGCTTGTAGTAAAGCCAAGATCACTAAAAGGCCTCATTTTCAAGTTGAAAGAAAAACTGATTTGTTAGAATTAGTTCATACTGATATTTGTGAACTTGGTGGAATTCTAACTCGTGGAGGTAATAGATATTTTATCACTTTCATTGATGATTTTTATAAGTTTACATATGTTTACTTGATGAAAAATAAAAGTTATGCTTTTGAAAATTTCAAAACTTATCTCAATGAGGTTGAAAATCAGTTTGGAAGAAAAATAAAAAGAATTAGAAGTGATAGAGGCCGTGAATATGAATCAAATGAGTTTAATTCTTTTGTTAGATCATTGGGAATAATTCATGAAACTACCCCCCCTTACTCTCCTTCGTCTAATGGAGTAGCAGCAAGGAAAAATAGAACTTTGGTTGAATTGACTAACGCCATGCTTATTGAGTCACATGTACCTATAAATTTTTGGGGTGAAGCTATCTTAACTGCTTGTTATGTGTTGAATCGTGTGCCTCATAAAAAGTCTAAATTGACACCTTTTGAATTGTGGAAATGTTACAATCCAAGTTTGGGATATCTAAGAGTTTGGGGTCGTCTAGCCTTTGTGAGGCTAATGGATCCCAAGATTACAATGTTGGGTAAGAAAGTTACTACTTGTGCTTTTCTTGCTTATGCTTCAAATAGTACAGCCTATAAATTTTTTAATCTTGAAGATAATATTGTAATTGAATCTGGTGATGCTATTTTTCGTGAAAATAAATTTCCTTTTGATACTAAAAATAGTGGGGGTCAAAGGATTGAACAAAATATTTTGTCACTACCTAGTTCTTCTACTTCAACTTTGAAAAATAAAGAAGTTGTTGATTTTGAGTTAAGAAGAAGTAAAAGAGGTAGAGTAGAAAAAGATTTTGGTCCTGATTTTTATGTGTTTAATGTTGAAAATGACCCTCTAACTTTGAAAGAAGAATTATCTTCACATGATTCTATTTTTTGGAAAGAGGCTGTAAATGATGAAATGGTATCTCTAATTTCTAATAAAACTTGGAAGTTAGTTGATTTACCACCGGGTTGTAAAACAATTGGTTGTAAATGGGTCTTACGGAAAAAGTTGAGACCGTATGGATCTATTGATAAATACAAATCTAGGCTAGTTGCAAAAGGTTTTAAACAACTAGAAGGCCTACAATTTTTTGATACTTTTTCTCCGGTAACAAGAATTACATCCATTAAAATTTTAATTGCTATAACTTCAATTTTTGATTTGCAAATTCATCAAATGGATGTAAAAACTGCTTTTCAAAATGGAGACCAAAATGAAGAAATTTATATGGACCAACCCGAGTGTTTTGTTGAAGCAGGCCAAGAAAGCAAAGTAGGTAAACTTACTAAATCCCTATATGGCTTGAGCCAGGCACCAAAGCAATGGCATGAAAAGTTTAATTCCTGCATGATTTAAAATGGTTTTAAAAAAAATGAGTGTGATAAGTCCATATATCATAAGTCTTGGAATAATTCTCATGTGATTATTTGACTATATGTTGATGATTTGTTGATCTTTGGTTCTAACATGAATATTATTGATGAAGCTAAAAATGTTCTTAGAAGCCATTTTGATATGAAAGATCTTGGTGAGGAAAAATTTATTCTTGGAATAACAAGAACATGTGAGGGGATTTTCCTTGACCAGTCACATTATGTTGAGAAAATTTTGAAAAAATATAACTTTCATTATTGCAAACATGTTGCTACTCCTTTTGATTCAATTGTTCACTTATTTCCTGTTGAAAGTGAAAATGATGTAATAAATCAAAAGGAATATGCTAGTATAATCGGAAGTTTGAGATATGTGACTGATTGCAGTAGGCCTGATATTGCATATGCAGTAGAAGTACTTGGCAGGTTTACAAGCAAGCCCGGTAATGAACATTGGCATGCTATAACAAGAGTTATGAGATATTTAATTGGAACGAAAAATTGTGGTTTGTTCTATAAAAAATATCCTGCTGTACTTGAAGGATTTTGTGATGCGGATTGGACCACTTTGTTAGGTGATTCCTGTTCTACAACTGGTTATGTCTTTACTTTAGGTGGTGGTGCTGTTTGTTGGAGATCTAAAAACCAAACTATAACTGCTAACTCTACCATGGAGGCTGAACTAATTGCTTTAGCTTCAGCTAGTGAGGAAGCAAATTGGTTAAGAGATTTATTGTTTCAAATTCCTTATTTTGAAAAACCAATTCCTCCTATTTTAATTCATTGTGATAGCACCGCTGCAATTGGTAGAGTTCAAAGCCGTTATTACAACGGTAAATCCAGACCTATAAGGATGAAACACAGTAATGTCAGATCGTATTTGACAAATGGTACCATTAATGTTGATTATGTAAAATCTTGTGATAATCTTGCAGATCCTCTTACGAAGGCCTTAACAAGAGAAAAGGTCTGGAGCACATCGAGGGGGTTGGGATTGAAGCCTACAAATCCTTGAGTCATATATGAGGAAACCCAACCTGGGGACTAGAGATCCTATAACCAGGTTCAAAGGGAAAATCTAAACATATGATGACTTGTTGTGAAAAATGCACTATTTTTTCCCCTCCCTATGATGTGAGTGCATTACTTCCTGTAGTTTGTGAAGGTTGAGTTGATAAAACTCTTAATGAATATTTGTAGCCCGTATGAGTGAAGTGTTAATCTTACAGGAGCACTCTCGACAGATTTCACCTATGTGATGTGTGGAAGTAGGTCGCTTTCTATGAGAATGAGGCTTATTCTCAAATGCACTCATGAAACCGGGATAACACATGGCCATAACGTGCTGGCTGTTAAAGATAATGTCAACACCTTGATTATTATGTGTGAGCAGTGATATTTTATTTCCCTTAAGCAGTCATAGTTCATGTCTGAGACCACTACGACTCTAGAGTAAAAGTTACTGTTTCACTAAGTGGAGGTTCAATGCAGAGCACACCTTCATTATGCAAAGTAGTCTTTCTTCAACTGATATACTCTCTTATCTAAATATTAAAATGAATGGGGGATTGTTAGGTTATTAGCATTTTAATATTAATATTTAACATATTAATTTGCTTTTGGAGTTATAAGAATGAACGTTTGAATGGATGACTTCTACATCATCCATATAGCATTGGTTATCCATCAATGTATTTCATTGTTAATTTCTCCATTACTCTTTGTAACCTATGTAACTCCCATTGTAACCTATGTAACTCCCATTGTAACCTATGTAACTCCTATTGTAACCTATGAAACTCCTAAGACCATTATCTTCACTATTTACTACCTTCATTATCTTCCTATTCATTGCTAGGAAGACTTCTTGTAGTATAAATAGTGGTAGTCTTCATTTGATTTTAGAGACACAGAATTCATAAGAGAAAACAAAGAGTGAAAGAGTTAGTCTAAAAGAGAGTTCTTATTAGTTGAAGGGAGGTGTTCTTTTTTGTGGAGCTTTGGACTCAATTCTTGTCCAGAGTTGTTGAGTTATACTTTGTGAAGGCTGTTGTATCCTGGAGGGGACAAGTCAAAGAGGACTACTGCTGGACCGGTGAAAAAATTTGCTACAGTGAGCTTGAATCTCCTTTAAGAAAGCGAGATATCTGCGCCTCAGCCTAAAGAGATTACTTTCTTCATTTTATTTTCAATTGTAATCTTGCAATTTTATTATCTTGTAAGTTTTTTCACTAACAGTACTCTAACTCTTCATTCTCTCTGTATCACTCAAATGTCTATGATCTCGAGATTCCTTCGAAAAGATATACACAGTTGGTAGGGCTATAATAATTATGCCCAAAGTACACCAGCTAACTTTGTCATCGGTTCAATATATTTAGAGCTCCTATCTGCCTCCAAATACCATGCAAATTTTGACACAACAATTATTGAGATGCTTTATTTGCTAGAGGTGCATTTCCTTCAAAACCTTATCTGAAATGCTTCAAATACATTAAATTAAAGATGATCAAGTGCTCTAGGAACAAGTTAAGAGAGCATGACTGGCTCCTCGTTGGATCAAGCAACTTTTTATAACATTTTCCTCCCGTCACCGATTGAATCAAGCTATTTATACAATGCGAATTTAGTTATTAGGTTATTGGAATCATCCATCATCAAATGGGAATGTTGTGTTCTATTAACTCGAATGAGAAAAATTCCAAGCTTGATGAATTTGGACATAACAGAAGTAGTTGCTTATCTCTGTCTAAAACCTTCCAAGTGCCTTGCCTTGGTCAGATCGGTGCTATAATGAAATAATCCATGCCACAGTTGTGTATATTGAGAATGCCTTTTTTATTCTCCCTATGTGGCCTTTAATTTATTACTTTCTTCTTTGCATTTTGATACTTAATACAAACACATAAACTCACTACAAGTTCATGTTCACGAATATGGTATATTATTTAGGCTTTGTTCTAAAATTTAGCTGATTAGTCCAAAATTTATCATTGATGAATAATTGCAGTTCAATTCAAGGTTATCTGGAAATGAAAAGATTAAAATATGTAGTGGGCTGAACAACGAGAAGTTGTCATCCGATGCTTGTAGCCACCTTGGTCATAATTAATATTTTTCTGGACAAACTCTCATCACTCAGCAAGTGAAGCTCAAAAGCTTCATTCAAGAAACCAATCAAGTCAGCTCGATTATCCTTATAGTGTCATGGACTCAATAAATTCAGGAAACAAAGATCAGCAGATCCACCTGGATCTTTCAACTGAGAATAAGGAGCTCAAAAAACATTTACAAGGTCAAATGGCAGAGATCTTGAAATCAAGAATGTCAAGCCATAACAATGCTAGATCATTACCTAGATTATATTCTTGACTGATATTATGAAATCCAATCATTTTAATTCACTTTATTAATATTATTTTTGAAATGTTGCATCAATGTAAATATTAAATAAAAAAATTGGTGCTTTGCTTAATGCTAAGGTAAATCTCTTTCCATATCATTCCCATTACATACTCCAGACAGGAAAATGTTTCTTTTTTTTTCTTATAGAAAGTTTAATTCTCTTAAATAGACACTTTTCTTTAGTGCTGACTTTCATTAATTTACATAAAAGTAACAACATTACAAACAAAAATTTTAATTTTTGTATCATTTGGCATTTGACAAATAATGTTGAATCACGACTATAACATAACATTTTCAATCACATTTTGTAAAAATTTTCATTGTCAAAACAGTGTTATCTAGCACATTTCCCTTTTCCTCTATCAAATAAAGCTGATTCTTAATTACTACGGGATCTTTTGATGGTGCGGGAATTGATATACTTTACTAATAATTATATGTAATTGCAGAGCATGAAATTCAAAATAAAATCTCTACATTCGATATTCAATAGTATTTTCTACAAATGTAGTATTAACATGTTTTATATTCAGAGTGTATTTTCAAATAATAAAAAAAATAACTACTTTGTTGGGCCTGTGATATCACGGGCCATACTCATCTAGTAGAATATAGAAGAGCCAAGTTGAGGACGACCAAGGGTAAATTTGTCGATTCATAAATATTCTAGAATATTTGTTTCTATATTATGATATCAAGAAAGTGGTAATAGATTTGTAATGACCAAACAACCAAATATATTTTCCTAAATGTCACGTTTATCCTAAGATGTGATATTTAATATGGACCCACTTTTGCAATCACACTTTTTTTCTCAATTTTTTTTGAATATATACTAATAATTAGTCTATTTAAATGAGATATTACACTTCTTATAGATTTATTTTCTAGGAAAAATGCATAAGTAACCCCTCAACCTATGCCTGAAATCTCAAAAACACACTTATACTATATTAAGGTCCTATTACCCCCATAAACTTATTTTATAAATAATTTTCTATTCCTTTTCGACCTACGTGGAACTAGTGTGAAAAAAATGTCAACAGATGCTGGACCCACAAGGTAGTGCCACGTAGGACGAAAAGGAGTATAAAATTATTTATAAAATAAGTTAAGGGGTCTCTGAGATTTAGGCATAGGTTGAGGGGGAATTTGTGCATTATCCCTATTTTCTTTTTGGTATAAAATTTTCATCAAACCAAACATATCTATTAAGCAAATGTAGGATAAATTTTTATTTTTACAACATACTGTGATTTTTTTAGATCAAAAGGTAATTCGAAATTAATGATTAAAAAGACCTAGAAGATTGATTTACATAATTTCAGTATAAATGAGTTAGACCTCATTAAACTAACCCAACACCTCATAATTTCACCAACCCAAATCACTCCCATTCTCTCTACTTTCTGTCTCTATCCCAAAGAACCCCATTGAAAACAAACGTCAAGCTTCATTAAGGCTCCAAGACTCAAGTTTTATTTCATCATTCTTCAAGGATTTTTAAGGTATGTAATATATTCACTCTTGGGATCTCTTTCCCCAAGAGGCTCTTCAAAATTTATTTCCAAAGATGTCTTAAAATTATGATTTTCATCCAATTTTGTGGATTTTAATTCAAAATGATTCAATGTGATATTAAATTGAATTATATTGATATATAATGATTGTTATTGGTGCATTGTTGAATTTCCTTAGTCTTTGACCTAATTTCTCTTAAAGATACATGAATGATCCCTTTTAAATAACCCTAACTTTGAATTAGGTTGATAAAAGATTAGGGATATTGGAATTGAATATGTTTTTACTTAATTTAATAGTATATGATGATGGTGATTGTATTATTATTTTACTGTGTTGGAATTTAGGGTAAGATATTGAAGGATATTTTTTGAAGCCATTGGTATGATTTTTGAGATTATGATTTCTCTTCTTCAATTATGTTGATCTATTCTTGATGATGATGTTCAGTTTAAGTATGATATGTGAATATAATAGGAAGATGATTATATGATGAATATTATGGAATGTTATTGGTATGTAGAATCTGAGATCATGATGGGTGTGTAATGATGTAAGGTCGAAAGTGATTCTCTCGTGTACCTTGTAATTATGACTATGATGTGATCATCTCACTATTATTGGGTTGTTATGAAAGGAAGTTCTCATTCTAAACCTAAAAATCTATGATCATGATTATACAAGGGGTTAGACTCCTATGACCTAAACTAAGAATTGATGATTATGATAGACTTAAAGACATTTAAATAAGGGACTTTAGCTTTGCACCGAGCAAACTAGATATGAGAGGTGTCCCTTCCCAAGAGGGAAGTAGGTTCACTAATGTTATCATGATATGGAGAATACCATTCAAATGTGAATATGTGAGTTTCTAGTAAATCTTCTAGTTCCTTAACTATATGCTCCCATACGAAAACTAGCTAGCGGTCCCCCCTAAAATGTTATGTTTATGTTATTTTCAACATTGGCAAGTAGAACACCTTTTTTTATTTAGGGTTTCATGACAAAAGGGTTCCATGTTTAGGTCACATGGTCTATTGTTGGTTAAGGAAAAATTTTTGGAATGTAAAATAAATTAATGAAAGTAATAAATATGGACACTATCTAGGGTGATGTAAGTGTTACTATTTAATATATGTAAGGGTATGGGACATTACCACATCATTTCACAAATTGGCCTTAAGGGGAGTCCTAGGAGGATGTTCTTATGCACTTATATTATTATAAAATGTATAATGTTGATTTTATATGATGTTTGTTTTAGTATTGATATTTATGATGATAACTATACATGATGTTATGTTATATGAGGAAAGGCATTAGTTATGATCTCTTTTATAGTTTACTTGAGTATGTGATGTTATGGGGTTTCACATGAGCATTTCACTTGTAGGAATGAGAGGGGTTTGTTAATAAGGGTCTAGTATGCTTTGATGATATGAACAGTTGAACATGAAATGTTGATATGACTTTAGGATGTTGTTATTCTTGTATATATGAACATGTGTTAATGTTGTTGTGATCATTGACTTGTATATTCTCTTGTGTGTGCAAAAAGAATTTCAAAAAGACAGAGCATGTTTTTAAAGAAAAAGGTCATCTTTTGCATATCTTCAAAGGTTTTAATTGCATATGTTTCCATACTTAGTACATGTGTTTTGTACTAAACCATATTATTTATATTTCGATAAATATGTAGGTTGGGGTTATTGAAGAGCTTTAAAGTACATTTCCAAGGAAGACTTGGATCATTTACCAAGTTGTTCGTGAGTCCTCAAGTCCGAGGATGATCCTACTTTTGTAGCTTTACTTGTATTGACTGTGTCTAAGATAATTGTTTTTTTTTACATTTGAGTCTTTTTTGTAAGCCTATATGTGGCATATTGTAGTAGTGTAAGGTCTATGACCAAACTTTGTAATTCTCTAACAGATGATAATGTGTGAGACAATAATAGACTACTCTGACGAATTTTACCATGTTGTTTAACATAAAGTTTATGTAAACATCATATATGATAAGTGATAAGTCTAAGTATACTTGATATGTAAAATTTTTAAATTTCCGCATTTTCTTTACCTATGATATGTCATGACGTATGCTAAGGGCTAGTCTAAGTGCTCTTTGAAGACGAAGACACGAATTACATATAGAGGGTGCTCCACGATCGTGACAAACTTTGTATCATCTTCTTGGTAATCTTATGTCTTGCCTCAAGAGTTTTAACTCTATTTGTCCTTTTCATCTCACCCTATTCTTGTGGTTATAGGCTATGACTACTAGAAGGGTAACCGTTAGAAGATTTGAAGTAAATATTGCTTATGCAGGAGCTCCTAACCGAGATAACCAAGCTCTTCCACAAGGCATTCAAGCTCCTGCTAAAGAACAATTTCCCCTAGGTGGCCAAACTCTTGTCAATCCTCCGGCTATGACGTATGGAAAGATAAGGTTGGCGTTCCTATGTTTGGCTCAAGCTATGACTACCCATGATGAAGCCCTAACTACTTAAGTTAAAGTTATGACTGCTTAAGAAAATTGAGAAGTTGGACCCCCTGTGCACCCAAATGCTAGTACCTTGGCTTTATGCTTGAGGGACATCACTAGGATGAACCCTCCAATTTTTTTTTTCTAAGGTGAATGAAGGCACCCTAGACTTTCTTAATGAGTTCTACAAGATCTTGTATGATATGGGGGTGAGTTCAAATGAGAAGGAAAAACTACTTTTATAAACATAAGGTTGTGGATCAAACATTGTATACTCAATATTAGGACAATAGGGCTTTGAGAGCAGGTCCCATAAGTTAGGAATTTTGCAGAACGGCTTTTCTTTATAGGTTCTTCCCAAGGGAGAAAGGGAGGCAAAAGTGGAAGAATTCATCAACCTCCTTCACAAAGATATGTGGGTTCTTGAATAATCTATGAAGTTCACTAAGTTTTCTAAGTATGCCTCTTCTTTGGTGTCAACCCCAAGGTCTGAAATGAACCATTTTTCGACGGGAGTGTATTATGATCTAATTGAAGAGTATCTTTTGGTGATGCTTCATGAAAACATGGAAATTTCTCGTTTAATGGTGTATGCTTATCAATTTTATGAGAGTAGTCTCAAGAGGAAGATTAAGGATGCTAGGAACATAAGGTCTTATGAAAGAGGTACTTCCAAGGGTGGTTGAAATTCAAGACAAACCAAGTTCAACAAGAGGTTCTCCAACATAGATCCTTCTAATTTCTCCATGGCTCATAATAATAGGGTGTCTAACCCTAGATTTCAAATAGGAAGAGGTGGTGATTCACCAAATAAGAAACCTACTTGTACCAAATATGGCAAGAAGCATATGGTTAATGTTTTATTGGGACAAATAATTGTTTTGGTTGTGGAAAGAGTGGCAATAAGGTCAGAGATTTCCCTATGGTGAAGGTTCATGTTAAGGGGAATAGCCAAGCTCAATCAAGCGGTCCTAGTTTCGGTGCCCCTAAGAAGACCCTCTTCTATGCTCTCTGCTCTAGGTGTGATAAAGAGGATTTTTCTAATGTTGTCACCAGTAAATTGCAAGTCTTTTTAATTCATGTCTATGCATTACTAGATCCCGATGCCACTTTCTCTTTTGTAACTCCTTTAATGCCCATGAAGTTTGATGTATTACCCGATTCCTTAATTGAACCTTTTTCGATTACTATCCCGGTGGGTGACTACAATTTGCTAAAAGAGTCTTTAAGAGTTGTCCCATGTTATTGTAGAATAAAGTTACATTGGTAAATTTTGTAGAACTTGATATGTTGGACTTTGATTTCATATTGGGGATGGATTGGTTGCATGCTTGTTTTGCTTCAATTGGTTGTAGAACAAGGGCAATTTATTTCAAATTCCTAATGAACCCATCATAGAATAAAAGGCGTGAAACTCAATCCCTAGAGTAAGAATTATTTTGTGTCTAAAAGCTTGTAAGATTATTTCCATGGATGTCTCTATCATTTGGTGAGGCTCAAGGACCTGGAGTCCGAAGCTTCTCCTTTAAAGTTGGTCCCCTTAGTGAAGGATATTCCAGAAGTATTTCCCGATGACTTACATAGAATTCCTCCCGAACGGGAAATAGAATTTGACATAGATTTGTTGCCGAACACAAAAACCATTACCATTCCTCCTTATTAAATGCATCAAGTCTAGTTGAAACTGTTGAAGGCTAAACTAAAGGATTTGTCTTGACATGGGTTTTATTCAACCAAGCATATGTCCATGGGGAGGTACGATGTAATTTGTGAAAAATAAAGATGGGTCTCATAGAATGTGCATTGACAACCGACAATTGAAGAAGGTCACCATAATATAAGTATTCTCTCCCTAGGACTAATGATTAGTTTGGCCAACTCCAAGGTACTAGTGACTTTTCAAAATCAATTTGAGGTTGGGATATCACAAACTTAGTGTGAGAGGTGAAGACATTTCTTATATGGGCTTCAAAACTAGGTATGGTCATTATGAGTTCCTAGTTATATCTTTTGGGTTAACTAATTCCCCGACGAGTTTTATGGACCCTATGAATATAATGCTTCAGAATTACCTTGATTCTTTTGTAATTGTCTTGATTGATTATATCTTGGTATATTGAAAGAGTCAGGATGAGCAGACGGACTATTTAAGAGTCGTTTTGCAAGTCCATAAAGATTATAAACTCTTCGCTAAATTTAGTAAGTGTGAATTTTGGTTGAGATCAGTTTCTTTTTTTCGTCACATTATATCAAGATAGGGATTAGAGGTTGATCCAACGAAAATGGAAGCGCTCAAAAATTGGCATAGACTTTTGACTCCAATCGATATCAGATGTTTCTTGGGTCTATCTGGGACTATAGAAGGTTTGTTGATGGGTTTGCATCTATTGCTTCTCCCTAGAAGACACTAACTCAAAAGAAGCTTTATTATTACTGGTCGGAGGTTTTTGAAAGAAGCTTCCAAGAGTGAAGACATAAGCTTGCCTCCGCTCCGGTGTTGACCTTACCATAGGGTACCAAAGGGTTTGTAGTGTATTGTGAAACTTCTAGAGTAGGTTTGGGTTGTGTTCTCATGCAACATAGTAAGGTTGTAGCATATGCCTCTAGACAACTCAAGGTGCATGAGAAGAACTATCCAACTAATGAACTTGAATTAGCAGCCATAGTGTTTGGTTTAAAAATATGGAGGCATTACCTATATGGGATACATGTGGATGTATATACCGATCACAAGAGTCTTCAATATGTGTTCAGTCAAAATAAGTTGAATCTACGACAAAGAAGATGTTTGTAACTCTTAAAAGATTACGACATGAGTGTCCTCTAAAACCCCGTCAAGGCCAACGTTGTTGCAGATTCTTAGAGTGAAATGACCATGGGTAGTGAAGCTCATGTGGAAGAGGGTAAGAAAGAGCTGGTTAAACATATTCGTAGATTTTTCCCTGTTGGGTGTTCGGTTAGAAAATACTCCAAAAGAGGGTTTCATGGTTCATCATAACTCTAATTCATCATTAGTGGTTTAGGTGAAGTCTATGTAACAACCCTAAAAATGGATATGCTAAGTAATGTTTAATGTGTCTAGAATGTCAACGATTAGACTGTGTTCACACGGAATGATGCGCGTAAGACCAAATATCGTAACCCTTGCTATATTTAAGCCACTAACCGAGGACTTATTTGATCTAGTAAAGGTTGGGTCCAACCACGTAGGGCTCTCGAATATGAAGATTTACTCGAATGAGTCTTTACCAGACCTAAAAAGAGGAAATCTTAGGTTTGGAGAGTCTAGGGTTAAAATGGCCTTTTTCAACACTAAGGGTAGTATCGTAATTACCCTATATATATAATTGTTTATTTAATTAATAAGGCGGAGGGTGATTTTGGAGAGAGGGGGTCGAAATTGGGCTCTTGAAGTGAAGTCTTGCTTCACTCGGGTTCGAACCTAGGTGGAAGCAATGAATTAAATTATTTTTAATTTAAGTTGGTATATTAATGTAATTAATTTATATTTATTATTTATTTTTTGATTCAAAATAAAAGGAAATCAGATTTATAATAATTAAATAAAACCTTATTTGACTAAGTCCTAAACTAGACTCTAAGCATAAGAAAAATCTTCTCTCCCACTCTCATCTCTCTCTCTCACATCTCTATCACTCTCACTCACCTTTCTATCTACAAAATAACGTAAAAAAACAGTAGGTAAACCAAATTTTTTCACAATTGAAGAACTCACAACAAAAATTATAAACAAACAACTAATCAAACACGTTAGTCAAATAGAAGATTTTTTGTTTCAAGTTGGTGTTGAAGCTCTTGGATTTTGACGTGTGTTTGCAGGGTTTCTTTGGGAAGCAAGTCCAGGTTTGAACGTCAAAAAGGTATGGGGTTTCTTAGTCTTGGTACCTTTCCCAAGAGACTCTTAAGGTTCAGGCGAATCTATTCCGAAAACTACGGTTGTTCCCCACTGCATGTCCTTGTCACTAGCTTCCATCGAATAATAGGTTGGATATGTTTGCTTGTAGAAATTAGGGATGTAATGTGTTTTTGTGATGATTATGTTTATGCATTTATGTTGGGAATTATGTGAATATTGAACATGTTGTCTAAAATTAATTGAAAAATGGTGTTTGTGGAATGTGTAGCCGTGATATACACTCTTGGATTCAAGTTCAAAAACTGATATATTTATGGTTGTATTTCATGCGCACAAACTTGCTTAAATCGTGATGTTCATAAGTGATGTAAAGATTCTGATTTGAGTGCAAACTAATATCCAAATGAATCCACGAAAATGCACCTAAAGAACCCACTAAAAATACTTAAAATGTCTAAACATTTAATGTGAAAGATGTGAGAAACTAGGCTTCAAAAATTTCCAGAATCTTGTTGATGAGTTTCTGCCAAGCTAAGGGGATTATCATGCTATCAAAAAATGAATGAAAATAAGTGAGTCCACTGAGAATAAAACCCGTTACCTTAGTATGTTAAAAATCATTGAAATAATGTGAGAAAAAGAGAATGTGGCATGTGTGATTCGAACCCATGTGCCTTTATTTGAAAAAGAAATAAAAAAAAGAAACGAGAGGAGTGGTATTCGAACCCACAACCTCTCAATAAGATTTATGAAAAAAAGAAAGAAAAATAAAAGTTTGAGGCGTATGGAAATCGAACCCACGACCTCTAGGTAGAACGAAGGGAAAAATTAGGTGAGGTTGTGGGGATTCGATCCCGCACCATCACGGTCATCTAAGAATGTCAAGGAAAAGGAAAATAAAAGAAATTAGGATATGGGCGATCGATCCCACAAACCCTCTGTTCCAATACAAACAAATAAGAAAGAAAGAAAAATAAGGAAAAATTAAACGACGGTGTTGGGGCTCGACCTCAGGTCCCCAAGCCGTTTGGATCAAAATAGAATAAATTAAAAGCTGTAAGTGTTAACAAAGGGATTCAAAATCGAGTTCCCTTGCCCAAATTATGTATTGATACATAAGTCATACGTGAATGAAATGTTCAAAAATAATGCTGCCTACTTAGATCGAAATCGAGATCTTGACATATATGCAAGATGCATATGTCTTGTACCACGTAATCTTAGTAAGATATGAATCACTTAAACTAACTATGAATAAAGCCTCATGGCTTGTATGTATAGACACATAAGTCTAACATATGTTTAGATGTAAGTGAACCTAAGATGTACATAATAAAATGATGAAATGAATAATATAATGATGAAACCCTAGATGGGTTGAGTATAACTGGGAAACACACTAAATGGCCGAGTGCATTGGCATATGATGAAATGAACATTCACGTAATAAGGTGTGAGTAATTATGAAGAGGAAATGTTCTAAAGTAAATGAATGTGGTGACAACATGATAAGAGGCTAATGTAAAAGATGAGAGCAATCTCAAATGAGTCTAAGTAAATGTTACCAAAAAGTACTCACCTATGAGAGTGTAAAGAAAATGAAGAGGCCAGGTTCTATGAACACTCTAATGAAAGTATTGAGGATAATATATACTTAATACTAATGATGAGGTGAGAAATCATCTATTGAGCTATGATGTCCTCATACGAGAAGCCAACTTCTATGACGTATGAGTTGAATGTAATGGAACTTTATACTGATTACCTATAGACTAGCAATGAGCGGTGATGCCTTCTTTTGAGAAAGGTGGAAGTTCACATAACTCTCATGAGATGAGACTGTCCGGCATGCCAAGTATGGGTCTCCTTATATCTCCTAATGTTCTAACTTATACTGCCCATATAGGGATATGGCGGGGATCAATTCCCATGTAAGCTAGAATTTTTTGGGTTACTTTGGCCGGTGACTCCACCCCTTTTCATTGTGGGGGAGACACTGGATTTCATGATGCTCACATGATCTATGTTGGCTAAAGTTAAAGTTCCTAAAGAATCAATGATGCTATCCTCAAATGATGCACATAATGAAAATGAATGATACCAAAGGTGTTAGAATAGGATAATCAAGTAGTGAGTTAAACTCAAGTAATGACACTAGGTCATTCTTGGTCATTGCACATCGAACCTAATGAAAGTCTTAAACTACATCCTAGGTATAGCTGGTGTTTACACTATCCTATGAAAGAAATTAAATGAAGTGCACATGAATGAATAAAATAGACTCTGCATTTTCTACAGAAGTCTCCCTAGTTGAGGTCCCATATGTTGAACCCTCATTTTGGGATGTCTTAATGTCAAGTACACGATTCCAAGGTCTCATGGCACATGAATAAATGATATGAAAGATGTTATTGGTATATGCAATATGTTATGTGCTACGTGTAAGATGTTATGTGATGTGTGCAATATAATAAGAATGATAATGCATGTAACTATCATGGAATCACATTCCTAATAAAAATTTTGAAAGCTCACTAACTTTTCTAATCCCAATTTTGCAAGTCCACTAACTTGATTTTCAATAATCATGTTATTAGGAAAGAGTTGTTCTCACTCATGCATGTCCTTGGTGTGTGCTTGCTTATATCCATACTTAGTACAAGTGTGTACTAATCCCATACAATATCTACTTTTAGGTTTAGGCACAGCTAGACGTTAGAGTTACAGGTTGACATTGCAGCTATCCGGACGTGGAGCTTTCATCTGGACTTGGTAGGCCCTCATGATTTCGAGGATGTCTACCTTTATTTTCTAGGTTAGACGTAGGCTATAGCTATTGGAGCATGTTCCACTAGTGTTTCTTTCTACTTTTGTTCATACATTGTATTGGTGCCGTTTTAGCAAAAATATTTTTGATAAAATTATGAACTGATTCTTTCATTTGAATATATCTTTATTAGATGGATTATTTTTGAACGCCTATGATGTTAAGTAGTATGTATACATGTATGTTAAGAAACAAAAAGATCTAATTTTCAGCTAAAATTAACCTAGATGAAGTAAGTATGATGCATATAGGCTTGTTTGCGACCTCTAAGAGGTCAATGACGTCGGTCTTGTCTGGGGTCAATATTCCGGTCGTGACAGTCTAAGCAACATCTTGATCCTCTATTTATGGAGTTGAAGGAATCGATACTTAGGTACGAAGGTATATTATGTGTACTGGATGTTAATGACTTCAAAAATTTATTTTTTGAAGAATCCCATGGTTCCCGATATTCTATTCATCTGTGTGCCATAAAAAATATCACAATCTTTAAGAGGTCCATTGATAGGATGGTTTGAAGAGAGATATAACGGATTTTGTTGATAAATATCCTAATTGTCAACAAGTTAAGGCGGAGAATCATAGATCGGGAGGCTTAACTCAACTAATGCATGTCCCTACTTGGATATGGGAAGATATCAAATGGACTTCATGGTAGGTATGCCTCGTACACGTAGGCAAATGATTCTATATGTGTTATTGTGGATAGATTGACGAAATTCACCCATTTTATTCTAGTCAAATCTACTTATTTGGTGAAGGAATATGCTAGACTGTACGTTAATGAGATTGTGAGCTTGCATGCGATCCATTTGTCCATCATCTTTTATTGACGTACCGAATTCACTTAACTCTTTTGGAGGTCTTTTCAAAAGGGGTTAGGTACTCAAGTGAAACTTAGTACTGCTTTTCTTTCCTCAAATGGATGTCCAAGCAGAGAGTACCATCCAAGCCCTAGAGGATATGTAAGATATTGTGTTATTGACTTCAAGGGTAGCTGGGACGATCACCTACCATTTCTAATTTTCTCCTACAATAATAACTACCATTCAATTATTTCTATGGCACCTTTTGAAGCACTCGATGGTAGGAGATGTAGGTTTCGAATAAGGTGGTTTGAGGTTTTTGATTTCTTATTTCTTGGTCTCGGGATAGTCTATGAGGCTATGGAAAAAGTTCCAATGATAAGAGATATGTTGAAACACCCTATAGTCGGTTAAAAACTAATGTAGTCAAAGGGGATGAGATTTGGTAAAAAAGGGGAAGCTTAGTCCCCGCTATGTAAGTCCTTATGAGATATTGAAACGGGTCGAGTAAGTTTCTTATGAGTTGAAATAACCAAATGAATTATCTTTAGTTCATATGGTATTTCATGTCTCTATGATCAAGAAATGTATATGTGATCCAGTGTCTATCTCCCTATTGAAGGATTAAGGGTGATTGAGAATCTTTCTTATGAAGAAGTTTCAGTTGAGATCCTAGATTCTCAATTCAAAATCTTGAACAATGTAAAATTAACTTGTTTTTAAAGTATGGGCCTATTTTAGTTAAGGTTCATGCTTAAATGAGTTTTCGTGAAAAATGCTTTTATGTTCTACTTGAATTTATATGAAATGTGTATACTTGCTTTCATGAGATTGTAGTGAGAATGTTTAATGTTGCTTGAAAAGAGATTGCATGAGAACTATTCCATGTCATTTTGGGCTCATGTTCATATCTATCAGGTAGTTTCTCATTATGTGTTATGAAATGTTGACCTCTTATATGCGATGAATTATGATTTGAGTTGCTATGTGAAGTGCTTGATTTTTTGTTGAATGGAGTTGAGTAATCCTCCAATGAGCTGGGACTCATGAGGATTATATTCCTATTTTAGTTCGTGGTGGTGAGGCTACTAGTATTTGAGTATCTTCTCTACATTTAAAATTAATTAGGTGTCATACGGGTACGAATGATCCTAATGTGGGGGGGGGGGGGAGGGAGGGGGGAATAATGCAACACTCTGAAAGTTTCATGACTTGGTAAACAACCTAACTTGATGAACTAAGCCTTAAATAGTGTTTCTAAGCTTAAACAAAGGTAATAAGCTGATATACCGTGGTTTCACGGTATTTTTAATGCTTTTTCCTTAAGTTTAGTGTGTTCTCTTTATTTGCAGGAAATCTGTCTAAAAGATGAATGTAGAGTTTTTTGAGCAAGAAAAGCAGAAAAGTACCACCTACGGAGCTTGTGACGGTCCGTCGTGACCGTGATGGTCCGTCGTGACCATGATAGTCCGTCGTGACCGTGACAGTCCATAGGTGGCATCGTAGTGTAGCTGCTGAAGGAAGATGGAGAAGTATGACCAAGTGTGGGGTTACGGAATGTCGGATGGACCGTCATTGCCATGAAGGTACGTCCTGCTGGTTCATCATGAAGATCAGAGAAGTAGTCCCACTACCCAAATTCCAAGAGTTCAAGTGTTATGAAATGGAAACCCCCGACAGACCGTTGTGCCTGTGACGATCTATCATACCTCATGTCGAGGGTAATGAAGAAAGCAGCAAAAGAAATTGCACAAGTATGGGACGATGGAGTCCATGACGGCCCGTCGTGACCACGATGATCCATCGCGAGATCCGTTGACCCAGCCGCGTTTTGACATATTTCCAGCAAATAGAGTCCTTATTTAGTTAGGTTTTTATTTTTTTTAAATAGTTCAAAAAACCTTGTTTTTGGGGTTAGACTCTTGATTATTTGAGTTTCTTTGTTAAACTCTTGGTTATTTGAGCTTCTTTTGTGGATTAGACTTGGTGATTATTGTACACTTTTGGAGAATCTTTAGTCTGCAATTAATTTCAATAATTTATTGTTGGTCATTTTTGTTGATTAATCAAGTGAACTTCTGGATTTTATTCGTTCTCGTTGAAGTAGGTGCATGAATTCTTATATTACATATTCGAATATTGTGATTATGACTATGGGTAACTAAACTCCATAACTAGGGTTGTGGGACCCATATGTGAATAATGAGGTAAAACCTAACTAAAATAACAGTTCTAGAATAGTGTCTTGCATGTATTTATAATTATTTCGCTTAGAAATCTTTTAACGGATGTCCAACGTTAGAACTTGCCTTAATGATACTTGCCGGACCAAGGAGGTAAATAATAAGAAAAGAATTATCAACATAGATTCAGTGTATACTATCTAATAGGCTAGTATTGATTGGTACGAGGTAATAACTTAGTCAAATATTTAATACGATGCATAATATCAGGTAAAGGTAAGGGTTAGTATAGAAACACACGTAGCCGAACCAAGGTGCGGAGTGAAATTTTCTAGATGCCGGACCAAGGATTTAGAAATACATAACTTATCACTTTGCATGCAAGATAGTAGGAAAGAATTGTCATAGCTAGAATTATCAAGTTATAAACCTGTGGGGAACACGTAAACCCTAGTTACTTTTATTAATTGATTTAACTCCAACATTTGAAGCTGTTAGTTGTCTTCTTTAATATCGCTTGTTATTTTCACTTATTTAGAGATAGAAAACCCCCCTTATATCATCTTTACTTTCCAAGGAAGTAATTGACTGAACAATAGTAATAATAGATTCAAGATAAGTCTAAACTATTTTCCTCGTGGGAACGATCCCAACCTCATTTGTTGGGTTCTTTACTTGATACGACCGCTTTACTTATTATTTGAGAAGTAAGTTTGAGTGTATCAAATTTTTGCGCCACTGCCGGGAAAGTAGCTTTTAGATTAACTTAAACTTATTACTATAGTCTAGTCGATATTTTCATGATTTTACTTTGTTTTATTGTTTTTGATTCTTGTAGAACCATCTTTCCTGTATTCCAAATACGCGGATAGGAAGAGAACTCTCGTTTTCCTACGATCACGAAGTAGAGCGTAAACTACGCAACATGAATCGAAGCTTGGGAATTAATGATGATGATCCAAACCAGAACATTTCAGCTCGGTTGATGTTCATGGTCAGTTTTTACTCGATGCTCCGGGTTAAAACCAACAGAGGGGAAACAATTCCGCTCCACGGCCCAAAGAATACTACAGAGGCTTTGACAATAGCAGACTCCGATGGGCCACTTGTCTTTCCCCCTCTACCACCAGGCCACACTTTTGTGGTAAATAGTAGCCTGATGTAAATGATCACTGCTAGAGGTTTGTTTTCAAGGCTACCTTTTGAGGACCCACATGCCCATATAACTAAGGTAAGGGGAGTGTGTAAAAGTTGTGTAGGGAGGCCTGACTTAGACCTGGATGTAATAGGGCTAAGAGTGTTCCCTCTCTCACTGACGGGAGAGGCTGCTATTTGGTTCACTGAGCTCCTGTATAACTCAATTTTCACTTGGAACCAACTAAGGGACGTTTTCTTAGCACGCTACTACCCGGTCTCCAAGAAACTAAACAACAAAGACAAAGTGAACAACTTTGTGGCACTACCAGGAGAGTCAATTAGTAGTTCTTGGGATAGATTCACCTCATTTTTGAAAAGCGTCCCCAATCACCGTATAGATGATGAGTCACTGAATGAATACTTTTTTCAGGGACATCATGATAATAATAAAGCGGTGTTGGACACTATAGTAGGTGGATCTAATGGGGAGTGTCCCTATGCTGAAATTGCTGAAAAGTTAGAGAAAATCTCCCGGAATAATAAAGTTTGGAGTACTAGGAAGTCAGATACTGGGAGAAATACCTTCGCAGTGCAGTCCACTCACAACCCAGCCATAGATGAGATTCGTGAAGACATGGCTTATATGAGAACTGAGCTTGGGTTGGTATTAAAACATATCACTGGGGGTGCAGAAATGATAAATCCAGTTAACTACTTGTCTAAACCACTACCACCAAATGATGAATGCTATTATGCGGAGGATTCCTATGCATTAAATAAGCAGACGGGGGGTTCCCGACCGAGTGCCCAAGGCTCAAATAAGGATAATTGGCGCCACTGTCAAGGGAACCAAGGTCGGATCTATGGTAACTATAACTGTGAGGGTCAATATGTCCGAGATAGAAACTACAACCGCGACAACAACTTCAACAGGAGTAACTATGGTAACAGAAATGTTAGGATTGGGCCCTATGTCCCTCCTCAAAATTGTAAAGTTACTCCTAGGGATGCTGGAGATAGTACGGCGCGAGTTGAGGATATATTGCAAAACATGATGAGGAGGTGTGATGCTAACGGTGAACTCATTAAAAAGTAAAGAAGTGATTTAGCGGGTATTGGGCAGAAAGTCGATACACATGCAATATAGATTAAGTAGCTCGAGTTTCAAATGGACCAATTATCTACAACTGTGAACACACGGCAACCAGGCACTCCTCCTAGCAACACTGTCCAAAATCTGAAAAATGATGCACACTGTATGGCAATCACTACTCGGGGTGGTAAGCAAACCATTATCGCACATATGCCGTCTAATAACGAAAAGGTGAGAAAAGATAATAAGTAAGAGGCTAGTGGTGAAGTAGAAGATAGAACTGGAAAAGATGTTGCAGTACCTATAAAGGTAATTCCCATGACTAGACCCCCCCTTTCCTCAGCGCTTAGTGAAAAAGATCGAGGATGATAAATATCGGCGTTTTATAACAATGTTGAAACAACTTTCTATCAATGTCCCTTTGGTAGAATCTCTAGAACAAATGCCCGGTAATGCCAAGTTTATGAAAGATTTTTTTACAAAGAAAAGATCGGTCACTTTCGAGGATGATGATAGAATGCAACAATGTAGTGCTATTGCTACAAGATCTCTCGTACAAAAGAAAGAAAATCCGGGTGCATTCACTATTCTTTGTGCAGTCGGGTCATTAAATTTTGCGAAATTATGTGATCTGGGGGCAAGAATAAATCTCATGCCCCTCTCGATTTACATGGAGTTAGGTTTGGGTGACCCACAACCCACTGCGATGCGGCTACTGATGGCCGATCGAATAGTGAAAAGGCCTATAGGGATACTCCACGATGTGCTATTAATAGTGGAGTAGTTCATATTTCCGGTAGATTTTGTTATTCTTGATTGTGAAGTCAATTTTGAGGTTCCTATTATTCTTAGGAGTCCATTCCTTGCTACGGGTAGAGACTTAGTTGATATGGAAAAGAGGCAGATTAAATTTCGATTGAACAATGAAGAAGCTACCTTCAAGATTTGTAGGTCCATGAGGCAGAGTGGTGAGCTCCTATCGGTATCTGCCATATCCTACAAAGAAAAGACAAAGAAGTACCTACAAAGTGAAAAATGAGAGCATATGATTGGGGATTTGGTGCTTTTATACAATTCTAGGTCATGTTGGTTTCTCGGCAAGCTCAAGTCCAAATGGACTGGCCCCCACTTGATTACCGAACTACTCCCTCATGAAGCAGTTGAGTTGAAAACCAAGAGGGGTGAGCCGTTTAAGGTAAATGAACGACGAATGAAACCCTATTTTGGGCATGCTGAGTCGGCGAATATAGGAATCAAGGCATGTTATCTTGATGAAGGCTGAATAATCAAATGTCCTCGGTCGTGCCGCGATGTTAAATCAGGCGCTTGTAGGGAGGCAACCCAATACTTATATTTTTTTAGTAATGGTAGCATTTTCTACTAATGGGTTTTAAATTTGCATGCACATCACCAGACAATTTTGCAGAAAATCACTCTGCAGCAGTCACTGACGGATACATCGACGGACCGTCGCATGAATCCGTTGTGCCAAGTACATCTTTCTATTATTTTCAAAACTAGGGCACACACGACGGAACGTTGCAACTGCAACAGACCTTCAAAGGGGACTCGTCGCATTATTAATGAAGCGTACCCGACTCAACTCGGCTGGGGTTTTTAAAAATTCTTCACATTTAAAACCCCCACCCCCTTCATTTAACCCATTTCGTCCCTCTTTATCCGATTTCCCTCCCTTTTCAACCTCCAAGTTCATAACCCCCCTCTCTTACAACCGATCATTTTCTCAAATTTCCCAATTCCTAAAATTTACTATCTACTAGTCGGAGTCTGCCTCTGTGGTTCTCTTATTTCTACCCATTTACTTTGAATTTTTGTTTATCAATTAGTACTAACCTAGTTTTTATTGATGGGTTCATTTTTTTAATACAAATTCTTTCTAACCTAGGTTGAGAATCCTCAAAATTGCTGTGTTAACACTCTAGAAATATGTGCTTTAGCATTGCTAATTTACTAGGTATTTGGGTTAGACAAATGTAGGCTAAATGACTAACAATTCCATTTGGCTCATAGGGGATGAATGGAGCATCCCCAATTTTGTCACTGAATGACAGAATGAGACCCCGATGATGGACCGTCATAGACCCGAAAGACCGTCATTGGTTCCGTCCCAACATCCCTCATACCCCACTGTCAAATTTCTCCAAGTGTCCACCAACGGACACATGCGACAGACCATCGTTTCCACGACGGTCCTTCTTACACAACTGGTCTGGTTGTCAAAGACCCTATTCCTAAGGGTAACTCACTTTTTCTTAAGTGTCCTCCAACAGACACATGCGACGGACCGTCATTCCCACGACGGTCTGTCCTACACATACCGTCATGACGGTTAGAGATCTTATTCCTAAGGGTCTCTCAGTTTTTCTAAGTGTCCTCCAACGGACATCTACGACGGACCGTCATACCCCCAACATTCTGTCCTGCATAACCGTTATGACGGTCAGAGACCTCTCTCCTAATGGTCTCCATCCTTTTTCCAAGTGTCCTCTTACGGACAAATATGATAGACCATCATACCCTCGACGTTCTCTCCTGCATAACCGTTATGATGGTCAGAGACCCCTCTCCCGAGGGTCTCCATATATTTTTCAAGTGTCCTCTAACGGACCCTTACAACGGACCGTCATACCTGTGACGGTTTGTCCTACATATACCTTCATACTTGTCAGTGACTTTTCTTTAGGGTTCTCCACATAAACATAGTTTAAGTAAGAATGAAGAACCCCATGACGTTCCATCGTACTCACGACGAGCCATCACCTGGTCCGTCGTGTTTCACTGTTACTATAGAAATGTCATTACATTTTAACTCTTTTATTTATTTTGTGTGGTTTTGGTTGTCTTGTTTGCTCCTTCTAGTACTAATATTGATTTTTTACAGGTACTGTTTATTATAGCACCAAAACAAGTTCGAGTCTACATACGCGGGCGATAGAAGTCTGTCGCCCGTCTGCCCGCATGGTCATTGGCTCTGATGATGAGCGTGACCCCTAGTACGCGCCCGCAGGAACTTCCATCCCATCCCGAGCTGCACGTGCTTCCAGAGCCACACCCAAAAAGGTTGCGTCTGGCGTAGTCACTGCCTCCCAGTCTGATGAGGAGAACACACTGACTGGTACACCTTCTGGGTCAGCTACTAATGAAGAAGGAGAATATGGCTCCTTAGGTGTTCTGTGGTCAGGGGAAGCCTCCAGATCTGCTGAGGCCCCTGTACCCGCCACAGCTGCACAGTCTACCTCATCTGATGAGGCTGACTATTCAGAATCCAAACCCGGTTCACCGACTCATGCTCTCACCCCAATTGTCGACCTGCCCTACTAGTTGTGTGTAGACGGGCAGTATCAAGTCTATTCTGACACAAAGTTCCTGAATTGCAAAGGAGTCATGACACTGACACTTATATTGGAGCGGTTGGTCCTTACGGGAAGTCTCCCAACTATGCCTGAGATCCACAATCTCTTCACCAAACATCAACTGGAGTGTACAACGTGTTCGTTGGGATGTTATAGTGAAGAGTTGGCCAGAGAGTTGTACGCCTCTTACATGGATACTCTTAGATCACAGATTGATAAACGGGCTGCCCCCGTCAAACAAGCCCCACTGGAGCATGTCCAAGTACGTGGACTTCAGGTTGATATCTTCCTATCTGGCATCCGCCAGTATCTATACGACGAGGATGTTGATTTAAACCGGACCCCTCTCACGGCCGAGTTTTACTACCGATGGCAAATTGTCAAAGATGACCAATTACTGCGTGAGCCATCGCTGTGAGAGACCACCAAGAGGTGAATGGCCCTGCACATGTCTGTTGATGGAGAGGGTGATGACTGGGTAACCAAGACGATGGGAGCCATCAAGAAGGCTAACCTGACCTTTACGACGAAGTTCTTATGGTTGATTGTCCGCCACTTTCTTTCCCCCACAACTGCTGATAATATAGTCATAGGGGATCGTGCAGTACTGATGGCGGCGATGATAGGCGGGTTTGAGGTTGACTATGCTTGGCTTCTACAGGCGGTCATGCACAAGAGGGATTTTAAGGTCACAACCACTTACCCTTTCCCGTGCATTATATTTTCTCTATGCAGGTCCGCAGATGTGTCTATATGGCACGTTGATCAGCTCAACACCTCGCTGGGCACTGTTGATATCGTCCTAATTAGAGATGAGGCAAATGAGTTGTCTCCAAGCAGAGGGCCCCGTCCAGAGTTGCCTCCACTTGGTGACAATCTGGCTGATACGGTAGCACAGGCTCGCACGGCTACACAGGCGGCTTCTACTGACACTACCCCGGTCGAGTCTATCCAGGGTAGTAGCACTGCCCCAAGCTTCTCTCCCTCAGCCCCTTTCCCTGCTCTGGTCCCGCTTGCAGGGGTCCAGATTTTAGAGGCACAGATGGCTATACTTCTGCATCACATCAAGACTTGGATGCAGAGGTATATTGCTGAGATAGAAGAGCACTTGCAGCAGAGAATGGTCCGGCACACAGAGCGGATGATCATTGAGGTTCATTGGCGCTTGGACACTTTAGAGTTGCGGGTGTTAGCCCGACCAACCCCTCAGGTGGATGTGTCAACCCTCAGGCTGCGGTCAACAGTCTTCGCACAGACATCGATATGATCTTAGAGGCTAGGGTGCCTGAGTCTGAGGCCTCTTCTGCAGAGCACGCTGAAGACACAATGATGGCGGCCTTATTCAGCACTTCAAAGATTCCACCACCTCCCCCTCGAGAGCATGCCAAGAGGCATAAGGGTCGAAAGGAGGATGAGGCTCGAGAACGGAAGAAGGAGAACTGTGAGCAGGAGGCTGCGAGGAGAGCCTCGCTTGCTGATGTGGAGGCGCGTTAGATGAGGGCAGTAGAGTTAGCTGCTGGGGCATCTAGTTCCAAATATGTGGAGATAGCGGGAGGCACTGCTGATACTGCTGTTGATGGTGGGGACACTATTGAGGGTGTCCAGATTTACAAAAGTAGTGGGTTTCGGGGAACCGGACCCACCAACTTGCTGATCATCGGTGCTTTGCGCCCCAGGTTTGCTTCATCTACCACTCTAGTATTTCAATTTTTTATGCATTAGGGACAATTACATGTCTTTTTTTTGGGGGTGGGGTAAATGGAAAGTGAGTGCTAGGGTGAAGTCTAAGTAGCCCAATTCACTATCCTCTTTTGGGGTTTTCTTGCCTGTGTTCTTTTTTCCCCAGAGGACTGATTATTATTTCTTTTGAACCGGCATGTCTATATCTTGTGTTCATAGTTTAATTCTGAAGCATGATGTCTAAAATGATATCTTGATAAAATGAAAATGATGCATGACTAGGCATAGTAATTGATAAATATGTGGCACTAAGTACGACATAGAGGTACACCACTGCATGAGCCTAAGTGAGGGTGAGATAGATTTGAACAGTATTTGTACTGAGCTAGAACTTACCTGATTAGTCCTGCTAAATGTAAGCTGCAATAGATAATTAGGACAGGATCATAGGCCCTTATTAAATATAGCCCATTTTTAGCCTAAATAAAAGAAAACCAAATGAAATTAATCCTTGTTTGATCCAAATGATTTGAGCTTAAACTAGACCTTTGTTTTTCACCCCAATTGATCTTTTCTGAGAATAATGTGTTGGCCCTGGTTGCTCCTTGGACATGTGCACTTCAACTTATGCCAAAAGCATAAGTTGAGGGTGGCTAATGAAGTAAAAAACCCTTTTTATGGCCCTGACCAACTTTGGGCATTGTGTACTTTGACTCATGGCAAAACCTTTGCGATGAGTTGAGGGTCACTATTATGAGGAATGCTCTTGAAAGTGGGGTTGAAAGAACAAAGAGAGAGAAAGAACAAAAGTAAAGTGACTCAAGAATTAGTTGAAAGAAAAGTGGAAAAAAAATACAAGAAATACAAGCAAGAAAAGAAGAGAGTTACTTACACAAATGAAGAAAGAAGGGAAAATAGCAAGGTGAAAGAATATGAGAATCTAGGTGAAATAAAATGATAAAAAGTTGTATGTTTAGCTGATATGTCAAGAAGGGCAAAAAGTCACTAAAGTATACCTAAATATACCCTACCTGACCGTAAGCCTATATTACGAGCTAAGAAAGTTCTATCGTGATCCTAAGAGTTGTATAGCGAACTTAGACCATTGAAAATAAGGGCACGCTTATGGAAATATGTATGAATGAGTGTGAATTTGTTCTGAGAGTGAGTAATAAAAAGTAATCCTTATACTCAAACTAAAATCATTGTGTGAAAAATATGGATATTGTTTTGATGTGAGGACACTAGTTGCAATACCGGAAATATTAGCACCTCGGTGAGAAATTTGTGAGGATAAGTGTTAGTGCATGGTGAGTCTGTGTCATGGTCTGATTCCACATTATTTAAGCGTAATAGTAATAGCATGCATAAATATGATGAGGCTGATAGAGATTGATAGCCAAATGATTGTGAAAGATAAAACATGGATACTATTGTACAAAGATTTTGTGTTGAGTCGTAGTGCGTCGCTTGAGAACATACAACGAATTTAAGTTGAGGGTGTTGATATACCGTGGTTTCACGGTATTTTTAATGATTTTGCCTTCAGTTTAATGTCTCCAAAAGCCTTTTGTATTAATTTTTATATAAGTTTCTCTTTATTTGCAGGAAATCTGTCTAAAAGATCAATGTAGAGGTTTTTGAGCAAGAAATGAAGAAAAGTACCACCTACAGAGCTTGTGACGGTCCATCGGGACCGTGACGGTCCGTAGGCGGCATTGTAGTGCAGCTGGTGAAGGAAGATGGGGAAGTCTGACCAAGTGTGGGGTTACAGAATGCGTGATGGACCGTCATAGCCATGACTGTACGTGGTGTTGGTTCTTCATGAAGATCAGAGAAGTAGTACCAGTACCCAAATTCCAAGAGTTCAAGTGTTAAGGAACGGAAACCCTCGACGGACCGTTATGCCTGTGAAGATCCGTCTTACCTGCCATCGAGGGTAATGAAAAAAGTAGCAGATGAAATTGCACAAGTATGGGACGACAGAGTCCATGATGGCCCGTCGTGACCACGACGATCCGTCGACCCAACCGCGTTATGACAAATTTCCAGCAAATAGAGTCCTTATTTAATCAAGTTTTTATTTTTTATAAATATTTCGAAAATCCTTGTTTTTTTGGGGTTAGAGTCTTGATTATTTGAGTTTCTTTGTTAGACTCTTGGTTATTTGAGCTTCTTTTGTGGATTAGATTGGTGATTATTGTACACTTTTGGAGAATCTTTAGTCTTCAATTAATTTCAGTAATTGATTGATGGTGATTTTTGTTGATTAGTCAAGTGAAGTTCTGGATTTTATTCTTTCTCATTGAAGTAAGTGCATGAATTCTTATATTATATATTTGAATATTGTAATTATGACTATGGCTAACTAAACTCCATAATTAGGGTTGTGGGAACCATAAGTGAATAATGAGGTAAAACCTAACTAAAATAACAAGTCTAGAATAGTGTCTTGCATGTATTGATAATTCTTTCGCTTAGAAGTCTATTTAACGGATTACCAACGTTTGAAGTCGCCTTAATGCTACTTGCCGGACCAAGGAGGTAGATAATAGGAAAAGAATTATCAACATAGATTTAGTGTATACTATCTAATATGCTAGTATTGATTTGTACGAGGTAATAACTTAGTCAAATATCGAATACGATGCTTAATATGAGGTAAGGGTTAGTATCGCAACACACGTAGTCGGACCAAGGTGAGGAGTGAAATTTTCTAGATGCCGGACCAAGGATTTAGAAATACATAACTTATCACTTTGCATGCAAGATACTAGGAAAGAATTATTATAGCTAGAATTACACAATTATGAACCTGTGGGGAACACGTAAACCATAGTTACTTTTATTAATTGATTAAAATAAAAAATTTGAAGCTTTTAGTTCTCTCCTTTATTTTCTCTAGTTATTTTCATCTATTTAGAAATAGAAAATCCCCCTTTTATCATTTTTGCGTTCCAAGGAAGTAATTGACTGAACAATAGTAATAATAAGATTGAAGTTAAGTCTAAACTATTTTCCTCGTGGGAACAATTCCAACCTCATTAGTTGGGTTCATTACTTGATACGATCACTTTACTTCTTATTTGAGAAGTAATTTTGAGTGTATCATAAACACAATTAGGAAGTGTGCTTTAATTATAACGTCCAGAAACAGCCATTACGTCTAGAGAGTTGTAAAAATGAACTATTGTGCCTTGGCATGTTTCAAACGGTTTGAAGACTCGGATTGAAGTAAAATTTGATTAAAAGGTAGGAGTACATATTAGAACGTGTTTAGGGTCAAAACGTTCAGGTATGACTCCCCAATGACCACACTAAATATCCTTGAGGAGGACCCTACATTTTGACCTCAAAACTATCAAATGTCATTGTGTTATTGACATAGAAAACCACAAGCCATTAATGGGAAAATGGCCTGTAAAGGGTTCTCATGGGTGGAAACTAATCCAAATAATAAAATGTTTCCAAAAAAAATTCCCTAACAAAAACCACAGAAAAGCAGCATGATCGCTGGTCCGATTGACATGGCGTCTACACTGAGTCATCGATTGGACCCCTGTTGGACTGTTTTTAGTCGATGAAGGTTTGGGATATTATTCAATGAGTTATTTAATTAATTGATTTTTAAGGGGAGTTAAATAAGTTAGTTGTGGACTGCAAAAGAGTTAGACCTCATTAAACTAACCCAACACATCATTATTTCCCAAACCCAAATCACTCCCACTTCACTCTACTTTCTCTCTCTATCCCAAAGAGCCCCATAGAAGACTAAGGTGAAGATTAATTATGGATTCAAGACTCAACTTTTCTCCATCATTCTTAAAGTAATGTTGAAGTATGGAAGCTATTCACTCTTCGAATCTCTTTTCCGTAGAGGCTCTTCAATATTGGTTTCCAACAATGTCTAAAATTATTGTTTTCATCCAATTTCGTCGGTTGTGCTTCAAATTTATTTAATATGATATTGAAATGAATCATACTGATATATTATTGTTGTTTATTTGTGTATTTTTTAGTTCCTTAGTCTATGACCTAATTTCACTTAAAGATCCATGAATGACCTATATTCCCTAACCCTAACTATGAATTAGTTTGATAGATTATTAGGGATGTTGGAATTAGATATCTTATTGCTTATTTTACTATTATATGCTGATGATCATTCGATTATTGGATGAATGTGGTAAAATTGAGGGTAAAATCTTGAAGGAGATTCTTAGAAGACATTGGTAGGAATTTTGCGATTATTATTTCTCTATTTCAACTATGTTGGTCTATTCTTGATGATGATGTTCAATTGAAGTATGATTATGTGAATAGAATAGGAATATGATGATATTATGAAAATGATGGCATGTTATGAATATGTTGAATGTGAAATGATGATAGGGAAATGATGATGCAAGGTTTCAAGTGATTCTCTTGTGTACCTTATTATTATGACTATGATGTAATTATCTCACTAATGTAGGGTTGTGATAAAAGAAATTTCTCATTCTAAACCTAAAGATATATGATCATGATTATAAAAGGGGATAGTTTCCTATTACCTATATTAAAAATTAATTATTAAGAAAGAGATAAGACATTTCAAAAAAGGACTTTAGCTTATTATCGAGCGATGTGAAAGGTTTCCCTTCAAAAGAGTGAAGGTAGGTTCACTAATGTTCTCATGAGAAGGAGACTACCATGTTTGCATATATGAGTTTCTAGTAAATGTCGTAGTTCATTTACTATGTGCTCCCAAGGAAAAGTATCTAGTGGATGTACCTAGAATGTTATGTTCATGATATGGTTATACCTTGGCAAGTAAAGCACCTTCTTTAGGTGTAGGGTTTAATGACACCAGATTCCATGTTTATCTTAATGGTAATTGTAGGTTAAGGCAAATTTTCCCGATAGTAAAATGAATGAACGAAAGTAATAAACATGGACACTAACTAGGGTTACTTTAGGGGTACTACATGTTTAGGTAAGGTTATGAGACTTTACCTATGCATTGCACAAGTTGGCCTCGAGGGGAGTCCAACAAGGATGTTCTTATGCACCTATGTTATAATAAAATGTATAATGTTGATTCTATATGATGTTGGTTTAATTTGATAACATGATATTGGTCTAAATTGCTATGTATGATGATTACTATGCATGATGTTATGTTACATGAGGCAAGTCATTACTTATGATCTCTTTTATAGTTTAGTTGTTTATGTGGGGTTATGGGAATTCATATGAGCATTGTACTTGTAGGATTGGGATAAGATTGTGAGTAAGGTCTTGTATGCTTTGATGATATGAACTGTATGCTTTGAACAAGAAATGTTTATCTTGCGTGTGCATAAAGTCTTTCAAAATGACTTAGCATGTTTTTAAAGAAAAAGGTCCATGTGTACAAAGGATTTAATTGCATATGTTTTCATACTTAGTACATGTGGTTTTTACTAATCCATATTCTTTATACTTATAAAAATATGTAGGTTCGGGCCGTTGAAGATCTTTCAAGGCCATTTGCAAGTAAGACTTGGATGTTTTCCCAAGTTGCTGGTGAGTCCTCAAGTCCGAGGATGATGCCTCTTTCCTAGCTTTAGTAGTACTTATTATGTCTAAGAAAAATTTTCTTTTCTTATATTTTAGACTTTGTTACAAGACTATATGTGGCATATTGTACTAGTTTAAGGGCTATACCCAATATTTGTAATTATCTTATAGATGGTAATGTGTGAGACAATAATAGAGTACTGTGATGAATTTTAGTATTTTCCTAAACGTGAAGTCAATGTAAACTTCATATATGATAAGTAAGAAATCTAAGTATACTTCATATGTAAAAGTTTTAAATTTTCCGCATTTTCTCTACCTGTGATATGGCATGATGCATGCTAAGAAAGTCTAAGTCCTCTTCGATGGCTAAGTCGTCGGTTTCGTCTAGGGGGTACTCCCCGGTCGTGACAGAATCCACACATGCAATGCTCAATTGTTCAATAAAAGTTTCAAACTATGACTAGCCATCGTCAAATAGAGTTCACACTCACGTTGTTCACTTCAAATAGATAATGCATCCGCAACAAGAGTATTTGAATTCCCTCACTTCAAGAATGATTCTATGCTCGCACCAATACAATCAAGGATTATAATTAATAAATTGAAATCAACTATCACACTCTCAATTCGAAAAAATTGCTTGAATTTACCCATAGGGTTTCTTGTATTTTCCATCGAAAAGATCACTCCGGTTATGCAAGATACCAAAGGTCTTTCAAGTCCTGTAATTGTCATGACTCAAGGTGTACCCCCTAGATGTAACAAGGAACATAGAACCCAAAAGATATCATGTAAGCCACTTAGCATATCATAACATAAATAATTAGAAAAATACGAGTAAAAAATCATTTTCAAGTGCAAAATTTTCGTCAATGAAATCAGAAGTATAAAATTTTCTTAATAGTCATATATTACTATACCTGAATAAAATAGGGTCACAACCTATACAAAATCGTCCGAATAAGAGATAGAATAAATGAACCAGAAAGACGACATATGTCCTCAAATCATGAGGATTCACCAACAAGATAGGAGAATAAGCAAATCCAAGCTTTAGCCACAATGATGTCCACCCTCAGAATTTGACCCTACATTTGAGAAAAATGTAGGAAAAGCATGGGTTAGTAGAAAAATGCACAAAGTATGATACCCATGTATGAAACCCATGAAAACATGTTAAAAAGGATATTTAGTTTAATGCATACTATTTTTAAAGTTAAAATATCATTTTCAAGATAATGGAAAAACATAAGTCATAAGCATATCGATTACATTGATCATCGTATCATAAGAGGAACATATAATAGATTCGTTCAAATCATAATTGTTCAATGCATGAATAAGATCCCATAATCCCACCCATACTAGTTAAAGCTTGTTGAGTAACAATAGTTCATAATTCATATTCTTGTTCATAATATCATCATAAGAGGGAATAAGCCTTAACCGAAAGACCATGTGAACTTTCCATGAAACATGATCTCTATCCCACACTCAAAAGAGGTTTCTATACTTTCTTAAGATAGAACCACACTCTTACGTTAGGTGGATACACTAGTTAAATACCTATGTGGGAACAAAGTCTATGGGATAATGATATTTCTAAAAGAAATCGGGATCAACTAAGGTATAATGTTTCCATCTCATGAGATAAATACTTTGGGAACCCATACTCAACTAAGGTAGAAGGAACCCATTTGGAATGTCTGACTCAACTATTGTATAAAAGCTTTCATTGGGAAGCCAGGCTCTACTATTGTAAGAACTTGCATCTCATATTCCTATACACTTGGCCTAAGCATTTAATCCTATGCATTAGATATTAAGTCTTGAATTAATTTCATATTATCATGAAAAATGTCGTGACACTCCATCCGACATTATTCATACTATAGCTCATAGATTTATTACTTGAGAATAGCCTTTCAACCTTAGGATCATCATATTGTTAGAAAGTCTATCATATCATATTATATTTGTTCATTGGTGTGTATATGAGGATAACCTTTCAACAACACAAAAACTAGATCATAATCATAACCACTTTACTCTCAAAGTGTTCTTTAAGCATATACATAGTTCTCATAATCATGCATCATTCTCATACTTTGACCATCAACGATCAAAGATCATATTCCATCACCACATCTACAATTACTACATTAGACATGGATAATGACATAAATCAAATAGCTTAATTACTACAATCATAATAACATAATATTTTTCTTTCATCAATTCACCCATATGACAAGGTCATCAATTGGGAATAATGGTATTTCATGGATTTTTTCAATTTCCACATAAAAACCATCATAAATCATCATTTCAACCATAATATAAAGTAATTCAAACATTAGGATTGTTTTGGAAGGAATCAATGACTTGGAAACAAGCCAAAGGTTTTTCCTCGACAATATAACTACTCACAATGAGATGCTAAGAGTTCACATATGACTTATTGAACTGAAATTTCCTCGTTGGACTTGCGCAAACATATCGTTCATTAAAAGCAATAAAGAAGAGACTAATTATTCAATGTCAGAATTTATAAATAAATCATTCATGGAGATGTTTGAACAAATATGATAAAAACAACAAAATATCCATCATAAAACAAAATAAAACCAAGTAGATAGGTATGAATATAACTTTGCCTCACAAGAAAATCTAAAGGAATGTATCAAAATAGAATAAAATGGAGGGAGAGTAAAATTCACCATGTCACGCTATGCCTGTGTTGAACTCTAGGTAGCTGGGTGGACTCAACACGGGAATCGGTGCCAAACTCGACTGCAGCTCTAGAGGTCTGGATAACTTACTCCTTTATTGGGTAAGATCCACTAGAGTCATTCATGGACGTGAATGTAGTGAGTCCTTCGTGGTCACTCACACCAACTAAACCTCCAAATCTTATAGATTCTTGAAAATCTCCTCATCACGAGCCTCTAGACCTCCTCATCTATCTCAGTTGTTTTGGCTTTGCATAATCATCAGTTGCAGCAGCGTATCCGCTCACTGTAGCCAGAGGGATCTTAGATATAATTAGCATATCAGAACTGGGGTCTTTTGGAAAATCTACATTTCCCCCACAACATCGATATGACAGTGGATTTTAGCTCAACCATATCTCGATACAAACCAATAATATCAGTCTTTAAGGCTTTCCTATTTTGCAGATCCAAGGTTTTGGTCTCATATTCGTCAACCCGAGTAGTGAGGGCATCTAATGCAACCTTTTGGATCATGATACCTTCATCGTATCATCTGAACTCCTCCTTAATGGGAGACAATGTCGCATGTTTCACTTGACTAATCATAGATAGCACGGTGGCCTCAACCCTTAAGGCCCTCACATTTGATGAGCAGACCAGGTTTCCCATTTTGTGCACCATTGCCATGGTCAAGGGGTAATGGGAAGAAGATGTAGTATCAAGAACAACAAAAGGTGAAGGGGAAGATATACCTAAGGTCTCATCAACTTGAGTGAGTTTAGTAGTGTCATTCCCTATGGAATCTACATGCACAACTAGGGATGTGTCTACTGGTACTTTTTTCTTCCTCTCGGACTCATCCTTCATATATTCTTCTTCAATCCTCTGAATCCTAGTATATGAGGTAGTATTAACCTCAACATTAGTCTTCACCATAAAATGAACACCATCTTGATAGCCAAAATTGCTGATAATAATCAGAAATAATAGTGAGGTTTCATTTTGTTTGGTTCTCATAGACATTTACTTTGAAATGATCCAACCTAAATTAAGCCTCTCTCGGTCGATTATACAACCCAAAAGTCCAACCATTGGTGTAAAAAGACGGACTCATTCTGTGATGACATCAAAATGTTGATAATAAATCCAAACCAATATGTAGTTGCAATATTCAAATATTTCTTAACAATAATATATCCCACCATTATTCAAGAAGAAGTAGTATCCCTCAGTACAAGGAAATTCATATCTATAAAGTCATCGAATATTGTGGTCTTGACCTTGTCGACCAAATAAAGCATAACCCAGGTTATGCAATTGAACTCATCTTTAATATCTTACCATACTTAACTAGTTCCATTTATCATGCCTTTTTCTTCCTATTTAGGAACATCTTCGCTTAACCTTCAGCAAATTCCGAAACCTATTAAGGAACATATGGCTTTCGGGGCTTGGTGAATTGTCAGAACTTTTGTAAACACAGTGTTTCCCAGACAAATAGACATATGTGTACAACCCCATCCGTGCACAACCACTTCTCATACAAAATAGTCAACAAGAAGCGGATTTTAGTCTATTTATATACCGAGGAGTATAACAAGGGCCAGAGGCAATTTAGGTATCTGTGATATTGTAGGTATTGGAGCCATCATAAGTGTTGGAAATTTTACAATGGATAATGAACTTCATTATATCAACAATTTTGAGCGCTTCCTTTTGAGCAACTCTCCTTCTGTTGACGGTGTTGTATTAGTAGTCCTGGACACTTCAACTTCCTCTTCTTCAATGATAGATAATGTGAGATATGTGGAGGTTTGCAATGAGTAGATCAGGGAGGTGCATCTTCCACTGTGATTAAAGCCCCTTTTGGCCTTTTTCAAGGGTGTTTGACCTTATAATTGAGCTTCGGTCTAGCTATATATGTAGAACAACACAAATGAAATACATTAACTTGAAAAGGTTATTGAATATGTTTACAAAAGATTTATGAAAATTTTCTAAACTGCTTAGCGTGTCGCTGAGACCATTCGGCGAGCAATAGATTACTTGACGACAATGATAGAACAAATTAGCAAATATTTAGCTAATATGGGCGAGACCAAAACTCTACTGGTGAGTCTCTGATCCTCTTCTGTGATAAAGAATGGTCTCACCAAAAATCACAAATTAAATAGCAAAATTAGAGGTTGTGAAGGGGATGACAGTGCCATTCAATGTGTCATCGAATCTACTCCAGAGAGATAGAACATCGTCAAATTTTAAATAAAAAATCATTAATTTAGGTCAAATAGGTTATAATGGGGGTTACTTTGTGAACCACTGAGCCACTCAATGTGGTCGACTCAGCTCACCAAAATGGCTTGACGTGTCAATGTGACAACCCAAATTTTAATTCTCAATTAATAGGCTACAAAAAAATTCAAACACAATTCCCAAAAATTCTATCCTACACATGATGAATCTCCTAACCATATACTCAAACCTCCCCCTAGTTGATTTAAGTTCATCCAGACAATGATTTTACCTTAAGAATGAAGTCAACCAATCCATCAACAAGCAAATTTAAGTTATTTTGTGGAATTCGGTATATTCAGACTTACCTCGCAGAAAGCTCAACGCGAAACACAAAAAATTCATACAAATCAGTGGAAAAATTAGCCAATTTAATCTACACACAATATCTAGATGCTTGATTCAAAATTAACTGTCAACGAGTGAATATGCACACAATCAAGGTAGGCATTAAATCAATTAAATATTCATACACAAGCTCAATCTAAATCTTTAAATTAAAATAAAATCTCAAAAATCAACCTCACAAGGAGAAAAGTAAACACTTAGGCAAAGATAAAATAATGAACAACATCCATAAAATTAAATTAAAAATATAATTAAAGGTTTGATTGTAAGAGTGCAAGAGTCAAAAGGTTCAAAAGAGGGGGGGGGGATTTGAATTTCAAACTTATAATAGATCTTGACACTTCAATTCAAAACCAAATTGGTGAGGCTCACTTACATTGACAATCCACTTGATGATTCACCGAGTGGACATCAGCTATCTAAATTTGACAGAAAATCATCCTATAATTTTGTTAATAAAGCGAGTTTGATTAGGCTCGCCGATCAACTCGATGGTTCACTGAGTGAACTATGAGCTTACTTACCTCCAAAATCAAATTTGAATGTGTACATCCAACAAACAATATTAAAATGACAAAAAGTTAAATTTGGTTTGCCTCCCAAGAAGTACCTTCTTTAGCTTTGTGGAACAACGTGGCCTAGTATTCAAGCCTCGTTCTTTGGGTTAACTAAGGTATCACTAGGAACACCCCTTTTTGATCTTCGATTTGAATGAGCTGAGATTTGACCCATTTGATTCTCAATCTAGTTTATGGAAATGGAATGAAAGGTCACTGTTTATTTAAAGAGGATAAATCATCCTTCATTCCCATTATTACCTTATACAATCCTTCCATTTTATTTAGGATGCTGGCAAGCATATCCTTGGTCTTGAAGATTTTAGGATCAACTATTTGTTCATTTGGATTTAGAAGTTCATGAGGGGGCTTGTAACGATATTTATCACCATTTCTCTCTATCCAATTTTCACCCCGATTATACAAATCTCGATCTATCAGACCATCATCATGATATCTATTTCAACTTTGATTTCAACCCGGCCATATATAGCTCGGAAGGGAACCCCTACTTGATTTTACAAGAATATTCCCTTGTTCCTTGTACATGGTCTCAAATTGTACATCATAAGGACTTACACAACTATTAGCACCAACCACATTCACAACCTTTAAAACACCACCCATCATATGTTTCTTCAATAGGTCTAGAACCCTTTTACAGTTGTTCCTTTTTAAGAACAAGATTAAAATGAGACACATGATATTCCCGTGTGTACCATGCACGCTTGATTTTAGTCATCTCATCAAGCAAGAGTGACGTGATGATAATTTGTTGTCTCATGATTCAATAGTGAATAGGTTTGTCAGTAACACCTTTGTTGGTGGTATCGAGACTGCAATAAAAATATTGCAAGAGCACATTGTATGACCACCCATGAGTAGTACATTGGAGGACAAACTTTTGGAAAATGTAACACATCTCATAGATGGGATCACCATCAATTCTCTTGAACTTCTAAAATTATCCCTCAACTAAACGTATTCCGAGGGAAGGAAAAATATTTCATGAAATACTTCCGTGAGCTCCTCCCAGGTAGTCAGTGATTCCCTTTGGTAGTTAAGTGAACCACTTTGTTGCTTTCCTCATTAAAGAAAGGGGAAACAAATAGAGTTTGTCCAACTCATGAGTTATGTTCTCAAAGGGAAATATTCCACACACATCCACGAAAGTGCGACTGTGGTCATGAGGGTCCTCAAGGGAAAGTCCCCCAAAGCGTCCTTTCATTTACAAAAACTACAACATCGTGCTGATCACATGAATCAACATATTGTAAATAGTTCAAGGCAATCGAATAACACCAACCTTCCTAGCTAATCTGCATTGACATCACACAAGTTTCTGATATCATCATTGTTTCAACGTTGACTTGCATTGCTCCCGTTAACTCTCATTTTTTCACCTATTTTAGACTAAACAATAAGAAAATTATACTATAACAACATTAGTGGAAAAACACTTCAATATAAGAATTTTAAACACCACTCCCCAGCCGCGGTGACATTTTTTATAACACTCTACTACACTTCTTATTATTAAAATTGTATTTATTTGCTATCAAGTATAAATGCAACGATGAAGTGGGATCGACCCCACATAAAATAATATGATAAAGAATTCATTATAGACCTATTCTAATTCTTTTGTAGAAGTAATTAGGTACGTATTATAAAATAAATCAAAAAGTTTCTAACATAAATATCAAAGGGGGAATTTTAGTAACCAAATGCGAAAAAATCAATTTACGTGGTATTTCAAGAATTAAAAAGAGAAACTTAGGAATGTCATGTATGAAATACTAATTTCACTTATTGGGTAATTCTTAATTGCTTTAGTTTTTCATTATCAATGGGTAGGATAGGTTTTTAATATATTAGTCATCTCTCGAACAACTAATATGTTTTGAGCGAGTTCTCTCGAACCTCAACAAGCTTCACAATAACATACAACTCAATTCCTTAATTAACACACTTTATCAAGTTAGGTTGTAGAGATGCAAATCAGAAAAATTATCAATCATTTATTCTACTCTATACATCTTTCTCATGAAAGAATAGAGAGTTAGGCTAGAATCGCATTTGCAACTTCTGTTTATGAATTAATTGATGAACAAATAATTGAACCCATTTAAAAACAACAATATGTTCATCAATTAACAATACCCACAGGATAATTTATACATTCAATTACATAATCACACCCCTAAGGTATGGGGTTTTAGATAAACATAGAAAAAAGATAGAAAGCTTACCAAAAATATTATCCATCGAAATTATAAACAATATGCAATACCTAACAGAAAAATTAAAGTTGGAATCCTAAATCCTCAAATGTGTGATCCAAATACCCTCAAACAATGTTGAATAACGTACGAACATATTAAATCACTCAAAATTAGGGGAATACACTTCGTCTTGTCTTTTTTATTAACTGATGCATCTAATTTTATGGAAGTTTAGTCGATTCGGGTCGTAATCCTTGATCTATTTGGTGTATCGTGAAATAACTATTAGCTCGTGAAGTTTACTTGGTAGATGGGCTCTTTTTGTGGAATATTTGGCGAGCTACAGCCTCAATAGGCAAGAGGATTTTGCAAGCTCCTATTTCTCCTTTCTTCAAATTTTCTATCTTTTTTGCTTTTTTCGCATCATAATGTCCTCGACTTGTTCTAAAATCTTTATTGCTTTATGTTAACACAATGACATCAGTTATGTGCACCAAATAAGCATCAGTGACCCTAATTCATTGAATAAGTTTCCATAACTGAGTCGAAATTCCCGACTCATCAATAGGTGACACCAGGTCCAAGGGATTAGTATATTTTGTTAGTTTGCCTCTTGGTCCCTATTGATCCGATTTTTATATTCATAATTGAACTAGAGAATAATATGATATGTCCTTTATTTCCATATACATTATCATTATATTCTACTTTTATAAATTATGTTCTATATAATTTGTGCCTTTCGTAATGTAATGATTTGGGTTTTAGGCTTATCCATCTGGTGGGTTGTCGTGGACGTCATTACGAACCCACTTAGGCTCCTGAAAGAATTGTATCATAGTTTTGGGTTCACCGGTCACAATACTACAAGAGAAAGTGTCTAGTAGAATCTCACAGATCACTACAATGATGATCACATCCAATATTTTAGAGACTATTAGGCATATTTGGAATGATTCCCTATTGCTTTTTTACTTTTCGTGTAAGAATAGTTGCACAAATATATATACTTTGTTAGTTTCCCTTTTTCTAATATGGCTAGGATGAGATCGTCTATGGTCAAGGGTGTACCTCCTAACCTTCTGATCGAGACCCAACTATGGAATGAGTTAGAGGTGAACCAAAGGTCGAGATAGGACACCTACTCTAGAGCCTGAGAAAGAGGTTGAATATGTTCAACCTCAACTAGAGGTTGTGGGGCAAGCCCAACCGCCACAAAAATTCATGGCCACAGAGAATTGCATAATATTTTATCCGCAATGTTCAACATTATCGAAGGATTTTCTCAGAAAGTAGTATGACTATCCCTTCAGCCTTACGACATGATAAAGATGAGGCTGATAATTCAGCACAAATACAAGCACGACGTACTTTACCCCACATACATATCATATTGGTGCAACTCTTTGCATAACATTTTTGCTTGTTAGAACTGTTAACCCACCTTTGGCTCCTAAGTAAGCTATGACCATGAGGAGTAGAACATTTTGTGGAGGTTTTTTTTATTAGGTTCTTCAAGATTCACCGATACAACGGAAGAGGATGTCCATGAGATGCTAGTTAGATACCATGAGACGTTACATAACTTTGGGTTAGTAGAGTCTCATGGATTACATTACCTTACTTACAAGCTTGAGGGGCCACCTAAGAAATGGTGGAGATCCTATTAGATAGCCGACAGGCCGGATCACCTTTGATGACTTAGGATCAGTTTTTTTGTAGATTTTTGTTAGAAAAAAGTCCCTCATAAACTAAGAAAGATGTTACAATATGAGTTCTGAGATTTTACACATGGATCACTTTAGGTGTAGAGTATAAGGCACTATTTCATAGATTGGTGAGACATGCACCTATGCTTATTCGATAAACAAGTAGCGAATTGATATGGTTTTTCAATGTCTCTCATTTCCTCTTAGATAAGAGAAAGAGTAGATAACTACATCAGGTTGTTTTTCTTTAGATAGTGTATCATGCACGTACCGTCGAGGGGATTCCTTGTGAGGCCTATTGAGGCAACAACTATAGGCCTTGTTATAAGGGTTGTTCGAACTGTCCTATAGCCTATAGTAGAGTGTTTTAGTGAGGAGCGTATCCATAATATTATAAGCTACATTAATATCTACAAACAATATATGGTGGAACAACCGGTGCTAGTGGTCAAATAACTTAGTCTTCTTGGTGTCCAAATTTAGAGTATTTAGGTCATGGTTGCTAGTTAGTTTCAATCAAGTCATCTCAAAGGGTTTATTTTTATGTGGGTTTCTATTATTGTGATGTAGTGGGTAACATTGACCAGCAGTGTCCTACGATAAGTTATCGTAAGAGGTATGGTCAGTCAGTTCCATAGGGTCATCAAGTTAAAGCCCTAGGGTTTTGGATAAGAGTACTAGGAGTAATGTCCATGGTACTAGATGTGGTCCATGGGTAAGAAGACAGAGTAGTCGAAGATATATGTATGTTTTTTAAGGGAGATTAGAGCCATACACATCATATGTTTTTGTCATTGGTGCAATCTCCATGTCACATCAATATGCTTATGTTATATTTTATTTGTAGTCTACCTTTTCATATGTTTTTCTCTATCATGCTATGTAGTTGTATTGTTCTGAAACCTTCATGACTATGCGTGTAGCTACCCCCTATATGATTCTTTAGTGGTAACCATATTGGGATTGACACTTTGGTAGAACTTATTGTGTTAGACATGGTAGATTGCGGTTGATCCTAGGCATGGATTGGGTGTCTGTCTTTCATACGGTCTTGGATTGTTTATCCAAGACATTTACTTTGTGCATTTATCGTAATCCTCTTTTATGGTCTGGTTCTAACAGTCATATGACGAGGGGTATGATCTTTTTTCCAACAATGCAACGGTTGGTAGAGTAAGGTGTCTATCTTATTTTAAGTATGTATGTGGTACTAGTGTCGAAGTCCTCCTTTTGAGTAATATCATGTGGTTAAAGAGTTTAATTTTGTGTTTCTTACTGATCTACCAATTTTTTGTCCTTACCAATATATGTTTTTGGTAGTTATGTAAAGTCTCGTACATAAACAATTTATGTTCCACCTTATCGGAGGGCTCCATCTAAGTTGAGGGATCTTAATGAATAGTTTGAGGACTTTTTGGGGAAGGGGTTCATCCGAGTGAGTGTATCTTCTTAGGGTTCTCCTATCTTGTTCATGAAGAAGAAGGATGGTACCTTTCATATGTTCATTCACCAAAGGAAGTTGAATAAAGTTACCTTGAAGAACAAGTATCGCACAACACGAGTTGATGATTTATTTAACAAACTTTAGGGTGCAACGGTGTTCTATAAGATTAACTTGACAACGAGATACCACCACTTCAGGATTAAGTGTGTGGCAATTCCTAAGAATTTTTTTAAGATTCGGTATGGCCAGTATGAGTTCTTAGTCATGTCCTTTGGGTTTACTAATGCCCCACCAATATTTTTGGATTTTATAAATTATGTATTTAGGCCTTATTTGGACTCACTTGTGGTTGTGTTCATTGACAAAATCCTATTCTGCTCTGGATGTAGAAAGTAACATCGGAGGAATGTAATCTTCACATTGAATGATAGCTGGTTGTATGCCATATTTACTAAGTGAGTGTTTTTGCTGTAGTTTGTAGCATTCTTAGGACACACCCTATGTATACCTACCAAAATAATTGAAGTGTGTGCAGTATCCCACACAACATCAGCATATAATGAAGTTGTGATGTTCCACAAGCATATGGTCAATAAAGAAGAGAGAAAGAGATCACTTTTGAAGGACACAAAATGATTTTGTATGTTTTTGCGGAATTCCCTTTTTTCATTGAGTGTACTAATGAGTTTCAACTTTGTATAAACGACAAGGTGTCTTTCATAGAGAATCATACTTCGTTGTAGTTCTTTCTTTTTGGTATGCCACTTATATACAAGAGATTTTCTTTTGATTTTCCTTGCAAGTCATATTTCTATACCAAAAAAAAAAAGCTAATTAGGATTTTTCTCAGTAATAACAACATACCCAGTGTCATCTCACAAGTTGGGTATGGGACGATAGAGTTTATGTGGACCTTACCTCTAGCTCGTATAGATTGAGAGGTTGTTTTGAATAGACCCTTAAGTTAACATAAAACATTTCCAAGAAGGTTGAAAAAAGTATAGAAAAATAAGTAGCATCAAAGACGAAATAATGTGAAATAGGAGCAATACATAGCATACAATAGAAAGAATAGTAAAGCCAAAAAATAATGCGATGATGGAAGGACAAGAAAATGGTGATAATCCGGACTAATGATCAAGGTATATTGAGAGTAGTGTTAACATCACTTCAATAAAGAATATCCAATTACCACCAGTCCTATTCCGTAGAAAAGCGAGACAACACTCAAGTGTCAACTACCAATCTTCTACCTTAATTTGAAACCTCCAAACCCTCATATTTAAGGTCATGTACTATGTACAATAATGATGCACCATGTCTTGTCAAATCACCTCCTCTTAGACTTCTTTTATTTGTCTCTACCTCTCTTGATGCCCGTCATTGCCAAATTTGGACCTCCTTACTGAGGCATCTATACTTTTCCTCTTCACATGTCCAAACCATCTCCATATCGGGTTTCTCATCTTAGATACCGTAGAAGCCACTACTACTTTGTTCCACATATATTTCTTTCTTATCCTGTTATCTACCTCAACATTCTCATCTCCGCAACTCCTATTTTCAGAATAAATGATTTCTTGATCGGCCAACACTCAATCCAAACAACATAGTCAATCCAACTGCGCCTCTTTATAACTTAGTGTTATCAATAGTACGCTTAAGACCTGAAGCTAGGCTCAAACGTGTTGAATACTTCGTCTTAATTTTGTGTGCTTCAATGTCGTCATCAAGCTCTTAAGACAAACTTTTCCTTTCCAATTATTTGGGCCGTTTGAATAAGGAAATGTCCAATCTAGATTTTGGAACTATAGTTTGGTATTTTTCCTTACCCAATTAATTTAATCATTTTATTGAATTGATTAAGGGTAAAATCAGAATTAGATTAGTTACATGTGTACCAAAACACGCTAAGTCTTGGAGAAAATAGAAAAGAGAAAATAAGAGAAAGGAGAAGAAACTTTAATAGTTCATCAAATTCTAGGAGATTTTCTTGTGGATTTCGCCAAAGGTTAACGCCTAAAAGGTATGTGAGTCTTTTATAGCGTTTGGTTCATTCACCCCCGCGTCAAATATGTTGATTCACCGTGAATTTTTCCTAAAGAGTTGAGAGTTAATGTTCTGGTATGTATTCTTCAAATTAATTTTGTTCTTGAGTTGGATTAAAATTAAGATGTTTCTAAGATCATTATGTAAATTTATTGAGTGGGTTTGAGTTAGGTTCTTAGCTATATTTGGTGGGCATCTATATCAAAAATAATTTGGGAAAAACCACCAAGTTTGGGAGAATTGGGGCTTGGAAACAAAGAAAAAAATTTAGTCGGGAAAATCTGGGCACTGGCTCCGTGTCGCAGACCAGGACACCAAATTTTGGGGGAAATGACTTCGCATAGAGTAATTGTCAGGGACCGTTGTGGCTCAATATTTGCAACAAAAACAAAAATTCATCTTAGGTTCGCTGACCTACATCTTTTCTCTTATTTACCTATTTAAAGCATTCCTAAACATCATGAGATCTTTCCTATCACAAAACACACTTCTTCATAATTCAATTCAAGGAAAGTTAAGAGTCAAGAGTAGAAGTTAAAATCAAAGTCAAGAGAAGTTCATTTAAGTTATCAAAAGTCTTTTACAAATGTTTTAACTTTAGTTTAAGACATAAGTTTCAAGTTCAACTAAGAGTAAAGAGTTGAGTTCGTTCTCTTATATATATATATAGAATCATAATAAAATAGAGGGCTCCTATGCATTGTAAAATAATTCATCAAGAAAAATAATAAGTCTTCTCTTCTTCTCTCTCCAGTTTCTTCTTCTTATTTTGTACTTTCATAACACTTTATCAGCACAAGACTTTACTTTCTCAAAAAGTGAAGGTTAGGTTTGAAGAATTAATATAGTATTATTTATTCTTTTTTTTTAATTTTTACAGTCAATCTTATGAAACTAGAGTTCATTGCCCTTCAATGTTCAGGCGGGAACTACCTCTCATGGGTGTTGTATGTTGAAATTCACCTTGATGCAATGGGTCGTGGAGACACCACAAATGAAGAAAATAAGGTATCAAAGAAAATTTATGCACGAGCAATGATATTGTTGCGTCATCATCTTGACGAGATTCTAATAATCGAATATATGATAGTTAAGGATCCACTTCTTTTGGGGGAAAACCTAAAAAAAAAAAGATGTGACCACTTGAATATGATTATACATCCAAAGGCACGATATGATTGGATGCATCTAAGGCTACAAGACTTCTCAATTGAAATTATGTAGAGAAACAATTTATGAGATTAAAATGATAAAAAAGACGTTCTCCACTTTTCATGCATTGAATGTGCTCTTGTACCAACAATATCAAAAGAAATGTTTCAAAAAGTATTCTGAAATAATTTTTCATTTTGTTGTGGTTGGGAAAAATAATTATTTATAATGAAAAGTCACGAAAATCGGCTTGCTAGATCTGAACCACTCCCTGATGTGAATGAGGCATACGCCCACCATGCTTGGCGTGGAAAAGTCTGTGGCCCTTATAGTGGTCGTGGTCGTTTAATTGGAAGTGGTTGTAATTATGGTAAAGAAAGTAATTCTTTTTCAGGTTAATCATTCATCAAATTAAAAGGAAAGAAGAAAGGACGAAAACCGTAAAACAACTAGGGAAGGTTGTCTTCAATGTGGTGGAAGAGCTCATTATGCACGTGATTGTCGTACTCCCAGAACTCTATCAAGAATCACTAAAGAAGAAAGAGAAAAATAATGAGGAAAATTTTGTCTCTCAAAATTAAGTTCACATCACAGACTTGGATGTAGCAGATTTCTCCGCACAACTTGAAGGAAAGATAGATCTTAATTGGTGAAGGTTCTGTTAACATGGAAGAGTGATTTTTTATGGTAGTTGTTATTAATAAATTTCATGTAAAAATAGTTGTTTACATGAGTATTAGTATTTTAAATTAGTTTAGTCATATTTTTGTAGTTCATTGGTTTGTTTTACCTTAATTAAATAATATAGATTTGTCATTGATTTATTTATATGATTCTATTATGATTGTGTAAGTGACGTACTAAACTTCATCACTTGTTTGTATTATATAAGGTCTTTAACTTGATCTAATACAATATTTATTAACTAAGATTTATCATATGCTTTTATTATATAGGTCTTTAACTTGATGTAACATTGAATATATGCAATCTGTTATTAAGTAGGATTAAATAATGATTTTTATTTCATTTTTTGTTACAACTCATTTTTTACTTATAGGAAGCAATAAATTAAGGCTCAATTTCTAATATTAACTTTTAGTTTATTACTTTGAATATATTGTACCCTTTTGATAACACTAATATTACCAGATATTTATTTTGTGTATGTAATTTCATGTGAAGATATGGATAATATAAAAGCATATTATCAAAATATGAAGATATTTACTTGATTGATTTGGTACAACACATACGATATTCAAAATAAGAAATATTTCTCTCATATAATCATGGATAAACTAAATGTTACTATAATTTTAGGTAGTTTTAATATGATTGAGGGTTTTGGAAGACCCATTGTTATTTTTTCCAAGGGAACTACACTCATTGTTAATAATGCTAAGTTTTCTTAAAAATGTAAAAGAAATTTGTTGAGTTTAAAGATATATGTGAAAATGATTATCATATTTTAAATCAATAGATGAAATAACTCTTGAATATGTTGGTATCACCAAGAATTTCTCTGGAAAGACATATGTTATAGAAAAGATCCATGTTTTATCTTCTGGCTTGTATTGAATAAAAATTAGTACCATTGTGGCACATTTAATAGTAAATTAGAAGTTTACTGATTCAAATACATTTGTACATTGGTATGATCGTTTATGACATCCTGGGTGTATAATGATAAGATGAACTATAGAAAATTCGAATGAACATCCATCAAAGGACCTAAAAGTCCTTTTAAATGGTTAATTTTCTTGAACTGTTTGTTATTAAGACAAGTTAATTGTGAGACCATCAAAAGTGAAAGTTGAGATTGAGTCCCTTGCGTTCTTGGAATGTATACATGGGGATATTTGTGAACCTATTCACTCAACTAGTGGGTCATTTAGATTCTTTACGGTTCTAATAGATGATTCTTCTAGATGATCTCATGTGTGCCTATTTTTATCTAGTAACTTGGAATTTGTAAAATGATTGACACAAACAATAAGTTTAAGGGTACACTTTCCTAATAATAAGATTAAGTCCATTTGTCTTGATAATGCTGTAGAGTTTTTATCCTAATTATTTAATGATTATTGTTTAGAAATCGGGATAAGAGTTGAACACTCAGTTCATCATGTTCATAGTCAGAATGGTCTCACTGCGACATTAATTAAACGTCTGTAATTAATAACAAGATCATTGCTTATGAAAACTAGGTTGCCCAAATCTCTGTGGGAACATGCAATTGTGCATGCTACAACAATTATTCATCCCATACAAAATATAATAAGGTTTCTCCACTGCAATTTGTTATGGGTCAAGAACCTAATCTGTCCCACCTAAGAATTTTTAGATGTGCTATACATGTGCCTATGGCACCACCAAACGCCACTAAGATGGGACCTCAATTAAGTTTAGGAATATATGTTGGGTTTGTGTAACGCTGCATTATTCGCTATCCTGAACCACTGACTGGAGACAAGTTTACTGCTAAATTTGCAGATTTTCGGTTTGATGAAACAATTTTCCCAAAATTATGGGGAAAGAATATTGAAATAAAATGAAAATATTTTTGAAAAAATTTATCATTGTCTAATCTTGATACATATCTTGTACTTGTGATTAAGAAGTACAAAAGATTATTCATTGATAAAAAATTGCAAATCAAATGTCAGATGCAATTACAGATTTGAAAAGGATTACTAAATCACATAATCCTGCAGAGAATGTCACAATTCGAATTGATGTCCCTATAGGACCATCCACTATTGTCATAACTCATGAGTCAAAATCACGCCAAAAAACGTTGTAGACCATTGGGTTTTAAGGATCCTTATCCAAGAAAACGAAACATCAAATTTCAAGATGACACTATGAAAGAATCTCATACTGAAGTTCAAAATCTAAATAATTTTGATATTCATGAAATATTCAATAAACTTGAAACTCAAGGAAATAACGATCAATCCGTAAATGTAAGATTAATTGAAACTAATCTAAATCGATTAGAAATAGTGGGTGATTATATCATTATATAAAATGTTACGACAAATATCATGCAATATAATGAGGATCTTGAACCTCAATCTGTTGTAAAATGTCGACAAAGAAATGATTGGCCAAAATGGCAAGAAGTAATTCAATCAGAGTTGAATTAACTTTCCAAGAGTAAAGTTTTTGTACAAATAGTTCAAACACCTAATGGTGTTAAATTTGTTGAGTGAAAATGGATATTTAGGCCAAAAATAAATGAGAAAAATGAAATACAAAGGTATAAAATACTCCCTGTGGCACAAGAATTTTCTCAAAGGTCTGGCGTCGATTATGTAGAGACATATCACCCATTATGGATTAAATGACATTGCGTTATCTCATTAGTTTCATAGTCCTTGAACGACATGAAATGCATTTGATGGATGTAGTTACAGTCTACCTTATGGATCACTTGATAATGAGATATACATAAAAGTTCCTGAAGGATTTGAGATGTCTAAATCATGTAACTCAAAGTCTCGAGAAATATATTCAAATAAATTGCAAAGATCATTATATGATTTGAAGCAATCTGGACGCATGTGGTATAATCGTCTTAGTGAGTAGTTAATTAAGGAAGGTTATACAAATTATACATTTTGTCATGTGTCTTTATAAAGAAAACAATATCGAAATTTTTTGTACTTGTTGTTTAAGTTGATGACATAAATCTTATTGGAACTCTAATAGAGCTTCAAAAGTCACTCTATTATCTAAAGAATAAAATTTGAGATTAAAGATCTAAGAAGGACAAAATTATGTCTTGGTTTGAAAATTGAGCATTTGACAGAGAGTATTTTTGTTCATCAATTTGCCTACACAGAAAAAAAAATATTGGAAAGATTTGTATGGATGAAGCACATCTCTTACGTACTCCAATGGTTGTTCGTTCACTTGATGTTAATAAAGATCCATTCCAACCTTAAGGAAAGGATGAGGAAATTCTTGGTTTTGAAGATCATATCTTAGTGCAATTGGTGCACTAATGTATCTTGCTAATACAACAAGACATGATATAACATTTGCTGTTAATTTGTTAGCAAGGTATAGTTCTGCTCCTACTAGGAGACACTGCAATGGGTTAAAACACATTTTGCGACATCTTTAAGGGAAAAATGATATTGGCTTATTTAAATCTAATAATTCTAGACCCAATCTTTTTGTTTATGCGGATGCATGATATTCATCTGATCCACACAAAGCTCGATCCCAAACAAGATTTGTGTTTATATATGGGGGGACTGCCATATCTCGGAGATCTACATAACATCCATCATAGACACTTCATCTAACCATGAAGAAATAGGGAATGTGTGTGGTTAAGATCTATGATACATTTCATTCGAGAGAAGTATGGTTTGTAGCGTGATAAAATACACACCACTTTATATGAAGACAATGCAACATGCATAGCACAACTCAAGGGAGGATTCATAGAAAGAGATAGAACAAAACACATTTCACCAAAGCTTTTCTACACATGAACTTCAAAGGAATGGTGATATAAATGTTGAACAGATTCGTTCAAGTGACAATGTGACTGATCTATTCACAAAGTTTCTACCAACTGCAACTTTCAAGAAGATGGTGCACAAGCATGGAATACGAGAATTAAAGACTCTGGATCGATGTTCTCATTAGGGGGAGTTAATACGCGTTGTACTCTTTTTCCCTTCCGGGGTTTTGTCCAATTGGGGTTTCCTTGTAAGGTTTTTAACGAGGCAGCCTAGATGCGTATTAATAGATATGTGTACTCATTTCCTTTACTAGAGCTTTTCTTTTCTTAAAATTTTATTAATATGGTTTTATGACGAGGAACACCATTTATGAATAGACATTCAGGGGGAGTGTTATAGAGTATTTGTAATATAGTGAATGTTTATCATGTGGAGTCCTTTTAGAATATGGTTAAGATTACTACTTGGGACCAATTTAGATTTCCCCTATAAATAGAGGGCTCCTCTTCATTGTACGTTCATCAGGAGAAATAATACGTCTTCTTTTCTCTTCTCTCTTGTTTCTACTTCTTATTTTATAGTTTCATAATATATATATATATATATATATATATATATATATATATATATATATATGAGGTTTTGATAAAACATTTGCCTCTATTTTTCTAGAGATTCTCATGGGAGTTTTTAGATCAATTAAATGTACTTTCATTGCACGTCTGGTTACAATTATTTGTAACACTTCATTTTAGTAGTCATACACATGTCAACATTTTTTAGCGTTTTAAAATAAAATGGAACTTGTTAACATAGAAATATCTGGGCAATCAACATGAAAATATTTAGAATATTTTTTTGTGAGTATTTATATTATATTAAAAGTATAAAGATCATTAAAAATTTCAATCAAACGATATATGCTTTATTAAGAGACTATATATTAGATAATGGTATCATTTTTTACAATTTATGATTTAATTATTTTAATATATTAACTCCTACAATATATGATACGTGTACACTTAAAATTTTCTAAATTATATAAAAAGAATAATAACAATAATAACATATTTTTGTTACAATTTAATTTGAATGGAAAAATATTAGAAATCTATAAAAAGAAGAAAATTACACTTTGAGCATAGAGAGACAAATAAAAAAAAAAATATCATAAAATTTGGCTTCTACAGGAAAAACAAAAAATATATTACAATGGAAGAAAATTTAAAGTTGAACACGTACAACAAGATGATGAAAAATACATTTCAAAGCTCGATTTGAACACAACAACAAAAAAAAAAAAAAACAGAAGTACGTAAAAGAAAAGAATAGAAGGCCCAATACAAAGATGACTTAATTTCTTAAATGGTCACTCAAATTTTCATAATTATTTTCAAATACTTTCATTTTTCTTTCATCTAGGACAAAAGTTTTATTTAACTATCACTATTTTCTTTAGGGATGCCTTTTATTTAAAAAGATACTTTCTCCATCTGTTTTTATTCGTGAAATTTGACTTAACACATTTGTTAAGAAAATATTGATTGATATATTGAGCTTAACATTTTACCCCTATTAATCGATAGTATCCCAAATATATTTTTTTTCACTATCTATATCTATATCTATATCTATGTCCATATCTATATCTATATCTTTGTTGGGTGTAAAATAAACAAGTGAGTATATAAATGATTTCACCGATACAATAACCTTTCTCATTTAACTATGGATAGTCAAATAACTATCTTCAGTTTATGTAAAGAGTCAACCGAGAAGTCAAATATGAGAGCGAACAACAAGAACGTCGTCATATATTATATTATAATTTGTAAAATAAAAAATTAATATACAAAAAATACTTTTTAAACATAAATTTTAGTTGTTCTTTTTCCATGTTCATATGATATTTAAACAGTTTAACATGGAATACACGTGCAAAGAATAATTTGTTAGATGAAATAAAAATTATACAATATTAGTGAGACACGATTAATTACATGATTGACCCTCATCAAATTAAAATAAATATATACACTATTGCGTTTAACTAACAATTTTTTTTCATTGATCAACTGAATTGGTTCGCGGGAATAAAAGATAAACATGACAATCCACATAGAATATTCCCAAAAGAAGCTGTAATATAATTTTCGACAAAACTTATTAATTAAATATTTGCTTAAATAAGAAATACTATTTACTATACTATGTATTATTCCAGTTGATAATCACATGCAACGCATGTCTTGAAAAACTAGTATTTCTAAACACATTAGCTAAATGTTATTTACATTGACAATATAATAAAAAAAAAATCCTTTGTTGATTGTCAAAAATAATAAGTAAAAATGGACACCAGTTTATCAAATATTTGACAACTAAATACAAACGAAGGAGTACTTAACAGTTAAAAAGTTTCATTCTTTTCTAGCAGACATGTCATGCCATTTAAGCCTCCTTTTTTCTGTCATCATAATAGACTTTGTCAAATTCATTTAGTCAAAACTGTAATCTTTTTCATATTTTTTTAAAAAAAAAAAAATAGAGTAGTCTAAAAGAAGAAATTTGCATTCTTGGGAATATTTTTCAACACTTAAATATTATATAATTTTCTTAAATAGTCACTCAGGTATTGAAAACTACTTATACAAATCACTTTATTTTTTGACAATAATAATATCACTCAACTATTTCTATTTTTCTATAGAAATACTAATTACCTTAAAAAAAATTCTTCTATTTTAGTTGACATGCGATGTAATTAAGCCATTCTTTTTAAAAATTAGGCCTATTAAACTCATCAAATTTATCTCTCTAAGACTTTTAAATTAAGTGATAATTTATGAAAATTATAGAATGAAACACAAAATGTAACTAGCTAATATGTACAAAAACATATCTATTTCTGTGGTCGCGAAATAAATTTTGAAATAGTGTAGTCCGCGTTTTCTTTGCGATGTGGAGTGGGAAGTTTCACTTTTAACGAACAGGTCAATAACACGAACATGATACTTTATTATTTGTCTGACTTTTTTCTTTCTTATTTTCTAACCCTTAATACATATATTTTAAGTCGGTATAAAAAGCGAAGTTTCATACATACACTTTTTCTACATTGAAATGTGAAATACAGAATGAACTATGGCTAACTCTGACGGTGCCTCCAACTCATAAGCTACATTACAAGATATCATGTAAGGACCAATATACCGGGGAATCAACTTCCCCTTCTAGCCAAATCTTACGCCACCCTTCATGGTTGAAACCTTCAAGAAAACCTAGTTATCTAGTTCAAACTCTAAGTCTCTTGTCCTAACATATGTATAGGATTTCTAACGACTCTGTGTTGTTTTCAACATCTCTTGAATAATCTTCACTTTCTCCATAGCTTGATGATCAAAGTATGGTCCTATTACTCCAGCTTTACGAACGTCAAAGTATATTATAGGATATCTCAATCTTCTACCTCAATGATCCTCATAAAGAGCCATCTAGATGTTAGAATGATAATTACTGTTGTAAGAAAACTCAAAGAAAGGTAAGTGATAATCCCAATTTTCTTTACAAATCAATCACACACACCCTTAAACATACCCTCTTATTTTCGAATCAATCACTTGCTTGACCAATAAGGATGAAAAGTAGTACTAAGATTTACCTTGGAACCCAAACCTTTCTTATTAGAGTTCCCAAATTATGCGGTGAATTGAGCAACTCTGTCTCAAGCAATAGATACTAGTACTTCATGAAGTCTTATTACCTCTTGAATATATAACTGATCATAATTTTCTGTTGAATATATAGTCTTTACCATTGACAAATAGGTTGATTTATTCATTCAATCTACAATCACCAAAATCGAATCATACTACTTTCAAAATCATGGTAAACCTATAATGAAGTCCATATTGATAATCTCTCACTTCCACTCCAGAAGATCTAGGTTCTGAGTCATACCATCGGGCCTTTAGTGTTGTACCTTGACATGATGTTGATTCATTCACTTAAAATGAACTTTTCAATTACCTCTTATAACTACTTCACCAATAGACTTCTCACAAGTTGTGATACATCTTTGTGGAACCCCAATTGAAAGAATATTGAGAGATATGACATTCATCCATGATCATCTCTTGGAGTTAATCCAACTTAGGTACATACTATCTAGTTTGATATATGAACACTCCATCTCCCCTAGTTCAAAAGTCATCACTTTTCGCTTATGAACATTTTGTGTTTGGTTCAGGTAAAATTTGATCTTGGTCTTATTTCTCATCCACTATAGAAATTAATGATGATTCAACCCCATTCATCACCACTATTTCTCATTTCATTTCTATACATTAGTCCAACTCCTTTTCATTTAAGTCTATGTACATCTTTGGCTTAGTCTTTCTTGTTTTCCTAAAGATGGAAAGTACAATCTATAGACAACCTGCTGCATCAACAAAAATATTAGTTTTACCTTGGTGATAGAGAATACTCATATAATAATCCTTTAGTAACTCCAACCATATCCTCTATATGATATTATTCTCTTTCTGACTAAACAGAAACAAAAGAATTTTGTGATGGGTGAACACATCTACATTAACACCATAGAGATACTATGCCATATTTTCAAAGCTAATACTACAACAGTCAACTTTAGACCATGGATTAGGTAATTCATCTTATGCATCTAAAGTTTCCTGCAGGCCTAAGCTATAACTTTTTCATTCTGCATTAAAACACAACCTAGTCCAACATTGGACGCGTCACAATATACCATGAAACTTTACATGGCCTCTAGTAAGGTCAATACTGCAGCAGTAGTAATCTACTATATCAATTGCTAAAAGTTTTTTTCATAAGCTTCAGAGCATTGAAACTTTATTGGTTTCTAACTCAAATTATTCGACGGGGACAAAATACATGAGATCCCCACAATTAAGCTTTTATAATAACCAGTTAATTCCAAGAAAATCATAATATTAGTTGGAGACGTGGGACTAGTATTTTTATGCACTACCTCTATCTTTTTAATGTTAACTCAAATCTCATCAGCAGAGATAATATAGCCTAAAAATGCCACTGACTCAAGCCAAAAGTAAAACTTAGAATATTTACCATACAACTCTCTATCTTTGAGAGTATTCAAAACTTTTCTGAGATGACTAGTATGATGTTCCTCATTCCTTGAATACTTTAGAATGTCATGAATGAATGCAATAATAACCATCTATGGAAAAATCTTGAATAATATGTTCATGAGATCTTTGAATATTACATGATAATTAGTTCGGCCGAAAGACTTTACTAGAAAATCATTATGACTATATAGAGTCCTGAAAGTTGTCTTAGGGATACCTTTTTTTTTAATCTTAACTGACAATAGCCTTATTTGAGCTCTAATTTAGAAAAAGAAGTGACACCCTAAAGTTGATCAAAGTCATCTTTCATTCTCGGAATAGGATACTTATTGTTAACAGTAACCTTGTTGAACTTACTGTAATCGATGAATATTCTCAGAGAACCATATTTCTTCCCCACAAATAAGGTAGTAGATCCCAAATGTAGGTCACATAGTAAAATAAAGTGTTTCTCAAGAATATCTTTCAACACTCATTTGAAATGGCTAGACACATTTTATATGGCGGAATAGATATAGGATGAGTGTCTGGAATAATATCTATATCAAAGTCTACTTCTCTCTCGTGAGGGACTACAGGAATATCATCTCTACAAACATCACAAAAAATACTAATAACTCAAACTTACTGAATAGGTGTTGTCTCAATACTAGAGTCATTAACTTGGACTAAGTGATAGATGCACTCTTTGGAAACAAAATTTCTAGCCTTAAGGTATGAAATAAAATAACCCTTAGGCCCTACTAACTTCTCCCCCAATCTACAACTACCTCATTAGGAAATTGAAACTTAACAACTCAAGTTCTACAATCAATTGATTCCTAACAGGCATGAAGAAAGCCCATACCTAGAATCATATCAAAATCAACTTTGTCTAACTCGACTAAGCCGTCCATAGTGTCCTTGTGATTGAAAGAAATGATACAATCATGATAAACTCTGTCTGCTATAATAGACTCACCAACAGTTGTAGAAATACTGAAGTGTCAAAAAGTTGCTTAGGAAGCATATCACAATTCATGGAAATATAAGATGCCACAAGTGTACCTCAAGTTATACAATTGCATCACAATTTTATGGAAACACCATTCATCTATCTCTTACAACAATTATGATCAATATTTCAATGATCATAGATATGCAAGTATAACAATTAAGAAAGAACATGCATAAGTTTCATAAACATAAAATCACAACCATCACCTACCAAGGAATTTCTCTTCACGAACCTCATGCAAACCCTAATTCAACAAATCTTAGACCTAAGTCATCATCTAAGTCTTGTTTCTATGGTATAAATAATCATTCAATTTGTGCATGAAGGACTACAGATAAATCCAACCATTTATAACAAATTTTAAGTAGTGAGCACAGATTTAAACTACTTAATGCGTAAAACCTAGTCTACCTTGGAACTAAAAAGTTGTACGGTATTATTGATTTTGATTTTTATTTTTAGGCTTTTGTAATGGTGAATTTGTCCATGTATTTGAGAGATTTCTCCATCCTTGTGCTAGAAATCTTCTTCCCCTTGATTCCCAAGCTTAGAATAACATTTTTTTAGGTTTTAAGGTGTTTTATGACTTAATTAGATATTTTAGAAAGATGGAGAAAATAGAATTTCTCATAGTCTTCATGTTTCCTCTCATGTCCCACTCTGGCACCGGCTCATCCCGCGTTGAAGCCGCTCATTTCTCTCTGGTGCCACCCCTAAGTTGCATCGTGTCCGTGTTGTCACGAAATAAGTTAGTAAACAGTTGAGTCCGCATCATCTTTGCGATAAAAAGTAGGAAGTTTCACTCTAGAAGAACAAGTCTGTGACGTGACCTAGTAATTTATTTCTATCTGACATTTTCTTCCTTGTTTTCTAATTCCAATTCACCTAGAATCAAAAAGGTTTCTTGCTCAATAACTTATATTCCATTACCCAACATTAGTATACAATTATGTACTCATAAATAACCATGAAACACTTAAACTTATCTCAAGAGTTCATCAAAACCTCCACAATCATGATTACAAAAGCAACTTCAATAAAACTCATCAAGAACTTAATTACTTTAACTTCAAGAATGAAACTTTGCTGAAAATAATATGATCATGAGTGAATAAACCCAATGCTACGCAAACACCCATATCTCTTAGGGATTAAGCCTTTGGTACAAGTATCTTCGATTCGCAAGCAAAATTGATGAACACCTTGACTATTCTCTTATTCTCATATTTCGGAACTCCTCTAAAAACCTTAGTGTACTTTAGGCTTTGTAAACCAAAACCAAATCACTTTAGACCCCTTAATGTTAAAGAATTTTTAATTAGGTTGACTGGGTAAAGAAAAGACCAAAACTCCCTTTATATATTTCGGTAACTTTTCTTAAGTCTACAGAACGATTTCATATAGGCATATATCGCACATATGATCTCAAAAATTAGCAAACCTAATGGCTTCAGAAAGAGGATTCCAAGACCTTTCATTTCATATCATATGGGCGACCTAACGTGTCATGTATTGAAAGTAGTGGCGGTTTGAAGTCGACCCAAAGCTCATAAATAAAGCATAAATAAATAAATTTCAAAGTTTTCTATTTATTTTTTAGTTATTTCTATTATTATTTCTTTCAAGTAGCGAAGTGTTACAAATACATTTAACATTACATTATATTGAAGTCCGTTCTCGATATGATCATTCCGCGTCCTAGTGTAGAGACAACATGCTTAGAACAAATATTGCTTACTAAGGTAGTTTACCTTTTCATTTATAATAGAGGAGGTGAAGTAGTTTTTCCTTGATTGCACGAGCTAGCCAGTAGACCCCCTTCGCTACTCACTGCATCATCCATTGAAAAATCCTGTGGATGTACAACATTGTGAAAATCTAAATCAAATTTTTCAATTTCTTGTGGCATTTTGTAATAACTTAACTAAATTGAAAATGTACTAAATTATAATGCTCATAAGAAATATAATAAAGCGTGAAAGGTTTCTTTTTTAGGCAGTTGGTTTTTTTTATTGATCTTTTTATGAATAATTGCCACAATTTATGGAGAACTGGTATAATGTGTGACCCTCAATGTAATGGACTTGTCATTACATGATTTCCGTTTCATGATGACACCTACTATAACCTATGTGTGTATAAGTCAATCTGTACCGAAAATGACAAGTAGTGATAATAAGGGTAGAACTACATAGAAATAACACTAGCAATAAAGTTATGATAAATAAATAAGCAACCAAAAATCATGAGACAGTAGAATCCCTCTGATAAAAGTGATCATGGGTACAAATATCTCTAATATGAACAAATACAGTTACGAAGGTACACTCATGCGCAAGTTTATGTAAAACCCGTATTTAAACAAATACGTTGTATTAGTACACAAAATAGCTATGTTTAATATGAAAAAAGTGCCACGAACTGAAAGTCGGTCTACTAGCACATGTAACTCCTATCTTAGCTAGCAAGATTGAAAATCAGTCAAACCTACCTAGTAATCTCGTCCCCTCCCAACGTAGCTTGCAAGAGTCACTTGTGGGAACATGGAGTAATAAGGTATCAAGTGTTACAACCACCAGCATGCCAGTCACTGCCAGGGGCGTAAGACACCCAAATAGAAAGGGTGACCCAAAGGCGTCCTGACTCAAAAAAGGATTTCTATAAGGCTCAAAGCCACAGTGGATAGATATCGAATCATAAAGTATAACAAAAGGCTTCAACCCTAAACTAATTCAATCTCATGATAGCGGAAAGCCTATTGGTATCTCGTCGAGATTTAGAAATAGGGAGAGTAGATAGAAAGTGTAACAAGCTATGCAAAGGCTTAGACTAAGGCTCCTACTCTCAGACCCAAGTCTTCTATTCAAATATATAAGTTCCTAGTCCATCAAAAATGATGTTGAATATACAATAAATATACAACGTTCGCGAGTGTAAGGAAACACTAGTCTATCCAAAACTAAGTATGAACATGCACAACATAGTTAGCAAAAATGTATGTAGTTAACAACAACATGCTATAATAAATTCAACACAATATGAGGACCAAACACATCAAATACATCACATGCAAAATGTTTACATAATAAGTACAAAAAAAAGAAGAAGGGTAACATCTTCGATCTCAATTCATCAAAAAAAGAAAAAGGTTTACCAACACAATCTTTTTACTCTTCTATGTATCCAAAATCTCTACAATCATATTGTAATTCAAATCATTACAATTAAAGTTGTAAAGAAGGAAAAATTTCCTTGTGAAAATAAGAACAGAAGCAACAAATTCGCTTGAGGTACCATTTTAGGTGGCATGATGTTTCTCCGGGCTTTAGATCTTCCTTATTTTGAGTCTTACATTGAATAACTGCATAAGTTTTCCTTTGAGTGTGTGAAATGTCTAGTTTGTTTATAGTTGTAGTTGGTTATTGATATGATATGCTTTTCCTCTATCGTTCTCTCTTTATACCTTAGTTTTCCATGTCTTGCTAGTATTATCATTCTATTTATTTATATATGATTTTTCTGAGCTTCGTCAACCTATGAACTTGGTACTTCGTGTTTTGTACTTATACTACCCTTTTTCATTTATTTTTTTCTTATGTAACTGTTAGTACAAGTCACCCTAATGAGCATTAGGATCTCCCGTGGCTGTCACATGCTTTTGATTGTGGTGAGCTGCTTGCGTTCAAAGACATGCTATTATCCTTATGTTGTACTTTCTCATGTTGTATTTTTGATTAATATGTTTTCTTTCTCTGACTCCCTCTCGATGTATATGTATATATGATTTTGTATTTTTAGTAGCTCGTGTATAGGTGACAATAGGTCTCGGGGATTGGTATCTTCTGTTAGTTTGTCTTTTGGTCACTTTTGGGCATATTTGTATATGTTGTTTCTTACTAGATATATATTTATATATATGATATTAACCTTCTTTCAATATAAATTATCTTTGTCTTTTACTATTATTACTTAAGCGCTATATAATTTAGGTCTTGTACATTCTAATGGTTTGTGTTTAATGTTTTTTTCCACTTGGTGGGTTGTAGTAGACTCCATCACGATAAGACATAGGTTTGTGATAGAGTGGTATTACATCTTTATGTTCAATGATATCACTAGAACAGGAGCATGTGTCTTGTACAAGCTAGTGGATTGGCACTATAATATCCTTCTCTAATTTTCGAGAGGCTATATGGTATTTATAGGGATACTTCACCATTTATCTTTTCTTTGCATGCATTCATATTTGTATTAATATATAAACTTTGTTAGTTTTACTCTTTCAAAGATTGTTTTGAAGTGAATGACTGTGGAAGAGCGTGAAACTCATGCACTGAAACAACCCGAAAATTCTATGACCTAGACTTGAGCTTCACAAAACTACAAATGATGATTTTACACCTAAATATGTTTAGTAAAATATTTATAAGAAGTTTTATAACAAAAATGCTACGAAATGACCATGATGTCCGGAGACTAACGAAATTGAACTAGTAAACATCCTTAAGTTCTGGGAAGGTTTGAGAGTGTTGTATGAAATATAAATCTTGTAAAAAGGATTTACATAGGTAAATAAATGTATATAGGTTCAAAAAGTACAGGTCCGATCATCTAAAGATCGCCCAAGGGGTTCACGAAGGGACCATACTTGGGACCAGGCAAGCTGCCAAGAGGCAGCAACTTTTGTGCTTAGAGGGATCAAGTCCGCTTTGCGAACATGGCACACCCAAAGCCAAAAGTTTAGTCTGCAACGCCGACACATCGCATACTCTTCTATTTCAAAAATTATTTTTTAAATCTCGCGGGAAAAGCGCCGCGACACAGACTTGTTCCCTGACGAAAAATTGTAAAGTTGAAATCGAGTTTGACTTCATTAAATGGTCAACTTAAGTGAGGTGTCTTTTAGTTGTTTTAGGGGAGGGTTATATATTTATTTTCCATCGATCTTTAACTCAAATTCAAAATCATAAAACAAATCCAAAAAGCTCTCCCTTCTCTCTACATTCAATTTCTACTCAGCCCCCATTGAATAAGATTTGAAGATTGGAGAAGAAGACAAAATCCCTCAAGTTTCTACTCAATTTCGCGGTGATTCATCTTTAAGGTATGTTTTCTTTTACTCCTGGTATTCTTTTTCTTAAGAGGTCCCTCCAAAAGATGATTTCTAAGTCCCCTAAATCTAGGATTTTCTTCCACACACTGGTCTTCCTTGAAAAATTAAATTATGAAATAATTGTGATGAATTAATGTTGTTTATGTATATATTGATTGTTAATTCATGATTGCTAATTAGATTTCCCTAGACCATGTCCTTTCCCAAATTTCCTGAAAACCTTGAATTGATATGATAAATTGTGAAGATCATAAACATGTAGATTAATTACATTGTTATGTATTATGTAATTGCTTATTTAAGTTACCTCGTTTATGTAATTGGTTATGTATTCTTTGTAATGGAGGATTCAAGGTTCTGGGACTAGGAAAAGAAGGTATGTTGAATGTTCTTCTTGAATTGTAATGTGTGGTTGTGATGTGATGCTAGGTATTCCTCATCCTTAACCCTAAGACATTGAATTAGACATGATATATGTATGAATGTTATGATACGATTATTGTATTATTAAAATTATCTCCTTATAATAACAATAAAGTATATAAGTGAAAGGTTTTACTCACTTGTATGTGCATTATAATTGAAAGAATAGTTTTCACTCATGAATTTCTATGAGCTATTATGATAAGATGTTCACATAGGGGTATAGAAGAGACTAATGTGATCTTGTATGATGAGTAAGATGATTACCCAAGGGTATTAGTGCTTTGGACCAAAGGGGCATGTAGTTGAGATGTTGTACGTTTAGTAAGTCCGGCCTCTCACATGGTTTTCCTCAGGTTAGTAAGACTGGATTTCCTAGTAATGTGTTGTCTCATGAAATGGAAAACTCCATATCTAGTAAGTCAAGGTTTCTAAAAATAATATCCTTGACCCTTAACTATGTTCACACATAGGACTCTATCTTAGTGGATCCACCTAGATAGCTACGTATGGTCAGTTACACCTTAGGCAAGTGTTAACCCTCTCTTTTTGGTGTAGGAGTAGAAAACCATATTCCATGTAGCTTACATTATTTCATATCCGTTATTGCACTTATTTCCATCATGTAAAAGTAAATTAACAAGTTCACTATGTGCACTCTTATTACGGTTGTCTTGAAGCACACTACATAGGGTAAGGGAAGGTATGGGACTTATCTTACATATTGCACATGTGGGATTTTAAGGGATGGTTCAAGTAGTGTTCTTTTATTACTATCACTATTATCATGATTATGTTGATAAATATAAGTAGTATTCATATATTAATTATGTTATAATGAGTTTAAGAGAATATTTTGTAAGTATGAAGTGGGTTGGTTAATGTGATACTTAGCTTTGGATAGAATTATGGAATCCTAGCACTGCATAAGTATTTTTTGGGTGATCTATATGTTGGTTGCTATCATATTGAATTGACTTATTATTCTTCTTATATATGAATGTTGAGTTAAATTGATGTAAATCATGATTTTGACTAAATTATCCTTTTCTCATGCATTGACGATTCTTTTTTTATATATATAAAATCCATACTTAGTGAATGGGGTTTGTACTAACCCATAGTTTCCCCCCTTTTCCCAAACATATTAGGTTCGGACCATTGAGGAGATTCATGGTCATTGAAGAAGAAGACTTGGCTCTTTCCTAAGTTAATTGGTTAGTCCTCATGCGTTCCAAGGGTAGAGCTACAAATCAAGCTTTATTAGTTTTGTCTTTGTTATGAGATAATTATTTCATTCTCATGTTGAGTCTTCTTTGTAGCCTATATGGACATATTGTAATAGACTAAGGTCTAGGGCAAAAATATATGTGATTCACTTTTTAGATTATTAAATATGAAGTACATTATTAGTCTATGGTGTTGTTAAATGCTAAGTGAGAAGCCTAAGTTAGCTTCATAAGCGAGGAGTCTATACAAACCCCATGTACTATATGCGAGAAGTCTAAATATACTTTGTTATATAAAAAAGTTATAATTTTTTTGGTACTTTCTTTACCTATGATATGCTATGACAAATCTTAAGTTCTTGACTACGTCCTTTTCGATGACAAAGACACCGATTACGTCGAGGGGTACTTAGGGTGGTAACAAAGTTGGTATCAGAGCATGAGGTTGAGTAATTTTAGGGTTGATATATCACTAAACCAGGTCAATGTAGGGGTTGAGTAATTTTAGGGTTGATATATCACTAAACCAGGTCTATGTAGGGTTTTATTCATAATTCTGAAGCGCGCCACACTTATGAATGAGAGAATATGTGATGTTTAGGGATTTTCACTCTCTCGTTATTCCTTAGTCGTGCCTAAAAGTAATCCTTTTCTTATAATCTCTTTCTTATGCTTATAGGCAACAAATACAAGAAGAAAAATAGCTCAAAGGTCTGAAAAGGAGAATTTGAATAAGGCGATTCCCCTTCAAGCTTCTCAAAACCCTCAAGTTCCTATTCAAAAAGAGGATATGTCTAATATTGAGATAAGGTCGGCCATTCATAGCTTGATTCAAGTGTTGGCTACCCAAGTTTCTAAGGATTCAATATTGCAAGTGAACCCCAAAGTTACCACCATCGCTTTAAGGATTAGGGATTTCACAAGGATGAATCCCCCTAGTTTCTATGTTCTAAGGTGGAGCGGAACCCACAAGGATTTCTTGATAAAGTGTTCAACTTTCTTGATGCTATGGGTGTTCTTCCCAAGAAAAGGCATAAAGACCAACCTACCAATTCAAAGATGTGACAAAAATATGGTATGAGCAATGGAAGAATGAGACGCTAGTTATAAAAGGTCGGATTACTAGGGGAGCGTTCAAGATGGATTTCCTTAATAGACTCTTTCGCTAGGGAATAAGGGAGAGAAAAATGCAAAATTCATCAACCTCCATCAAGGGTGTATGAGCGTGAAGGAGTATAGTCCCAAGTTCACTCAACTATTGAAATATGCTCTTACTATGGTTGCGGATTTTAGGATTAAGATGAAATGATTTTTCATGGGGATATCCCATCTTGTGGTTAATGTGTGTAGGTTTACTATGTTGGTTTCTAGCATGGACATCTCTTGTCTCATGGTTCATGCTAAACAAATTGAGGTGCAAAAGCTTAAGAAAGTTTGAATAGAGTTGAAGAACGTAAAAACTGAAGATGGGAATTCTTCCAAGACTAAATTTGAGGTGCAAGTCAAACAAAGGTTAAAAAGGAGGTTTTCCAACCAAGTCCCTCCTAATGCTCCGAGGGTCAAGAAGAGTAAGGTGTCTACTCCTAATGCCTAGGAGGGGAAAGGTGGCGGTTTTAATGTGGAGAAACCTCCTTGTTCAAAATGTGGTACAAAACATTATGGTAAATGTCTGATTGGCACAAGTAATTGCTCTGGTTGTTGAAATAGTGGTCACATGAAGAGAGATTGCCCTATGATGAAATCTCAAGGAAGGGAAATTGTTCAAGCTCAAGAAATTGCCCTAAATCCGGATGCTCCTAAGAAGAATTGCTTTTACGCTCTCCAATCTTGAGGTGATCAAGAGAGCTCACTGGACATGGTCACTGGTATGTTAAAATTATTTTGCTTTGATGTATATGCTTTATTAGGTCAAGAAGCTACATTATCATTTGTGACCCTTCTTGTAGCCATGAAATTTGAAATACTACCCAAAATATTACATGAAACTTTTTCGGTTTCTACCCAGTGGGTGATTATGTGGTAGCCAAAAAAGTCAATAAAGGTTTTCCTATTTCCTTGCCTAATGAAGTTACATTGGTTCACTTGATAGAACTTGATATGCTAGATTTTGATGCCATATCGGGAATGGATTGGTTGCATTCTTGATTTGCCTATATTGGTTGTAGGACAAGGGTAGTCAAATTCAATATCCGAATGAACTCATTTTTTAGAAGGGACAAAACTCAAATCCTAGGGGAAAGACCATTTCATGTCTAAAAGCTTTCAAAATGATTGCAAAGGTTTGTCTCTAGCACATGGTAAGAGTTAGGGAGCTTGCATCCCAGGTCCCTCTTATAGAGTCGGTAACCATAGTGACAAAATTTCTTGAGGTCTTTCTTTATGACCTTCTCAAAATTCCTCCCGAATGGGATATTAGATTCCGTATAGATTTATTGCAGGATACACAACCTATGTCAATCCCTTCTTATCGTATTACCCCAGCTGAGTGGAAGGTGATAAATGCTTAACTCGAAAATTTGTTAGATAAGGGATTTATTCAACCGAACATATCTCCATGGGGTTATCCAGTATTATTTTTTAATAAAAAGGATGGATCGTTGAGAATGTGCATCGACTATTGTAAATTAGACAAAGTCGCTATAAAGAATAAGTACCTGCTCCCTAGGATTGATGGCTTGTTCAATAAACTCCAAGGAGCCATTTACTTTTGAAAGATTGACTTGAGGTTGCTTTATCATCAACTTAGAGTGAGGGAGGTTGATATTTCGAAAATAAAATTTCGAACAATAAATGGTAACTTTGAATTTCTAGTGGTATCATTTGTTCTAATAAATGCTCTGCGACTTTTATTGACCTTATGAATCAAGTTCTTAGAAAGTATCTTGATATGCTTGTTATTGTCTTTATTGATGATATATTGATATACTCGAGCAGTGAGGATGATTATATGAGTCATTTGAGAATAGTTATGCAAGTTATAAAGGATAACCAACTTTTCGCTTAATATAGTAATATGAATTTTTGCTGAGGTTGGTGGTGTTTATAGGTAACATTGTGTCTTGTTGAAGGGGTTGAGGTTGATCGAGGAAGACGGAAGTGGTCAAGAATTGGCAAAGACCTTTGAATCCTATTGACATTCAAAGTTTTCTAGGGTTGGCCGGTTATTATAGGAGCTTTGTTGAGGAATTTTCATCCACCGCATCTCTATTAATGACTTTGACCCAAAATAAATCTATGTTCGAATGGTCGGAACCATGTCAAAAGAGCTTCCAATTATAGGAAGATACATTCACCTACGCTCCGGTATTGACTTTACTAGAGGGTACCAATGGGTTTGTGATTTATTCTGATGCCGCCTGAGTGGGGTAAAGGGTGTGTGCTTATGCAACATGACAAATAATAGTGTATGCTTCTAGGAAACTCAAGCCTCATGCCTTGAAATTGCCGCCGTGGTTTTTGCATTAAAAATTGGTGACATTTACCTCTATGGGGTACATGTTGATGTATTCACCTATCACCAAAGTTTACAATATGTGTTTACCCAAAATTATTTGAACGTACATCAATGATGATGGTTAGAACTTTTAAAGAACTATGACATAAGTGTCCTTTACCATCCCAGAAAAGCTAATGTAGTAGATGATACCTTGAGTAGTGTGTACATGGGTATTATCACTCACGTGGTTGATTATAAGAAAGAGTTAGTAAAAGATGTTCATAGTTTTACTCGTTTTGTTGTCAATCTAGAAGACTCTCAAAAGGGTAGTCTCGTAGTTCACCACAACTGCGAGTCATCTTTAGTGGTTGAGGTGAAATCCAAGCAATACCTTGTCCTCTATTGTTGGAGTTGAAGGAAACAATCCTTAGTAAATCTAACGAGTCCTTCTCTCCAGGAGAAGATGGGGTTCTTAGGCACTAGGGAAGATTGTGTGTACCGGATATGGATGGAAGGTGAAACTTAGTCCCAGTTATGTGGGGCCGTATGAAATTTTGAAAAAAAATAGGGAATGTGGACTATGAGTTGAAATTTCCCAATGAGTTTTCCATGATTCACCCGGTATTCCATGTTTCCTTAATCAAAAAGTGTATGTGCGACCTGGTTTCCATTCTTCCTCTAGAAGTTTTAGGGGTAAAAGAGGACCTTTCTTATGAAGAGGTCCCGGTTGAGATCTTTGACCGTCAAGTTAAGAAATTAAGGAATAAGGAGGTTGTCCCCATAAAAGTTCTATGGAGGAACCACCTTTTCGAGGGAGCTACATAGGTCATCGAGGCCGACACGAAGTCCCTCTATCCTCACATTTTTCCCTTTAACTCCTACCCAAGGCTCATGTTAGTATTTATTTATATGATTACTATGAATAATATTGAACTTTTCATGTTTTTCTAATGTGTGCATACTAATGTAAAAATTCATGCTTAAGTTGAGTTGTCATGAAACATGTTTCTTATGATTACATTTAACTTAACTATATTTTCTGATATATATATTCACGAAAATAGTGTTAAACATGCTTTATATTGTTATGATAATAAATCATTATTTAAAACTCTTAATGTTCAAAATGATATCATATTAAAATATAGAAGGTAGTTCCTCCTTATATAATGTAAAAGTTGAGCTCTTATATTTATAATTTTGTGGATTTAGTTCCTATATGTTAATGTTATGATTATACATTGAAAACAGGGGAGAATTTATCCAATGAACTATGACTCATTTGTTATATATTGTTGCTAGATGGGATGCTAGTCTTTAGTCTTCTCTTCATATAGAGGTCGAAAGGTGTCATTCGGGGACGAATGTTCCTAGGAGAGGGCATAGAGTATTGGCATAACCCGAAAATTCTATGACCTAGACTAGATCTTTACAAAATGAATAATGATGATTTAAGAACTAAATAATTGTAATATAACTTGTGTAAGAAATGTAACAAGCAAAATGCTATGAGACGACCATTACGTCCGGAAACTAAAAAAATTTAACTAGTGAACGCCCTAAAATTTTTGGAGGTTTTGGGACTGTTGATTGAAAAAAAGGATTTAAATAGGTAAAATAATTATATTGGGTCAAAACGTCCGATTTCTACCCCCCAAGGATCGCCCCATGGACCCCACTTTTGATTAAGTAAGCTGCCTAGAGGGAGAAATTTTTGTGCTTAGAGGGAGCAAGTCTGCATCACAGACTTGGCACACCCAAAGACAAAAGTTTTGTATGCATCACGGAAACATCATAGACTCTTCTATTTCAAAATTTATTTTTGGAAATCTTGCCGGAACAGCTCCGCGATGCGGACTTGTTCCCCGAAGAAAAACATGAAAGTTGAATTCGAGTTTGACTTCATAAAATTGTCAACTTAAGTCAGGTTTTTTTTTGGTATTTTAGGGGAGGGTTATATATTGATTTTGTATCTGTTTTCCCTCATAATCTCTTACTTAAATCAAAACCCCAAAACAAATGCCAATAGCTCTCCCTTCTCTCTACATTCTACTCATCCCCCATTGATAAATCTTTGAAGCTTGGAGATGAAGACCAAATCCCTCAAGTTTCTACTTAATTTGGTGGTGATTCATCTTTAAGGTATGGTTTCTTTCACTCTTGGGATTTTTTTCCCAAGAGGTTCCTCCAAAATATGATTTCTAAGTCCCCCAAATCTAGGATTTTCATTCACACATGGGTCTTCTTTGAAAATTGATTTTATGAATCAATTGTGATGAATTAATGTTTTTAAGTATATATTGATTGTTAATTCATGATTTCCTATGAGATTTACCTAGACCCATGTCCTTTCGCCAATTTCATGAAAAACCTTGAATTGTTATGATGAATTATGAAGATCATGAACATGTAGATTGACTACATTGTTGTTAATTATGTAATTTATTCTTGAATTTACCTCGTTTATGTAATTGGTTATGTATTCTTGGTAATGGAAGTATGAACGTTCATGGAAGGGCAAAGAAGGTATGTTGATCTGTTCTTTTGGAATTCAAGTGTTAATTATGAGTTACTTATATATTAATGCTTCTATGTCTAATATGTGGTTGTGATGTGATGCTGGGTGTTCCTAATCGTGAATCCTAAGAGATTGAATTAGACATGAGCTATATATGCAATGTTATGATAAAATTATTATATGATTGGAAGTAGTTCCTTATAATTTCGATAAAGTGTTAAGTGAAAGGTTTTGCTCACCTGTATATTTTTTCTAAAGTGAAACGATAGTTCTCACTCGTGAATTCCTACGAGCTATTATGATATAAATATTCACATAGGGGTGTAGAAGAGACTAATGTCATCTTGTATGATAAGTATGACGATTAGTAAAAGAAATTAATGCTTTGCACCAAAAGAGCATGTAAATGAGATGGAGGTCTCGCATTTAGTAAGTCAGGCCTCCCAGATGGGGTTCCTCACATTAGTAAGTCCGGATTCCCCATTTGTGTGTTGTCTCAACACATGGAAAACTCCATGTCTAGTATGTCTAGGTTTCTAGCAACAATATCCTTGACCTTAACTATATGCCCACAAAGGGATCTATCTTATTGGATCCAGAAAGATAGCTATGTACGAATGGTTACACCTTAGGCAAGTGTTAACCTTCTCTTTTCGATGTGGGAGTAGAACACCAAATTCTATGTATCTCACATGGAATCATGTCAGTTATTTACCTTATATAAAAGTAAATGAAAAATATGAGTATGTGAACTCTTATTAGGATTGTGTTGAAGGATACTACATAGGGTGAGGGAGGGTATGAGACTTCTCTCACTCATTGCACATGTGGGATCCTAAGAGATGGTTCTAGTAGAGATCTTTTATTATTAAGACTATTATTATGATTATGTTGATAATATATGAGAAGTATTCATTTATTAATCATGTTATGATGCCTTTAAGAAGATGTTTAGTATGTACGAAATGGGTTGCTTGATGTGATACATAGCCTTGGATAGGATTATGGGGTTCTATCTTTGGCATTGCACAAGCATTTCTTGGGTGATCTGCATGTTGGGCTGCTATTATGTTGAATTGACTCATTATGCTTGTTATTTATGCATGTTGAGTTAAATTGATAGAAATCACGATTTTAACTAAATTGTCCTTTTTGCATGCATTGATGATTTTTGTGCATAGGAGCCATACTTAATGCATGTGGTTTGTACTAACCCATATTTTCTCCCTTTTTCCCAAACATTTTTGGTTTTGTCCATTATGGAGATTCGTGGTCATTGATGAAGAAGAAGACTTGGCACTTTCCTATGTCTATTGATGAGTTCTCATAAGTTCCGAGGATAGATCCATACATCAAGCTTTATTTGTTTTGTATATGTTTTGATACAATTATTCTATTCTTATTTTTTGACTTTCTGGTAGCCTATATGGGCATATTGTAATAGACTAAGGCCTAGGCCCAAACTATTTTGATTAACTTTTTAAATGGTTAAATGTGAGATGAATTATTAGACTATGTTGTCGTTAAATGCTATTGAGAAGCCTAAGTAAGCTTCATAAGCGAGGATCTACGTATACCTCATATGATATATGCAAGAAGTCTAAGTATACTTTTTTATATAGAAAAGTTTTAATTTTCCCATATTTTCTTTACCTGTGTTGTGATATGACAAATGCTAAGGGATTCTCCAAGTCCTCTTAGAGGAAAAAGACATCGGTTACATCTATGGGGTACTTTGGGTCGTAACAATCACTTTCTGATGGAGCTCCAACTATGGGATAAGTTAGAGGTCCTCAAGGTCAAGAATGGAAACAGTGCTGGGGCCCCAGGATGAGGTTGAGCATGTTCAGTGTCAGCCAGAGGGTGTGGGCTAGCCTTGCCTCCACAAGGATTTATGGACACTCTAGTATTTTATGATACTTTGACCATGATCATCCCCTTCATTGATATTATGTACCACAAAGATATTATGCCTATATTTTTAGGCTTACCGCAGGTTAGAGATCATGCTGGCCCTTCAGCCCAGTCAGGCCTTGGTGTACTTGATCCCCATAGGCAAATAATTTTACTATAGCTCCTTGCACCGTAGTTTTGATTGTACAAACTATTGCGACACCTTAGACTCCTAGGCTCCTATGACCCCTAAGAAGTTGAAAATGTTGTGACGGTTCATTAGATAGGGTTCTTCTAGATTCACCTATAATTAGGGCGAGGATGCTCATAAGTTTCTTGTTAGATAAAGTTAAAGGTTTCATAACCTTGGGATAGTAGAGTCTCATGGAGTCAATTACATTGCTTACCAGTTAGAGGTGCCAATGGAGCAATGGTAAATATCGTATTTAGATTACTAACTAGTCGGGTGCTTTTAATGACTTAGGCTAAGTTCTCTTAGTCTTTATTATAGAAGTATGTACCTCATACTCAGAGAGAGTTATTCTAAGATTAGTGCTGCGACCACTTTTAGTTGTAGAGTATGAGTCACTATTTCATGAGTTTGTAAGACTTTTACCTTTACTTATAACAACAACGAAAAAGAGTGTACATATGTTTTTAATATGGCTCTCGTTTCCTCTTATATTAGTAATGTAGTATATAGTGGCAACGATTTTCGTTGCAAGTAGTTGATCCTGCATGTGCCATCAAGAGGAGTCATTATGAGGCCTATAGAGACAACAACTTGAGGACTGATTGTTAGGATAGTCTCAACGGGTATCTATCCCATAGTATAGGGTTTTCGGCCAAGGGTATCAAAAGTAGACAATAAATGGTGGAACTATTGGTGCTAGTGGACATATAGTTCAGAATTCTCTGGATTAACATTTAGGCTATTTAGTCATTGGTGGATAGCCAGGTGAGTCATCTTAGAGGGGTAGTTTTATTAGGGGTTGCTATGAGTGTGGTGTATTAGGTAACTTTTCCTAAATGTGTCATACAATAAATCATGGTATGAGGTATAGTCATTTAGTTCCATAGGGTCAACAGGTCTAAGCTGCTAGGTCTCTTCTTAAAAGTAATAGGGGTGGTCCCCAGAGTACTACAAGCGTTCCTTAGGTAAGAAGATTGGGTAGGTGAGGTTGACAAAGACATATTTATGACTTTTCAAAAAGATTAGAGGTGGACTTAGGATTCCTAGATTTGAACTCATTTGGAGCTTTGCTTTGATAGTTCTAGTATCCTCAAATGCCTAATTTATGGTATAAACTGATGTTAAAGCCTTAATTTTTAGGTATGTGGATTATGGAATAAACCAATGATATTAACAGGAAAAAAGGAACAAGAAAATCTGAAAAAGTGGAGAAAGGTAAAGAAGTTGAAAAAGTCGATTCTATTGAATTCCTATACTACTTGGCGACTTGTTGATTGGATCTTTAGTCCACCTAAACTTCTAGTGTACTCTCTCTGAACGATTAAGAAAAATCAGCTATAGGATACGGGAGTTGATGAATCACCGATTATTCATTCTCAAGAGGAATGCCTAAACAAAATTTCCCGTGCATATGGATGGTCGTGGCATGAAAAAATTTCCTTTATTCGATTAAGCCCCGCGAAGAAAAGTTTGATAAACCAATATGTTAGGACATGAGGATGTTGAGAATCAATGCTTAAAGGAAACATAAAAGAAAAAAGGATATTTGTTGAAGTACTCGGTGAATCCAACATACCTCGCCTAATGGCCCTAGGTGGATTATTTTTGGAAACTATAAATAGGACTTTTAACTGTAAATTTGGAGAATATTTTACCATTTAGAATAGTTTTCTTTGAAGTTTGTGTGTTTTTTTTAGACTTGACGACTTTTTGTAACTCAATTCGGAGACTTTGCAAGTGGGATACTATTATTCTTAAATTTGTAACATCATAAAGGGTTGAAAACTCTTACCTAGTTGATGGGTTGATTTAGCTTAATGTAATTTTTAATTACTAGTTTAACTTCTATATTGTAGTGGTTTTAGTCTTTAACTGAGGTTTAATTTATGAATTATTGATGCAAATATAGTTTTTTTGGTGTTCATAGTTTGTTCGAGGGAGAGGTTTTTGAAATAAGGTATTTATTAATGGTTTGTTTGTAATGGGATGATATGGGTTCAACTCAATATGATGAATTCTAAACCCAATTCTATGCATATAGCTCGAAAGAGTTGATGAATTAAGGTGTGGGTCGTTGTTCATTGCTATCCTTATATATACTCAAAAGAAATCACCTAATTTGGCTTAGTTTTTGAAAAGAAAGTTATATCCCTTATCGTCTTGTGTACCCACTAATATTTAGATGCTTAATAGTAGTTACAATTACCCATTAATTTGAATTTTCCTATAAACAATACATCCCGAGAATTCCTCTTTGTATTTTCATTTAAGTTTTTTCTGATAATTGTGTAGTTGATAAATGCAAACAAACACCAAAATTTGACATTAATGTCACCCTTTTTTATTTATTTAATGTCTTTTTTTAATAATATCTATTCATATATCTACTTAGATCACATTTGTACTTCTTAATTGAATTTGAGCATATACCACTCTCTGTGGGTTTGACCAAAGCTCATTTTTGGGGTTTTACACTATTTAACGATTTTCTATAACTAGAATTTGATGAGGTGTGTTTTACAGGTTAATTAGGGAGACATGAGTTTTTCCTATCACTAGTACAATCTTCGTATCACTTAAGCTTGCTTATGATTTACTCTATCTAGGGTAAACCTTGTCATATGTGTTTGCTTATTATAATATGTTGTTGTATTCTTATGTACCCATGTTTGTGCCATTGGCTGCAGCTACCCTCCAAGGTGATTCTTTAGTACTAGAATGAGTTTATAGTGTATAAAACTTAGGTAGACCTTGTTGTGTTACAAATGATGGATTTTGACATGATCCTAGTCACGGATTTGTTATCTCCCAATCATGCAGTACTGAATAGTTTCTCCCACACTATTGCTTTGCGCATATCTCTTATTCTATCTCTTCTATGGACAATTTTGATAGTCTTATGGTGATGCATCTGATTTCTGTACTCACAGTGTCACGGTTGGTAGAGAAGGGGTGTCTATCTTATCTATATAATGATTGTGATACTAGTATCAACACTTCTCATCTTGTACTAGTCTAGAGAGTTAGTTTTTGTGCTTCCTACCATTCTACCAAGTCTTCTTCCTAACCGTGATATTCAATTTAGGATTTTTATTGAGTCACGTACACAACAAGTTTATATTTATCCTTACTGCTTTACTGGATGGCTCTAGATAAGTCGCGACAACTTAATGAGCAACTCTAAGACCTCTTGGGAAAGGGATTCATCACACCGACATTTTCTTCTTGAGTGATCATGTGTAGTTCGTGAAGAAGAAGGATGGTACTTTGTATATATGCATTGAATCTCAACAACTAAATAAAGAGACCATGAAGAACAAGTATTATATGCCACATATGGATGATATATTTGACCATCTTCAGGGTACAGTGGTGTTCCCTAAGATTTATATGTGATCACGCTACAACTAGTTGAGGATTTATATGGTTTTCTATCCTAAGAATTCTTTAAGACTTAATATGACCATTAGAATTTCATATTCATGTCTGTTACATGGACTAATATGTGCCAACATTTATAGAGTTCATGAACTGTGTATTCAGGCCTTATTTGAACTTTTTCATGATTGTGTTCATTGTCGATACCTTTTCTACTCTTAGTGTAGGGAGTAACATTTGAGGATTGTAATCTAGACCTTGAGAGAGCATTTCTTTCTTAGTGTAGGCAGTAGCATTTGACAACACTTCATCCAATACTAAGCGTTGAGGATCATTTTTCGGTAATATAACCCATTTTAGTGAGTTAGGGTCTAGTCCCACACGGAGTCGTACATATTTGAGAATAAATAGCAAAGTATGAATATGTTCATCTCCATTATAAGAATAAATGCTTAGGAATAAAAGCATGGCTTAAGTTCAGGGTGTCAAAAGAGTCAAATATAGGGGGGGGTTGAATGTACTTATAGTCACCAAAAATGTGCTATGAAGGTATATTTGGCACAAATTCTTTCTTTGGTGAATTCCATCGCCTTTTTTTTGGCCTTCAACAACTTCAAATTCTGTAACTTTGGCAATATAACACTGCATCAAGAAACTGTTAATTGACTCACTAACTTATCCTTTCTATTATTGACTTTATTTTCTCATTCAAGGCTTAGCAGACTAGAACTTTAAGCAAGATCATGGTCATTCAGGGACCCGCCCAATGGCTAAGGTAATCCTCCAACAATCATTTCTTCTAACTTTGAGCTACCGTGTTCTTTTTTGTTCATTAGTGTCCATAATTTGTTGTTCAATCCACATACCTAACAATAAATGATAGACATCAGTTATTGGCACAAAATATGAATTTGAGAACAATAAATCTATTTTAAAAATTCCCAAATGATTCTAAGTCGTGGACTCATCAACATTTTTAACTTAAAATTTTGTTTGTCCACAAATAAAAACTCAAGTTTAGCAGTTCACAAGGGATGTCTCAACAAGTGTTCACAAGATTCAATCATCAATTCAAACAAAAACACCCAACATACTCGTACAAGAATCAATTATGCACTTAGAGATTCCACTTGTGACTCATCATTACCAAATAATCTCAAGCTCTCAATACTTGCTTCAAATGCAAGTTCAAGCTCAACAAAGGTATTAAAATTCCCTCAAAAAAAAAATTATTAGATATTCACACATAATGGTTCAAGAATTTCGATGCAACACCCACACTCACAAAGATGAACAAAATGCATGATTTCACCCATAGGTTTACCTGTATTTTCCAATCAGCCCTTGTTTCAGCTCATTAAAATCAACAAGGTCTTTTCAAGGTTTGTAACAAGGCTTAGAGAAAAAAGTATGGTCATTTATTCTCACTGATTATAATTTCATGAAATGCGATGTGACCAACAATTCCTTTTATTTTCTTCATCATTTTCGTGTGTGCTCACAAGTCATCTCATTATTCACTTTCCATGGACACTTGGAAACCCCATTTCTTAATGCATTTTCACAACTTTCTTCCACAATGTTTGTTTCATTCTATTTCTTTTTCATTTTTTTCTTATTTTTCTCTATTCTTTTTTTTATATGGTGGGGTTTCATTTTTCTCAAATCATATGTTAAATGGGACCATCTTCTCTTTTCACCACACCCCCAACTTAGTATTTTGGACTTAGTTGGCTATTAAAAAAATCACAAATCATGAGGATTATGGGTAATGGATTAAGAAAAGCCATAATTTCATCAATCTTCTTCCAATCAAAGGCTAAGGCTCAAAGTTTAATCAATCGAAGTTCACACACTCACAAGTTATGCTACAGAAAGATGTCTATTGTCAAATTTTTTCAAACTTTTCAAAATTTTCTAAGATCATATCAAGAGATTTCATCACTTAGTCAAATGAACTAACAGGGAAAAATCTATGTGTCATTACACATAGTTCATGGTAATCTTATCAAACACAAGACGTTGACACCAATTTCATACAAGACTACACACTTTTGCTAGTGTGCAATGTTAATCATAAGAGACTCAATTCGATATATGGCTAGTCACAACGACATGAAAAAAGTTCACATAGTGTCTATGAAACTTCATTTGGGCTCATCGTAGTCGCACATTCATTTTCGTTCAATAGCGACAAGTGTTCAAGTCATAGGTAGTGATCAAGACTCAGACTTAAATTCGCAAAAGAACAGCCACACTCAAACACATGCAATGGGTGGCAGAAATTTTTGGAAGGGTAAAAAAATCATTTACGATTGGAAATTAGGATCCATAAGCACAATCATCAATAAAAATAATGTAAAAAAAAAATTTATATCAAAGACCCAATCGATTAACAAAACAAATTTCACTAGAGGTCATAAGATGTTAGACTTACCCCCACCACATATAAAAACATGTTTGTTCTCAAATGCAATTAAAAATATCATAAGTCAAAAAGTAAGACTAAGAGAGAGGAAAAGAGAATCATGTATAAATAGTCACTCTATATATCAAGGCATCCATTCCCGATTTATCAATATGATCTCGGCCCTCAGCACACATAGTCACACCAAAAACCCTAGAAACACTACTAGGGTCAGCCAAAAGCCTAAACACAAAATATGTCTACACAACTGCATCAATCATGGCCTCCTCAATATATGTAAGGACCCCATATAAAACCTCCTCAGCAACCCCCAATATCTCCTCATCTATCTCAACCTCAGACTCGGGATCAACTATATTATTAAATCTAACCTTATCTTTTGTGGTAGCCATAGGAATATCAGGTACGTCTAGGATCTTCATTGTCTAAAAAATCAAAGTAACATTAGTGGACTTTAGTTAATCCATAAAACTTCTCAACATAGCAACATTGGCCTTTAATGGAGACACCTCCTTAGTGGCTTCTTGGGAACACTCACACACCGCTATCCTAGCCGCAATGGTTTCAATTGTAGCACTCCATGGTGTTAAAACATCATCCACAACAGTTTGAATCATTCCTTTAATGGAGGACTTAAGTCTTGAAGCATGATGATTGATAGAATGGTTAAGCTGGCCCTTCAGCTGTAATACAGCCTCAGTGAGTGGAGTTCGGGAAACAACAACACAAGTTGCGATTGGAGGCAATGTAGTAGTAAAGAACTAGGGGTGTCATCAGGTACAATAGTAGAGGTACCTGAAGTCCCAAGGGTTGGATTAGGTAAAGATGCCTCTACATATAGTGAGTTTATTTCCACAACCGTGAGAGATCCACCGTGGTTTTCTTCCTCTTTTATGCCTGATCCTTTAATTATTTTGCCTTTAATACTTCAGATATCAATAGAGGATGTGGGAATTACATCCTCATCCCTCTTTTTATATCTACGGACCCAAGTCATATACATAGCTTTGTGATCAACACCGATAAGGTAGGTGAGGTCTTTTGCTTCTTGGCCCACGTGAACATCTTCTGTGCAATAGTGATCCCCAGATTTATCATGGTCTCGTCTATGATGCAACCCAGACAGGCTACCTAGGCGAGGGACGGATCAAATCATTTAAGGATGACATGATAGAAATGTTAATGAAGCCAAATAAGAATCTAGCATCAATTTTAAGATCCTTCTTTTTAATTGGTGCTCCAATATCCACCCAATTGGGAGTACTGTCTAATATGACCGGGGTCAAAAATTTCTTCATATTGTCCATACTCTTTGTCCTAATCAGATGTTGGCACTCATCATCAATGTAATCAGGAAATCCATGACAACATTAATATCCTTACAATCACACTAGACCTCCTTTCCTCAAAACACTACATAGTCAACCTGCTAGAATGTTGTCCCATATTGCTTTCTTTGTGGTATCAAGGCCCTATAAGGAGCGTAGAACTCTTTTCCCAATTAGAAATGTACGTGTCATGGGGATTTGTGATGATCATGAAACTATGAGACTTCAAACATTTCATAATCTCCAAGTTTCAATCAATCATCCCATCCATGGATACACAATTCTCCTCAATAATTTTCCTAAGACCGTCAATATTTAGTTTTTCATAGACTTGGGAAGAGGACCCTAGACTGGTTTTGCAAGCACCACTTCCTTTGTTGGAATGGGAGGAGGCGTGGTGGTGGGCTAAGGATTCCTAATCCTAGATGGACCATTCATTCTCTTGGACCACAACTCTGCACTTTGTGCTTCTACTAGCTCATCATCATTAGATGCTACAATCTGAGGTTCATGGTGCTCACTGTCATTCTCAAAAGTAGAGAGGTGAGTAGCACATATGTCGTCACTGTTGGAGCTGGCCTCAAGTCACAGAAGTGCCTTTCCTTTACTCTATCCTTTTGCACACGTTGTAGGAAATTTTCTGGCCTTTCCCCTCGAAGAAACTAAATCCACATTAATTTTAATTCCATTATCCTTGTTTCGGGGTGATACGTCCTTGCTAAAAAAGTTGCAGAAAAACTCGTGAACCAGTTGGTGAGTCGCCGAATCGCTTTAGCATGCTAGATCAAGCTTGCTGAAAGGATAGCACTACAATATAAGAAAAATTTTGCGTGTCGCCGATGGAAAGGGATTTCTATTAATCGTTGACATCAATTGGCGAGCAAGGGTTAGACCACCAAATGTTACAGCTCAATTAAGGGATAGAGGTGCAGACAAACGGAGATTAAGAAGAACTATCAGCGAGTATTCAAGTGCTTTTGGCGTTCTCAGACCTCTCACTGAAAGTTACAAAACCAAATTTATAATTTATCATGAAATTACAGGTTAGATTGAGAACTTCAGCGAACCACTGAGTGGCTTGGTGTGCTCGGCCTTGCTTGCCAAATGACCCAATGTACGTACTTTCAACCCAACATTTAAAGCTAAACCTCAAAACCCGTAAAACAAAATTAAAACATGCACTTACTAAATTAAAGTAATAACCAATACACCCATTGCCTCTAGATACTCAAACTTTTATAGTTTTTTTTTTAAAATTTGGCAATGTGATGACTTTTTTCCCGTAAGAAAATGTTACCTTACTAAACCAAACAATATGCAAGAACAACGTGACGAGATTAAATTAATTTTAAGGCACAAAATTAAAGGAATAAACATTACTGGAAAATTTTTGAATCAACACAATCACAATAAACAATTAAAATCAGAGAGGCATAACAAACGACCAAAAACATAAGATCAATGTGATTGAGTACAAAATACTAAGAATAGACTCAAGTTTCAGAAAACCAAACTTTTATACAGAATAAAAAAGATTCAAATGCTAAATGAAAAAGTAATCCACACCGAACTCAAGATAAAAATACTGAAATACAGTAAACAAACGCAAAAATATACAAAATAAATCTCGGGTGTTAGTTTGGGAATTTCAAAAATGAAGGAAAGTTAAAGAGATCAAAGTTTAAACCTTTGGATTTTTAAGAACCATCTATTTCTTGACAATTTTGTGACATTAGTCCTGCTCGCATACCACTCGGTTATACGTCGCGTGAGCACTTACCTCACTAAGTTTTACAAGACCTCGATTTAATGTGAGGGTCCAAACGACAAACTAGATCTTAATCGCCGACCTTGTCTGTGATTCACAAAATTGCTCCTGGACTTGCGAGTTTTAAAGGCTCCAATTTAAAATATTCTTGAGTCCAATGACTATATTGGTCGAGCTCGCCGACTACTTTGTCAAAGTATTGACTAGACCTTTAGCTCGCCAACCGACACGTCTCAAACACTTTCTACACATTAATCGGCACAATTAACTCACCATTATGTCGTCGAATGACGAAACCCCCAACTAAGTTAGATTAGTGGGATTCACCTCATTTTCATAAGATCGCTCCTTTTTTGGCTCTAGCAGTAGAAAAGGAAAAACCTTGTCTATTTGGAACTGTAGAATTTTGATAAAAATGGCATGAGAGGTTGTCATCTAATTTAGCATCAACACATTCTCTCTTACCTCACTTAACACTCTCTTGTGTTCTTCGACTTTGTTAAGAATGAGTACGCGTACCTCCTCTATTTGTCCACCATCTTGATTATTTATCGTTCGACGTTTTAAGGGGGGATCTATATGTCCTTTTTTTTTATAGTACCTCAAAGTCCTTAACCTTTTGGTCCTTGATATCCTGCTGACCTATCAAAGTGGCCAGGTCTTGGTCCTTTTCTTTCTCAATATTCTTCTTGTTGGTTTTGGCCACACAATGATGGATTTGGGATGCGATCTCTATGAATATTAACCATTATTCAATTATTACGCCCGACACCAGTAGCCACATTCTAGAAGCATTTTTTCTGGAATTCCATGAGTTTGGCATTGATACAGTTGGGACTTTAACCTTTGGCACAACTCATAAATGGATTCACCCTCCAATTTTTTTAAATTTTGGATGTTAGCCCTAAAAATAATCAGTCTCAGAGGAGGGTGATCCATTAGGTTACTAATGCTACTGAATACGCTTCAATTCTCTGCTCAAAACACCAAAACACAAACCAAAACTAAGAATTAAGTATGTTCAACTATAATTAACAAGAATTCCAATCAACTTAACTAAATTCTCAAGCAACACCACTCGCTATCAGCGACTCCATTTTGATTTAACCTATAAGAAAACTTTATTTAATTGTAAGTGTGTACGATCGTTACACAATATATAGCCCAACTAAGTTAGTTGGGGTTGAATTTTACAATGAGTGGCATGTATTTGAGAATCAAACGGCAAATTCAAAATTTGCACGTCAATCATAGGTAAAACATTTATGAATAAAATTGTGTTTAAGTTTGTGGTGACTCGAATGTCAAATATGGGGGGGGGGGGGGTGATTGTAATTATCAACTACAATAGAAAATAACAAATATAGAGACAAATTCTTGAGATGTGATTGGATTATGGGCTAAGGTACAAAATTGGGTAATTGTAATTCATATTACATAGTTGTAAATCAGTGAATAAACTAGACTTTAGTGGGGATACATTTCTCTCGGACATTTTACCCCAAATCAAATTTATTTCTCTGGAACACCATTAAGCAACAATTAATAACAATATACACTTAAGTCCATTAACTCTCTCAAAAATAATGTGTAGAAAAGGGTTTAGGATTCATTCTCTTGAGCTGAACCTATGAAAAACAAGACCTACAGACCTTTAAATCAGTAATCTTGGTTTTAAAATCTCTCTCGAGTAAGCTAGAAAAATTAAATTACAGTGGCATTTGCAACTACAACCCTTTAGACTAAGCCACGATTATTGAATGTAATCACTTTTAAACAACATTTAAACATTCAATTAACAATGATCACCAGCTAAATAAACCCATAATCACATAATCACCCCCCAAGAAATGGGGTTTTAGCTAGATATCATCAAAAGGTAAAAAATTTTACCAAATTGTGTTGCCATCAACTCGGTAAGATTCATTTTTTATTTATAAAGGTCTATGATGAAGAATATATAATACCCACTTCCAATTTCTAAAAGAATTGAAATCTTCAAAGCTAAGGAAGTATTGTCTCTCTATTCTATGTTCTCAACTCCAAACTTGAAAATTGAACAATAATAAAAATTAGAAAAATATATGATATTGGATAAAAAATTAAAAAATGAATTTATTGTCACCAACAAGTTTGTTGTGAAGGTCCATTCGGTGCAATAAGTCGGGATCGCTGATCTATTTTGTGATCTTCCCTTCGGTCAATTCCATTGCCATCACGTTTTTTGCTTTAGCCTTCAATAACATCATGTTCTGTAACTTTGGGTGATATAGCACTGCATCACGGAACCATTCGGCAATTCGCTGACTGCTCCTTTGTATCGTCTACGTAATTTTTTCTCCTTCAGGGCTTTGCACACTTGAACTTTATGAAAGATCGTGTCCATTCGGCTACTCTTCCTATGGGTTAGGCTGTCCTCATGCCTTGTTTTCATCGTTCTGGAACCTTTCTTGTTCCTTCTTGCTCATTAGTATCAATGTTTTGTTCCTCAATCAAAATACCTGAAAATCAAGGATTTACATAAGTTATTTGAACAACATATGTGTTTGAGTACACTAAATCTATTAATATAATCCCCCAATTTATTCCAAATTGTGGACTCATTAATTAGCCTTGTTCTTCGAACAGTTAGTCCTTAGCCATAAGATGGTAAAACTTGATAAATCTGAATTGGAAAGAGCATTTGCTTGTGTAGAGGCTAGATATTCCTTGATGGGACATATTCAACCACAATAGTTTGATGATCTGTAGTTGAGGAAGATTCGTGAAAACGTTCATAAAAACGAGGCTAGGAAGAAGATCTAATATCCATAGGTCATCTTGATGATTGAATGTCATATTTGTGTTTTTAGACTTTATGAGTTAAGTTGGTTTGAGTCTTTATGAGTCTCATTATTCCATGTGTTCTATTCATCCTTTATATCAATGATGTATCCTCATGTGAGGCAGTAATACTGGTTGTTCAGGATTAATAGGGACATTAAAATTTTTGTAGCTAGGTGCTTGAACTGTCTATAAGTGAAATACGAGCACTATAGACCAGGTGGTTTGACTCAATGACTACCCATTGCTGAGTTGAACTGGAACCGTACATTAACAGAATTTTTCATAGATTTTCCATATACATTATGAGATTTTGATTCTATTTTGGTCATGTTTGATCAGTTGACCAAGTCATCTTACTTTCTATTGACAGTCTACACACTAAAGGGATTGACTCAGATCTATCTTAGAGAATGAATTTACATGGGTGCCAATATCTATTATTTAATACCTTGGTAATCAGATTACTTCACATTTTTGTAGGTCTATTTACATTGAGTTGGGTTCCCCGGTTGATCTAAACACAACATTTCACGCTCAGACCAATAGGCAGTCTGAGAGGACTATTCAGGATTTGGATAATATGCTTCATGCTTGAGTAATTTATTTTAGTGGTAAGGGGGATCCACCTTTTGCTTTCGTGAAGTTTGTGTATAATAAAATCTACCATTCGAGGGACTATATGTTAGGATATGTTGTTCTCTAGTTGGCTGGTTATATGCTTTTATGTTTAAGCCATGGCGCACAAACTAATTGACAGATCCTATGGATACAGTGTCTCTGTGATCCAAAAGACACTCCATCCTTCCTAACGTAGGTAAAAGAGCTATGTGTTTTGGAGGCTACGACCTTAAGAGTGCAAAGACAATAATCATATGTTCTTGCGGATGTCATCCATTAAGGTCATGATGAGATTTACGAGGAGGGCCAAGCTAAGCAAAAGTTTTGCCGATCCTTTTGAGATACTGAGGCAGGTAAAAGAGGTGACTTATGAGATAGCCTTACCTTAAACTCTTTGTAGTTTCCATCGTGTGTTTCATGCCTCTATGTTGAGGCCATATGTTATTGACAAGTTCTACATGATTCAATCAGTGTTAGTTAAGCTTGATGAGATTTTAGGATTTGACGAGGATCATGTGCCCATTCTAGATACACAGGTTAGGTAGTTGTAGTATAAACAGATACTATAATTGAAGGTTGAGTGGAGGCACCATCCGGTCAAGTAGGATACTTGGAAGACTGATCTGGATATGTAGATGTGGTATCCTCCTATTTTTATCCTTCAAGTATTTCCTTTGTCTTACTTACGCGGATGAAATTTCTTTTAGTGGAATTTGTTGTAACAACCCTTGGGGTAATTTCTGTACTTTCGATGTGTTTTTCCTGTTTAACCCCTTCTTATAGCTTCCTTATAGCTTGTATGGGGTGTTGGGTTGGGTGGCATACTCCTTGAGATGTTTGGTTGAGTTTTATGCCAGTTTTAAGTTTTGGAAGCCTAATGTTTGTAAAAAAGGACTTTAGTCAATATTTGAAGATATTAATATGTGTAATCTGTCAAGTTTTGATTTTGTTTTAATATTAAACTATTAGGCTTAAGGCCCCTCTTGTATTTGAAGGAGTCCTAGGTTTGTAACTTGTTGTGTAATAGGTATTCTTCCCAATTATGTGTTCTTTTCATAAGTTGAATGTAATTGTGCTTCTGAGGACTCTTTATGTGAATACATTTTTCGGGGGAGATGACTTGATCACCTCTAGTTAATTCTATATAAAAAGAATAATAAAATCTTGTTTTTGGTATGACTTGATCTGCACACTTTCTTTTCTTTACCAGGAACTATACACTCTTCAGGTTGTTCTATGTAAATTTCTTCCTCCAACTCTCCATTTAAGAAGTCTGTCCTTACATCCATTTGGTGGATTTTTTAAGACCATGCACCGCTGCTAGTGCTATTAACATCCTAATTGATGTTATCTTTGTTACTGGAAAGTATGTGTCAAAGTAGTCCAAACCTTCCTTTTGTCAGTATCCTTTGACTTCCAGTCTAGCCTTATATTTGTCAATAGTCCCATCAGGTTTCATTTTCCTTTTAAAGATCCACTTTGATTCTAAAGGTTTATTTCCTGGAGGAAGATCAGCTTATTCCCAACTGTGATTGATTAAAATTGATTCAATCTCACTATTGACTGCTTCTTTCCAATAAGTTGACTCTGATGAAGACATAGCTGCTTTAAATGTTTAAGGCTCATTTTCAAGCAATAGTGCTACAAAATTTGGTCTGAAAGAAGCAGATTTTCGTTACCGAGTATTACGCCTAGGTTCCTCACTATTTGGAATATTTTTTTTTCTCGTGGTTATTTAGGTCTTTCACTTGTTGACTCACTTTCAGCTTTATACGGATAAATGTTTTCAAGAAACTCTGCATTATCTGATTCAATTATCGTATTAACATGAATCTCAGGATTATCATATTTGTGAAGAAAAAATCGATAGGCTTTACTATTCATAGAATACCCAATAAAGACACAATCTATTATTTTTAGTCTAATTTTAATCCTCTTCAGTAAAGGAGCCTCTACCTTGGCTAAACACCCCCACACTTTGAAATATTTCAAGTTCGGTTTTCTTTCTTTCTACAACTCATATGGAATTGATTGTGTTTTTCGATTGGATACTCTATTGAGTATTTTATTACCTGTAAGGATGGCTTCTCCCCAAAGGTTTCGCGGTGAACCAGAATTGATCATTAAGGCATTCATCATTTCCTTTAATGTTCTGTTCTTCTGTTCTGCCAAAACCATTTGATTGTGGAGTATAAGGTGCAGTAGTTTGATGAAAAATACCATATTCCAAACATATCTCTGCAAAAGGAGATTCATATTCTCCACCCCTATCAGTCCGAATCATTTTTATCTTTAGATTCAATTGGTTTTCAACTTCATTATTGTATTGCTGAAATGCATCAATTTCTTCATCTATTAAGCAAAGATACATAACAAAATTGAGTACAGTCATCAATAAAAGTTATAAAATACTTTTTCCCATCACGAGATGGTGTTGACTTCATATCGCATATGTCTGTGTGAATTAAGTCTAAAGTTATAGAATTTTTTTCAACACACTTGTAAGGATGTTTAACAAATTTACTTTCCACACCAATTTCGCATTTCGACTTATCACATTTAAAATCAGGAAATACATCTAGATTAACCAATTTTGGCAAGGCTTTTTAATTTACATGTCTTGAATGAGCAAGCCATAAATCACTTAACTCCAATAAGTAAACAGAAGCATAATTTTTATTAAAACTGTCAACAACCATAACATTTAGTTTTAAAAGACCCTCATTGAGGTAGCCCTTTCCTATGAACATTTCGTTCTTACTTATTACAACTTTGTCACTAACTAGGACACACTTAAACCCGTTCTTAACGAGTAGTGCAGGAGAAACTAAATTCTTCATAATAGTAGGGACATGCAGAAAATTGTTCAAAGTCAAAACCTTGCCGGATGTTATTTTCAACATTATTTTCTCAGTTCCTGCAATCCTTGTTGTTGCTGTGTTTCCCATGAATAAATTTTCATTGTACTCAGCAGGAGTGTACGTTGCAAAGGCTTCTTTCGTAGAGAAAATATGTCTAGTGGCACCGAAGTCGAGAAATCACTCTTTGGGGTTTCCAACTAAGTTACACTCCGATATCATTGCACACAAGTCATCTGCATCTTCTATTTTTTATGATGTTTGCTTGACTTTTGTCTTTGCCTTTGTTTTTGTCCTTTCTTGGAGCATGATAATCAGAAGACCTATGACCAGCCTTGCCACAATTGTAACAGTTTCCTTTGAATTTCTTTGTGCCCTGTTCTGACTTCTTCCCGTTGGACTTCTTTCTCTTTTTGTCTTTGGTAGGAACTTCTTCAATAATATTAACTCCAATGATTGCTAAACTCTTACGCGACTTATTTTCGGCGTTTTTGTTATCTTCCTCAATCTTGAGTCGAATAACGAGATCTTCAAGCTTCATTTGTTTACACTTGTGCTTTAGATAGTTCTTGAAATCGTTTCACCAAGGAGAAAACTTCTCGATCATTGCAGCCACTTGAAAGGCATCATTTACTACCCTATATTTAGCAATCATATCATGGATAATAAGTTGAAGTTCCTGCACTTGTGATCCAATAATTTTAATATCTACCATTTTAAAGTCTAAAAACTTTTCGACCACAAACTTTTTCAAGCATGCATTTTCTGTATTATATTTCTTCTCAAGTGCATTCCACAACTCTTTTGAAGTTGTTATTGCACTATAGACATTATATAAGTCTTCTCTAAAGCACTCAAAATGTAACCTTTACATAGGAAGTTTGACTGTTTCCATGCTTCAACAATCATGATTTTTTCCCTATCTGGCATATCATCAGCAGGAACTAGAGTATCTTCACTTGTAAATTTTTGCAGACCAAGAGTGGTAAGCCAGAAAAATACTCGTTGCTGCCATCCTTTATAATTCGCACATATGAATTTTACTCGGTTTCTTTGCTAGTGGTACAAGATTTCGGTGTGGTGCCGCAACAACCACTGTAACACCCGTGTGTGCCATTTCTGATAAACAAAAATTTATTCAATCTAAGTAAGCAATAAACTATTATTGCAGACTTAAAGGAGTATAAAGTCACGAAGATTTTTGTGTCCACCAGAAACACATATAAAACAAAATTCCTTAAGATTGTTAACCAATCTGTGTTATCAAAACCAGAAATTACTTATTGTAATAAATTATTCAGAAACACGAATGAACTGAAATTTATAGAACTTGTAACTAAGAAGAACAAAAATTTATTTTGAAAAAAATACTTAAAACTTTAAAAACCTACTAGAATCTGAAATAATCTTTAGTTTTGAAGAAAATCAGGTCCAGTGAATTAACAGTGTCCCCTTAAGGAAATTATTCCCCTCTAGTATCCGATGTTTGATTTCGAATATAACCTCCCAGAGTACAATGATCTTAATAGTAGAGTTTATATACCAAAAACTCTACTATCAGCGAATCAAGTCACAGCAGGAAAGTACACGAAAAAATATGTTTTAGAAGAAGAAGGAAGATCAGAAAAATTTGTTGCAACCTTAACTAAAAAACTGAAAAAAATTCGGTTAACTTCTGTTATCAATTAATTAATTGAAAATATTTTTTTCCATTTAATTAATTAAATAAATAAATAAAATAAAGTTTGTCCAAAAAATAATCTAGGCCGAAGCCAAAGCGAGCGAGGACGGCGGCGGCGCGAGGGGGTTCCCTCTTATCAACCCTTTCAAGAGTTTATAGGAGTGTTTATGTATTTAAACTCTCCTATTTTCCTTTCGATTACCAATGAGGGACAATTGCCTTTTTATTAAAGCATAAGAGGACTTTTCAAGTTCCCAACTCTTCAAGTTCTCAACTTTTCAAATTCCTCTCCTTTCCTCTATTTCCCATCAATTCGTGCTACATACTGAACAATATATATATATATATATATATATATATATATATATATATATATATATATATAAAAGCGAATCCTAGGCACACCTATGTAGCTCCATCACAAGCAAGGATTCTCTTTAAATTTATTTTATTTCCAAAACTAAACTTCCTCTTTCATTAAAAATTACAACTTTCATAAAAAAATTGTGACTTTTATGAAAAGTTGAAACTTTTATGAAAAATTTTAACTTTTTTCATTAAAAGTTGTGACATTTATGAAAAGTTGCTACTTTAATGAAGAATTGCTACTTTTATGAAAAAGTACGAATTTTTCAAAATGTTGTGCCCTTTTCGAAGGTTTTAACTCTTCCAAAGAGTTGTGACCTTTACGGTAAGAGACAATAATAATTTTCTACAATACCCTTTTTTGTTTACAAATAGAGAACTAGACTGTGCATTCAGTGAAGTTGATTTTTTTTGTTCTGTTTCATTCTAGTTTTGCATATCCTGATTTTTTTTTTACCATCTTTAATTTATGCTTATTTTATTAATTGTCATTTTTGAGTATATGCTTTAAACATTGTTGTTTATGTTTATACAAAGTTATTGTTAGAAGTATTTGTTAGTATAAATTACAAAACAAATGTCAATTGGATATTCAACCAATTTTTTTTCTACTGAAATTATCGAAGGTACATTAAAAAAAGCCCTCCATATCTCAAATATCCATATCAAGAATATTATTCCTTCACATACAAGGTTGCGATTTCGTGTTCTTCAGAAAATTCATTTAGACTTAATAACTTTTCATGACCATATTTTTTGGTTCTTCTGTTCTTCAGAAAATTCATTTAGACTTAATAACTTTTACAAAATGTTAGCACTGGATATTATGAGTATTTTAAGGATTGAAAGTTGATTGAAGTGTTAGTTAATTTTGTGAGGTATCTTATTCCAAAACATAGAAACTTTTCTGGTTAGAATGATTTGTTATCATCAGTGAATATTCCATAGTTTACTTCCTTTAATGTATCTTTTTCCTCGATGTTCTGTTGTCTCCTTACAATTGTATTTAGTTTTTGTTTGGTATGTATATAATGTGACTATGATAAATATTTTCATCCTTTTTAATGTTTTCTTTGTTTTTCTTTTCATTCAGCTCTACTAAATATTTTTGTTGTAAGTTGTGTTTATTTTCTTCAAGCATAGTTTGAAGAATATGTAACAAAACCTACTCTAACCAAATGTAGTATCTTAAAGATATGTCTATGAAAATAGATTTTTTATCCTTCATGTCCCAATTCATTGCTGAGCATTTGAAATATCTTGGTTAGAATCTTTTTATTTTTTAAATTTTTGAGAATATTTTTTTAAAATGAGTGTAGAATCAAACACTTTTATTGATTTGTACTTTCATAATGAAACAATCATACCTAAATATTCTTGAAAAAGTCATAAATTTTCATTGATGAAGAATTCGGAAGGGCCTTCCGAAGTTTAATGATGAATGAATTTCTATAAGGGTCAACATATAATTTTGTTGTTGTTCCAAATTTTTCTCTCCTTCTAAATGTAGTTAGAGTAACATATTAATAATAACGAAAACTGGTCAACATTGACCTCACATAAGTAGATTGTTTCTAAAAAAATTATTTATGTTTTTGCAGTGTAAATTTTTAACAGTCTTAATTTATTTATAAGTCATATTTATCATCGAAAATTTTCACATAAATCTATTTACACAAGAAGTTATTCTAAACATAAACTTATAAGATTCTATATTTTTCATATTAAAAAATAAAAAGTGATATTTATTCGCTACGTAAAAACATCAATCAATTTTTACAAGACAATTATATCATATAACATATAATATGTAAATTATATAAATATAAAAATAATTAGATACCAAGATATTTATAATCAGTATTTATATATTTACAACTATTAAAATATATGTCAATGTACAAATCATTTAGTTTCATTAGAAATATTCTAAAAAGCTATAATAATTTAGTTTTTTCCCTTATAGACGTAATTATAGGAAAGATTGTTTAAAAGATATATGGATAACATATGCCCGCGCGAAGCACACGTAATTACCTGGTGAAAGTATAAATAAAAAAGAGCAAGATCACTGTTAAGGGGAGGAAACATTTGAAACACAACACAAACAAGAAGAAGACTACAAATGTATCTACGAAATTTTACATTAAACAATTGACGTACAGTAATTCTTATAATTATTTTTATTTGTAGATGGAGAAGAATCGAATAATTTTAGGTCAATGGATTCAAATTATTATTTATTGTCTATATTTTTCATTTCCTCTCATTTGGTTTTGCATGACTATAAGGTGGGTTGAAGCATACTATTATCACTACGTAATGATAGTATTTTGAAAGATACCAATCTTATTCAAAAGGACAACAACACTAATAGTGGCTCAAAAGTTTTGATATTTGATGAAAAAGATCAAAATTATTACCGATTGAAGTAATGTGTGTTAAGAAGTTCCGCTCCATTATTAACATATACAAGGTATTTCAAACTATCCTAATAAATGGTTTCAGTCCACTTATATTTTATATAATTATTTTAGTTAGATGATCAAGTTACCTTTAATTTTACAGCATATAAACAAACTCTCATCACCCGATGAGGAATATAATTGGAGTTTTCCAAATAATTTAGAAAATCAGAAATCTAACGTATACAATGAAGGCAAAGCGATAATGGATTAAGTAAACACCTTCAAGGAGATACTACCTAACAGAGAAAAGCAAATATTTATTCATGGTACGCAATAATCAATTTAAACATCTTAAATTGACTTACTCTATTAATTATTTTATTTTTCAATTGGGTAAGCATGATTTTCATAAAACAATTTTTTCATCTCATAATTTTTTTCTATGTCTATTATACACTCTATTTGGTTATGCATGACTTTGAGGTGAGCCTAAGGTCGAAAAAGTCAAATGGGAAGAGAGACTTTCAAATATTTTTTATCGTATTTGACACCAATTGTGGCTGAAAACTTTTGACAAGAGACAAAAATGAAAAAAAACTATTGTATCACACAAGATATACCAAGAAATTTAATGTTTTGGTCTATCACCGGCCTCTATATGATTTTTTATCTATGCCTTCTTCTATTCTATTCTCTTACATTAAAATTTGTATCGTTGAGCAACAATTTGCTTCTTCTTTTATTTTCATCCTTTAATATTTTTCTAAATAAAAAAATCAATTGTTAAACATAATTTTATTATATCTCATAAACTTTCCTTGATTTTCCAAAGTGTACTACCAGGATTTCAGCCGTTGAAGAAGAATTTAATTGAAATATTCCGAGGTAATTACTTAAAAAAAATAAAATCAAAGTGTCCATTTAACAGTGACAATTATTTATTATTAAATACATGTGTCTACAAAAAAGTTCTCTTGAGTGATCACTGATATCTTCAAACTTGGATTTGAAAGATGAGTTTCTGGAGTACAAACCATAGGATATTTTGTATTCTATATATGTTTGTATTCTTAGAAAAGAACTTCGTGCACAATAAGTAATAGACATAGAAAAGAAAAGTAATATACCCTCTAGTGGTAATTTATGTTTAAATTATGTTTGAATAGGGATATTTTGATGTTTCCGACGGTTTATTAAATTTAATCAATGAGTAAAAATACTCTCCTAGAAATAGAGAGTAACTCATTTAAAGTATAATCCGAGAAAATTATATTGCACTAGTGATATATATCTTTTGCCTCGACACCTGTAAAAATTTCAAACCCAACTTTTTTCCTCTTCAGTTTGATTCTTTGGTATGCAGAACCTATAGTAGGGTTTACTAATTTGAATTTGTTATGTTTCTAGTTCGTCTACATATTGTTGATTAGAGTAAAAAATCAAATGACCCATCTTTACCATCTCTGTTGGTACGTGTGAACTGGTGATTAGGATACGCAATAGTCTTAAAGCATAGTCATAATCTCAGAAAGTCATAACGTTATTTCTCGACAGATAACCTTATATCTATAAACGCAAATCAGTGACTATATTTTTTCAATACTATTTATCATTTATTTTTTGATTTTCAAGGATGAACAGAAGCCTGAGGGGATTGAACTCGATAAAATTGAGATCTAGAAAAACACTCATTATTCAAGTGAAAAAGGTTGGTCATATCAAGAAGACACAATGTCAAAGTTAGAAAGCGTATACTCTAGTAACATTCAATATGATTTACTTGTTTTTGTCATAAGTTAATTTTTTCCCCCAAAAGTCATGATTGATTTGAAAGATCTATCCCCTTTCATCACAACGTGAGAAAATGTATACTCTAGTATCATTCAATATAATTTAATTTTTTTGTCATATTATGAGTTTTTTTTCTTTTAAGAGAATCATGATTGATTTGTAAGATACATACCCTTTTATTACTAGTGATGAAATTGTGGATTTGGTACTTGAAACAAAGCCAGGATCCATGAAAGTTCTCTTCTATGTTCCTAAACCAATTACTAATCAAGAAACACCAAAGAGAATGAAAGAGTTAGAAAAATCTCTTCGAAAGACAAAAGACGAATCTACTATTATCCCACATGATTTACATGAAGGATTAAATGTAACTAAAGTTGTGGTGGAAAATCAATATTCTCATATTGAAGCATTAAATTCACAATAGGATACTTTATTGGCACACAAAGATGATCAAGTGGAACAAGTTAAGAGCACATCTTGATAAAGTTTACAATTAGTAAAACAACTTCTTCTTCTTCTCCTTCTCCTTCTCCTTCTCCTCTATGAATAAATTTTATTGTAGTTCTTTTATTAATTAATAGATAGCAACTTTTTAGTTTCAGCAGCTAAGATAATTTTCTTTTCATTATTTAGTGATCATTGAGCTCTATCAAGTAATCCATTGAGGTACATTTAATAGCTTCAAAACGCTTTAGTTTGTTTATTTCATAATATCATAAGGTATGAAATCTAAGAAAGTATTTTTCTATATTACATGCATTGGTTGTGGAAAAATAAAATCAAGATAAAATTAAAGAGAAGTGCTTCTACAAGGAGTGATATTTTGAAAAGCAATCTCTATATCTTTATCTTAATTTTTTTAACATTTAACATGTTTCAACTATACTTTCAAGTTGGATAAACTTTACTTGATATCATTTTTTCTTTTAAGTAGTAAGAAATGACTCTTCATTAGTATTATATATTGTCTCTGGCTTTCATTTGGCAAAATATTGGGATACCATCAAACTCCCTTCATTGTGTCTTCGCAGGATAATATTTTAGAAATAAACTTCAGCTTGGCTTCAACTATTCCATTAAAAATATTCCAACTTTGAGTATCTATATCTAAATGTGTTAATGCATCTCCTCCACGTTTGTCACGACCGAAAATAATCATGATTGGCCCCCACAGTTATACGTCGGTGGGAGAACCACTTGTACTATCCTACTAAAGAAATTATTCAAAAACATAGACATTGAAATTACCGGAGCAATTTAAATGACAAAAAACAAAGTTCCATTACTAAACAAAAGATCTAACAACTAAAATTTGCGAAAGATAAACCTCAAATCTGAAATTCAATGTGCCAAAACTATTAAAAAGATATAGACTATAAACAAGAGAATACTATTGTACTATTCAACTAACTAAACAAAAGGTCTATGTCTCGAAATGGTGGACATAGATGAAAGAAAACCTCATGGTAGACATAAAGATGCGGCTCACCCTTGAAATAGATGCGATAATATCTAGTCTCCTAAGTGAGTTTTGTCAATAGGCTATTGAATATGCGCTATACTCAAAAAAAATAATAGCAAGTGCAGACTCAGTACACAACCATGGTGTACTCATATTATCACGACTATCCAACTAGGGCAAAATAAAGCAAGTCAAACAACATTATAATCACATGCATATATATCAACATCTACAACATTATCAATGTCAATTTTACAGCACATTTCACTTGCATAACACATCATTGGTCCTCTCACTGACCTAAACCCAAACAGTTAGCTTGTCAGAAAGTGGCAATCCAATCCCAGAGTATATCAGAACGTGGAAACTGGATCAAAAGTTATGCTACAGCATTGTAACTTATCCAGGTTCGTTTTCCGAACTGGGTAAATGTGATCCCCATTCACACACCACCATCACAATCACATGTACATCATTAAGATCATACATTTACATAATAATTAAATGGCGACATCATTTATCTATCTTAGTTACAAAAAGTGTGATCAACATTGAAACATTCATATATATACAAGTATCACAACGAAGCAAGAACATGCATATATCACATAATCAGGAAATCACAACCATCACGTACCTCAAAATTAGCTTGAACCCTAAGAGACTTGATCATTTCCTTTTCATATTTATTCCGCTTGTTCGTTGACTACAATTAATCGATAATACATTAAATCAATAGAAAATCACTCATTACCTAGATTACTAAGAATTCTATGAACCCTAGATCAACCCATGATCCCAATTAGTCAATTTAAGGTTAAATCATACCATAGGATCCATCAAGAAACCTTGCCCATCAATATTGACCCATTTTATTAAATCTTAAGGATCTAAAAGTGAATTCGTAGAGTTTAAATCAAACTATGAGAATGGTGGAAAATGAGTTTGAATAGCCCAATGGTCTTTCTTTAGCTCTAAGAGTAAAAAAATGTCAAATAAGGTCATTTAGGGGTTTAGTTAATGATCTAAAACACGCTCATCCCACTACAGCAGCATCTATCATGTAGTAGCGGTGTCGTTGCAGCGGCATTAAGTCTCGCTGAAGTGAAACTTTTGAACTCCTGAGCCCCGCGTTGAAATTACGATTTTTGAGTTTCGTCTCGGCTGTTATATCGGCTCCCATCCCACTGTAGTGGCGTCACTGTGGAGGTACACTTCTCACTTCAGCGGCACAAATCAAGATAGAACTTTTGTATGGAAATATAAATTTCCCCTTTTCACAACACACTCTACACTAAAAAAGGCCATTACGCGTAATTCGATTCCCAAAGATATACTTATCCTAATTTAATATGATAAAGTCGTAGGGATTCCTTAATATTTTATTTATCTGTTCATAAAATAAAATTCGTATTTTATCCACTCAATGGCTACCATATTTACCTACACCCTTATGACTCTAATTTCCTCTAAATCTTGACAAATTTTGGAAAATCCTAGGACTATGACAAAAAATTTCAGCCACAATTTTTCTATCTTAACATTTCTATAACGATATAACCGGTCATTAGAATAGATGCTAGTTCACTTTCATTCGTCCCCAAGTGAAAAGACAGAGGAAAAGTAGGCTAAGTAAAGAGCAAAGTATTACGTACCCCACTGGTCCTACCCATTCAAGAACCTCAAAGGGGCCAATATATCGCACACTCAACTTACCCTTCTTTCAGATTCTCATCACCCCTTTCATGGGTGATACCTTAAAAAAATCCAGTTTGAAACTCCATGTTCCTCACCTTATGACCTTGATACTTCTTTTGGGCATCTTTCACTAAGTCGACCCCCAAAGGTTTCACATCTTCGCCCTCAAACCAACCTATGAGTGATCTACATCCCCTCCCGTATAACGCCTCAAATGGTGTCATATCAATGCTTGAGTGATAGTTATTATTGTATGAGAACTCACATAATTGTAATAATTTATCTCAATGCTCTCAAAAGTTAATCACACAAGCTCTCAACATGTCTTCCCACAATTTAATAGACCTTTTTCGATTGTCCATCTTTTTTGGGATGAAAAGTTGTACATAAAGTGAGTTTAGTGCGCAATTCATCATGTCAATTCCTCCAAAACTTTGAAGTGAAAAGTGTACCACGAATTAAGATGATAGAAATGGGCACCCCATGAAACCTCACTATCTTCTTCACATAGGTTTTTACTAGTTTTTCCGCATTTTAATCTACCTTTACCGGAATAAAATGGGTGACTTGGTCAATATGTCAACCATAACACAAAAAGAATAACACTTCGCCAGGCTCTATGGGAGACAAACAAGAAAATTGATGTCTATTCATTCCCACATAAATTCTAGAATTGACATTCTTTGAAGTAATCTAGCAAGACTTTGATTTTCATATTTCACTTGATGAAAATTCTGACACTTCGCCACAAATTCTATAATGAATAGAATATCGCGAACCATGAGACTCTGAAAATAATTTTTTAATCAAGCCATCAACTCGAGGAACAAAATCCTTATTTTCACCATAATTGCACCATCCACATCAAGTTTTGTCTCTTTTGCCTTGCAATTCTCCATCTTGTCTTTTAGTTCTTTCAAATATCCATCCTCAAATTCTTCGTCCTTCATCTCCTCAAAAAAGGTGGCCTTAACTTCAATGCTAGCTAACACCGTGTCTCCTTCAGAAATGCCCAACTGCATGAACTTAGCGTCTAAGGTCTGCATTTACTTGGCTAAGGGGTTTACCATCCATGCTTACTACCTTTCGAATCAATGCCTCTACCACTACAATTGCCTTACCCAGATGATATTGAATTGTCAAATCATAATACTTGAGTCACTCCATCCATCTCTGTTGTCTCAAATTTTGATCTTTTTGAGTAAATACATGTTGCAAACTATGTTGATCACTAAATAACTCATACTTAACACCATAAAGATAATATCGCTAGATCTTATGAGCAAATTCTATGACTACCATCTCCAAGTTATGAGTTGGATAATTTCTCTCATGTACCTTCAAATGGTTAGACACATAGTCTATCACATTCTTATCTTGCATTAATAAGCCCAACCTGCAATTAAAGGTATCACAATAAACTATAAAAATCCTTACCTCTCACCGGTAATGCTAGGATAAGTGCAGTAGTCAAGAGATTCTTGAGATTTTCAAAGTTCTCCCCACATTTTTTATTCAATTAAAATAGTATCTCCTTCTTAGTAAAATAAGCCAAGTGAGTAGCAATAAAGGAAAAATCTACAAAAACTAATGGTATTACTTACAGAGAACCACAAAGCTGCAATTATTCGTCACAAAGCTAGGCAAAACCCAATTTTTTAACTGCCTCATTATTTTGAGGATCTAATATTTCCCATTCTTTCAAACTACATGCTCAAAAAGTTTAATGTAATTCAAAAAAAAATCAAACATGGAAATTTTGCATACAATCTTTGATACCCCAATAGCACCAAGAATAATACGAAGATGGTCAGGATGCTTTTCCTCGCTCTTGGAATAGACCAAAATATAATCAATGAAGATTAACACAAAGGAATCAACAAATGTCTTGAACACCACATTCATCAAGCACATAAAAAGTTGCATGCACATTAGTCAACCCAAACGACATCACCAAAAATTCATAGTGAACATTACGAGTCCTAAACACCATCTAAGGCACATTGCTTAATTATTAATTGACAATGCACAGATCTTTAATCAATCTTAGAAAAGACTATTGAAACTTATAATTGATCAAGGAAATCATCAATTCTAGGCAAGGGGCACCTATACCAAATAGTGACACTATTTAATTGTTGGTAATCTATACACATCCTCACACTACAATTTTTTTTTAATAAATAAAACGGGAGCACCCTTTGGGAAAGCACTAGGACGAATAAATTCCTTATAAAGGAGCTTTTGTATTGAAGCTTTAAGATCTCTAAATTCTATCAGAGCCTTGCAATATGGAGGAATAGAAATGTGGCTAGTACCAGAATCTAAGTCAATAGAAAATTCTATGTCTCTTTCGGAGGAATTCTAAGCAGTTCATTGGGAAACACTTCACTACTCACACACCATAGGAATAAACCCAATTGATGGGGCCTCAATATCAGCATCCTTAGCATGAGCCAAATAAGCTAAACAACCCTGCTCTACTAGTATACTAGCCCGGACGGAGGATATAATGTCAGTTTCCTTAGGCTTGTACCCCCTTCTCACTCTAATTTTCCCCTTCCTAAAATTTCTAGAGTCACAAAATTTAGTATTATAGTTAAACACCATAATTGGGGGACAACCAAGTCATACCTAAGATTATGTCAAAGTCAATCATATGTAAAATCACCAAAACATCCCAATTCTGAAATCCCATAAACAAATGAGGAAAGCACGATAGACATGAGTGACTATGACTAACTCTCAAACGGGGGTAGAAACACGAATACGGGTACCAAGGACATCACACAGTATCTCAAATTCAGAGGCACATATCATAAATATATAAGAATAAGTGGATCCAGGATCAAATAACATATTAGCCATTTGGTTACACACAAGAATAGTACATGTGATAACTTCATCAGACGTCTCTGCCACATAGTTTTCCTGGAAAAAAATAACATTGAGCTTTATCATCAACACAAGCCACATCTTTGCTTGCAGAATGCGTATTGCCTCTACCATGTTACCAATTTCTCTACCTTAAAAGCGTCACTGGTTACCTCCTCGCACACATTGTGGACATCCTCTACCATTGTTTACATTTCCCGCAGGTACTATTGCTTGAGAAGGTTTTTGTACGAACTCAAACACACACGGGCATGGATAATCTCTCATAATGTGTCCAAGTTTCTTACAATTAGAACAAGTGCAGTCGCAACATGGTATTTTACACATCGCATGAAAAATACCCTAACTATCTTAAAAGGTATTGTATGGAATCTCCGGATAGTTACTTGTAGAGGTGGGAATGAATACTGAATTGGCTTGGTCGCGAGCATTGGTTGCCCGGATCCTCTAGCATATGACCCTTGAAAATTACCAGAATTCATAGACCTTTTAGCCAATGCCTTGGCTTGACCGTCTTACCTCACCCCCTCCACTTTATTAACATAATATATTACCTCATTAAAACTCTTCCCTGCAAAACTCATGCGGACAGACAATACTTGCAACACAGATTTTAAGTCTTTAATAAACAGTCAGATCCTCTCCTCTTCCATAATGACAAAATGGGTAGCATATCAAGATAAAGAATGAAACTTGTCCTCATAAGCAGCCACAAATATTCCATCTTGCTCTAAGGCCATAAAATCATCCTTCTTGTAATCTCTCAAGGTTGTAGGTACATAATCCTCTAGAAACAAGGCATAGAATTGGGTCCAAGTAAGTGGTGTTAGTGTACAATATATGTACTCCATATAAGATCTCTACAATTGCTTTGCCTCACCATGAATTTGAATGGACACGAAGTTAACCTTATGTGGTGAACAATAGCAAATTTATGCAGCCTCTCATATCAGTTTAAGATAAACTCATAAGCATGTTCGATCTCATAACAAAGAAATATCAGAGGCTTAGTATAACATCTATTAACTATAGTTAACTAAGAATCATCTAAGAATCCAAGAATATTTAAATTTGAAAAAAATAAGGAAATCTAGTCTAGATTTCAACAGTGAGTTTTGGTCATTTTCAAACGGCCATAACTTCTAGCTAGAAAGAGTTTGGATGGTTCTTTATATTCATGGAAATCTCTTCATATGGTATTTCAAACAATGCCATGTTTGCGATATTCCAAGGTCATATGAGGGAGATATGACTTCCAAAAGTTGGGTTGTTGGGAAGATAAAATTCCAAATCCGTATTTTAGCAAGGGCAACTTTATCTTTTCAACCTATTAACTCCTAATTAGTTTTAACTTCTTATTAGGGTTAAAGACTAAGTACCAAACAAGTTTTTAACAAATTTGAAATGCTTAAGGCTTTGGAGAAAAAAAGAGAAGAAGAGAAGACCAAGAATCGTCCAAGAATGCCAAGAACGTTGCGTGGATTTTGTCGGGGAGTGATACCTATCAAGGTATGCAAGATAGTTCGGTGATGGGTCCTTTCACACACACCCTAATTGTATCAGTTCATTTATGTTTGAATTAGTGAATGATGAATATGGTATTCTTGATGAAACATTGTGAAATCTTGTTAGTTGATGTGTAGTTGATATCTAGTAGTTTGGGTTCTTTTTTCGGGTCTGTTTTTAGGTCTAAACTATCGGGTAATGAGTTAATTATGGATCCTAAGTGTTTCGGGTGGGATCCATGGTAGTTTGGGAAGGTTTAGAGATTAAAAATGAAGAAGAAAGTCGAAAAACCAGTCTTATAGGCACTGGCGCATCGCGCCTCCAAAGTGCCTAATGACAAACTTTTTCAGTCATACTCTAGCGCGATGCACTTGCCATTGCTCCTGAGGATAGTATCTTTCTAAAAGGATTTGGCACTCCGCGCCTGTCAGAGCCTCCCGACCCCTAGAGACCCCGTTCATTCCCTATCTTTTTGTACTAGAACCTAAGTGATGTAACCTTAATTCCTAGTTGATTCCAACACTATAGAGTACATCTAAACATCATGAAATCATCCATAAACATGAGATCATGATATTTTAATCCATACTTTAATTAAAATAAGTTAAGATCCAAGTCTAGATGTTAATAAGGAAGTCAAAGTAAATGTGATAAAGTTTTCTAAACTCTTTCACAAACGTTCTCATCTTGTTTTAAAAGACATAAAGTTCAAGTGAAGAAAGACTACAGAGGTGAGTTCATTTCCAAGAGAGGTTTTTAAAGCTATGTTATGAGCACTTATCTCAAAACACACAATCAATATGTTTTAAAAACATATGAGATAGTGTGTGTGTGTGTGTGTGTATATATATATATATATATATATATATATATATATATATATATATATATATATATTAAGGAGTAGTATTGAGCATCGATGGGGATGCAATTTCAGATAACTCAAGTCTCCAAGTAAACCATGTAGACATCATGGGTAGAAAAGGCTCATTTTTTTTAGATTAACCCTCTTCATACTTTACTAGTGGATCCATTAGAAAGTTCAGGTCATATACTCTGGCAAAGTTAGGATGACTTGGCAGCTTCGGCCGAGTGACGCTGTATCGTCACAATAGCTCTTAAGTGATGGTTGTGAGTTTGGGAATCTCCCACAAAAATATTGTACTTTCATATACAATAGTATTGTATTTTCATATAAAGTAGTATTATATTTCAATATACATCAGTTATTGTATTCTCATATACATAAGTTCTTGTATTTTATATACATCTCACAAATTATTGTATACTTGTATACATTCAAAGCTTCCAGCATGTTTCAATCAGAATTTTTTCATATTGCACTTACTTTTAATTGTGTATATTGAAAGAGAGTTAGTAGAACATGAGATGAGCAGAACTAAACTAAGTGTTCATTGTCACTCTTTTTCAAACTTATGTGTTGTTTATCTTTGCAACACACTTACTCGTACACTCAATGTACTGAAGCCAGTTAACCTGCATCATTTCATGATGCCGACTCAGGTAAACATGATCAACACGCAGTGCACCGTTTATCTCGTTGAACACTCCACAGTTACTGAATGAGACTTCTTCCATCCCGGAGGATATCTTTTTTCATTGCTTTCTGATATTAGCTTTTAGGATTTTTGGGGGTCTATGCCAACATCCGTCTTTACTTAGATTAGAGGCTTTGTAGACTAGAGTATTTCAGTTTGGAATTGTTATAAGTTTTGAGACTTAAATGCTATTTTTAGCCAGATTTATGATATGAAGTACTTTCCATTAAACATGTCTTATTCTTTTATAAATTAAGTGTAGTCTTGCGCTATGTTACGTGAGTAAGACCAAGGGTTCGCTCGAGGTCCAGCGATGGTCTTTGAGTGCCAGTTCTTCCTAGGATATAGGTTTGGGGCATGTCAAACTTTGTAGCAGAACTTGAGTCTATGAATCCATTTCTATAGAGTTTTAGTCATCGGTGTGAACTGTTCCAGATCTATGATTAAGAGGCTACAACATCTAGAAATGTTCCCTTTTTTAAGATTATTTTCGTGCAAAGAGTTTATCTCTAAAGCTCTCTCTCTAATTTGTGCTTACGTGCATTTTCAAGTCATCATTCCTCTACCGAGCAGAATGAGGTAGACCAGCCTGAAGAAATATTGAGGGAAAAAAAGTTTCGAATGCACACAATGTGCAACCCCTAAGAGAGGGTACAAATTTGGGGAACTATCCTAATGTTAAGTCAAGTTGTGACCAACAAAGTCGGGCATCAGAGAGGAGCTAAATATTAATGGGCATAAACTTCAAGAATTCGTGAGTTTCATAGAATCAATCCTCCTAGTTTCACTGGATCAAGCACTACTGAGAATCCGAAAAACATTGTGGATTAGTTGAAGAAGGTATTTGAGGTGATACATGTGGTGGATGTTGAATGGGTTGAAGTGGATGCTTCTTAACTGAAGATTGTGGCTAGAATGTTGTTTGATCTATTGAAGGATTGCAGAGCATAGGGTGCCCTACGTTCAAGTTGGGATTATTTTGAAAAAGCCTTCTTAGGGAGGTTCTTTCCCCGAGATCTGAAGGAAGACAAAGTAAGAGAGTTTGTCACGTTGAAACACGACTCAGTTAATGTTCATGAGTACGGGTTGAAGTTTACCCAACTGTCTCGCTATGCTTCAGAGATAGTGACAGACATGAGGAGCATAATAAGTTTGTTTGTTGCCAGGTCGGGTCGATCTTCAAGTAAGGAAAGTGGGTCTACCATGTTGATAGGTGACATGGATACATCTAGGCTTATGTTCTATGTCCAACAAGTTGAAGAGAAAATATTGAGGGACAGAGAGGAATATCGAAACAGGAAAGCAAAGACCGGGAATGAGTCTAGTCAAAGGAAGGGTGGTTCAAGTCGACCAGAATTTCAGATATAAAAGGGGCATGCACCATTGTCTGCTAGTTCCCTTACGCCAGAGACAGAGTTGAGCATCATTGTCTGAACTCTCAAGCTATGCCTGCATACTAACAAGGTAGTTTGTCACAAAGAGATAGTAAGACTTCTGCCTGCACAAAGTATTGTAGCAATTGCTCTGGCGTTTGCCAGGAATGCTCCACTAGTTGTTTCAAGTGCGGTCAGACAAGACATTTCGTGAAAGAATGGCTAAATAGTAGGAAAAGCACTGGGAATTGGGGGCAATAGGGCTCAACCTTCATCAGATGCTCTATGAGAAAGGGTTTCACTTAGGGGAGCTACTTCTTATACTAGCGAAGGAACAAACAATTTATATTCTCTTAACAGTTACCAAGAACAAAAGGATTCGCCAGATGTTGTCACTGGTATGATTCGAGAATTTCACTTTACTGTTTATGCATTATTAGACCTAGGAGCGCGTTCACTTTTATAACACCATATGTTGCTATTAACATTGAGATTTGTCCTTAGAAACTTAGGGAACCAGTCAATTTTTCCAAACTTGTTGGTGAATACATTCTAGCAGAAAGATTCTATCGTGATTGTATTGTTTCCATCAATCATTACAATACTATGGTAGATAAAATAAAGTTGGACATGGTAGATTTTCATGTCATCCTAGGTATGGAATGGATTTATACCTTTTATCCATTAATAGATTGGAGAACTTGAGTTGTCAAGTTTCAAATCCCTAATGAGCAAGTTATGTTCAGCCGTGCCTAAGGGTCATTTCATTGCGTACCTAAAGAGAGTAAATTTAGATTCTAAGGGATGCAATTATCGCATTGTCGGAGTTAATGAGTCAAGTGTTGGGTCACCTTCCCTTCATGCAGTTCCTATAGTCAGCGAGTTTCCAGAAGTATTTACTGATGACCTACCAAGAGTTCTTCACGAATGAGAAATAGATGTCAACATATAAATCATCAAAGATACTCGTCATATATATGTTCCTCCATACAGAATGGCACCAACAGAGTTAAAAGATCTAACGAATAGTTGAAATATATGTTATATAAAGGTTTCATCCAACCAAGTGTCTCACCTTGGGGCATTCTAGTCTTTTTTGTAAGGAAGAATGATGGGTGCCTTAGGTTGTGAATAGACTACTGTTAGTTGGATAGGTGACCATCAAGAATAAATATCCTCTTCCAAGGATAGACAATCTTTTTGATCATTTCAGGGTTCTTCTTGATTTTGAAAGATTGACTTCAAGTCTGCCTATCATCAATTCAAAGTAAGGGAATGTGATATTCCCAAGACAACCTTTCGAACAAGGTATGGGCATTATGAATTTTGTGGTTATGTCCTTTGGTTTAACGAATGCACAAGAAGCGTTTATGGATCTTATAAATAAACTATTCAAAACTTATTTAGATCTCTTTGTCATTGTTTGCATTGATGACATACTGATCTATTCAAGGAACGAAGAAAATCATACCAGTCACCTTAGAATTTTTCTTTAAACACTGAACGATAAGGATCTATATGCAAAGTTTTCTATGTGTGATTTAAGCTTAAGTCTGTGGAATTCTTCGTCCACATTATTTTTAGTGAAGTGATTAGAGTTGACACTCCGAAGATTGAAGAAAATCAAAGTTGACCTAGACCCACGTCTCCAAAATATATAAGGAGTTTTTTTGCCTTGGCTGGCTATTATAGGAGATTTGTTGAAGGATTCTCATCTATATCTTCTCTTTTGACCAGGCTAACTTAGAATACACAGAACTCTCAATGGACTAAAGCTTGTGAGAAAAGCTTTAAGGAGTTGCAAAAAAGATTGACTACCGCTCTAATTTTGACTTTATTAGAGGGTACTCAAAGCTTTGTGGTGTATTGTTATGTATCACGAGTTGGCTTAGGTTGGTGTTAATAAAGAATGGCAAGGTTATAACATATGCTTCTAGACAATTGAATATTTATGAGAAGAATTATCCAACTCATGACCTAGAATTGGTTGCAGTAATGTTTGCTTTGAAGATATGGTATCACTATTTATATGGTTCTCATCTAGATATACTCATTGATCACAAGAGCCTCCAATTTGTGTTTAACCAGAAAGAGTTCAACTTCATACAGAGAAGGAGGTTGGAACTACTCAAGGATTATGACATGAGTATTCTATACAACCCAAGTAAGGCTAATTTTGTTGTTGATACATTATGAAAGTTGTATAAGGGAAGTACTTCCCATGTCAAAGAAGAAAAGAGGGAGTTAGTAAAAGATATGCACCTTTTGGGAGTCAAACCTATCAATTCCACATAAGGAGGCATAGTGGTGACCAAAGGATCTGAATCATCATTAGTGTCATAGGTGAAAAGAAGAAACACCAAAACCCTATTTTCTTGATGTGAAGGAAAGTGTCATAACCAAAGAGTATTGGCTTTTGAACAAGGGGAAATGGTGTGTTCAGGTATCAAGGTAGATTATGTGTATCAAAGGTGGATGAAATCAAAGAAAGCATCTTGGGTGAGGCTCATAGCTCCAGATATTTCATTCATGTGGGTTCCACCAGAATGTACTATGATTTGAGTAAGCTATATTAGTGGGAAGGCATGATGAAAGATATTGCTGAGTTTGTTGCCAAGTGTTCAAATTGTCAGCAAGTGAAAGTGGAATACCAGAGGCTTGGAAGTTTAGCTTAGAATATAGAACTTCCGTAATGGAAGTGGGAGATGATTTATATGGAGTTCATCACAGGCTTTACAATGTCTCAAAGGCAAAATGATTCTATTTGGGTGATTGTCGACAGGATGAAAAATAAGACCATTTCTTGCCGGTAAAGACTAGTTATTTAGTTGAGAATTATCCTAAGCTTTACCTTCAAGAAGTGGTAAGACTTTATGGAATTTCGATATCCATTATTTTAGATAGAGGTGCAAAATTACTACACAATTCTTGAAATCCTTCAAGAAAGGTTTGGGATCAAAGGTGAATTTGAGCACTATTTTTCATCCGCAGATAGATGGAAAAGAAGAGCGTACTATCTAGAGCTTAGAAGATATGTTTAAAGCTTGTGTGATTAACTTCAAGGGAAATTGGGATGATCACATACTCCTCATTGTGTTTGGTTACAACAAAAGTTATCATTCGAGCATCCGAATAGCCCCATATGAAGCTCTTTATGGGACGACGTGGTTTGAAGTTTGCAAAGCAGGGTTGATAGAAACTTATTTAGTTCATCGAGCTATGGAAAAGGTTAAAGTTATTCAAGAAAGGTTGAAGACGGTACAGAGTCGCCAAAAGTCCTACACATATGTTAGGGGAAGGCCATTAGAGTTTGACGTATATTCTTGGGTTTATCATAAGGTTTCCCTATGAATGTTTTTATAAGGTTTTGTATGAAGTGTAAGCTTAGTCCCCGATATATAAGACATAATAGAATTTCCAAGAAAGTGGGCAATGTGGCTTATGAGTTGGAGCTACCCCTAGAGTTAGGGGCAGTTTATGTGGTATTCCAAATTTCTATGTTAAAGAAGTGCTTGGGTGATCAGTCACTGATGGTACCACCGTAGAATGTTTGGATTAAGGGTAACCTATCCTATGAACAAGTTCTAGTTCAGATTTTTGATTGTCAAGTTTTCAAGTTGCGGACAAAGGAAGTGGCTTCAGCCAAGGTCCTTTGGAGGAACCAATTCATTGAAGAAGCAACTTGGGAAGTTGAGAAAGATATGAAGACGAGATATCCACATATTTTTTAATCTAGAGAGAATGCATATAAAGGTACTAAATTCTCTTCTTAGCACTTAATAACATTGAATATAAGAATCTAATTACTTGCTTTTGTTTGTGAGTGCTCGAATGATGTTACTACCCTTAGTTTAGTGAAAGAATTATCATTTGAGGACAAATGTTCCTAAGGGGGAGATATAGTAACGTCTCGTAATTATAATAACCTAAGAATCAGCTGATAATCAAAGAATAATCAAATATGGAAATAATTAAGGAAATCTGGAAGATTTCCATATTTCAACAGTGAGTTTTCGTCATTGTTAAACAATAAAAAATTCCAGATCAGTAGGAGTTTAGATGAGTTCTATAGATTTATGGAAATATCATCGAATGATCTTTCCAAGAACTCCATATTTTATAAATTCCTAGGTTGTATGAGGGAGATATGACTTCCAGAAGTTGGACTATTGGGCAGAGGAAATTCCAACTCTTAATTATTGTTAGGGCTAAGTTGATTTTTCACCCTATGAACTCCTAATTCATTTTAAGGTTTATTAGGGGTAAATAATAAGTCCCAAATCAGTTCATATAAACTTTGAAATGCTTAGGACATGGGAGAAAAGGAGAG